>NC_058080.1:313257630-313617630 GCF_014858855.1 Bufo gargarizans
AAAGCATTTTGAAGACGATCCGTCTTCAAATGCTTTCAGTACACTTGCGTTTTTCCGGATCCGGCGTGTACCTCCGGCAAGTGGAGTACACGCCGGATCCGGACAACGCAAGTGTGAAAGAGGCCTTAGGAGTAATGCTTCCAGGGGAGAAAAAGCTGTGTATAAAATGGCATGTTTGTGGTCCGCTTTGTTTGGAATCAGACAAAAACTTTCACTGGAAATCTGAGAAATATGATCTAGCAGATGCCTCATGCACTACAATG
Source organism: Bufo gargarizans (assembly GCF_014858855.1). NCBI lineage: Eukaryota > Metazoa > Chordata > Amphibia > Anura > Bufonidae > Bufo > Bufo gargarizans. The sequence continues at coordinate 313,257,894 of NC_058080.1, forward strand.
GGATCCCTATTACAATGCTATGCAAAACAGCCAAATCGTGTGCAGCTGCATCAAGGTTAGGTTTCATTTATACTTTATTTGCAGTCACACCCAACAGCATATTTAGGTTGTGCCAGGGAGCCCACCCGAGCCCTCTTCATGGCCAGTGGCAATGGTACTTAATGATCTGAAGTTCCCTCCTGACTCCAACTGTATTGCCAGTCTAAAGCAACTGGAGTAGGAGGACCGAACATGGCAGCTAGCGCTGGCTACTATAGCAGGGACATTTTCACGAGGTATTTTGTGCTGCTGAAGTATTTAGCTCTGCGTCTCATACAGTATTGCTGGCCCCCTCTTATTTGTGTTGATCTCCTGTCAATTCGGACTGGACTACAAAATGGGACCACTTAGATTTTTTTTTTTTTCCCCCAGGGCCACTGGTTTTTCCAATCCACCCCTGAGCATTTTATGCGATTAGTGACACTTTCAATACTATACGGATTGGATCCCTGTCTTAGGCTGTAGATTATCATACCAATAAAGAGGACATATGTTTGCTTAACTTAGTTAGTATACCTGAATGACAGATGATGACAATGCAATTAAAGAAATGGCAAATCCTTAAGTAGAACGCAACTATGCAAGTCACTTAAAAGCACGAGTCCAGTGGGACACCAGCAGCTTGCATTTAATCCAGGACCAATCAGGCACATATGAGAACACTTCAGTTTTCGACAAGGATTGTCAGTTGTTGGTTGCAAAACTTTATGCATTACCTAAGAAAGAAAAAAAAAAAACACTAGTAGACATGTATGCATTACGGTATTTGGCTTTGAAATGATCACAGTAAAATATAAAAACAATTATGCTGATAATGCTTTACAGCAAATTGCACATAACTATCCATGTTATTTTTCTGTTTGAACACTGGTCATCTAATGCCTTCTGCATAAATCAGCAAGAGTTAGCAATGAATATTTGGACCAACATGAAAGCTTCTGTTGAACAGGTTTTCAGATTTTGTGTCAGAATAGACAGTTTTGTTTTAGTTCTACTAGTGTAGAAAATGAAATGCTACTATAATAAGATTGAAGTGGGGTGAATCCCACACTACATTCTAATCCATCTACAGTTGCAAAGCTAGTTCTGAGGATTGACTACTACAGACGAGCGAATAAATAGTCTCACAAGAGGTCTTCAGCTGAAGGGGCAGGTGAAGAAGCTCTGACCTACCGCAAGATTGACAGTCCAGAGATTTAGCCCAGCCCTGACAATACCCTGCCTGCTGCTCCCATTAGAGCAAGGGCACAGGCTCTGCTTCAGAGCAGTGGTGCTGGCCAAGAAATGGTCAGCGAAGGCTATATGTCAGGACCATTCAATTCTGTGGCAGGTGAAAGAGGGAGGTGCTCATGCCGCTCTACAGAGCACTAGTGAGACTCATTTGGAGTATTGTGCTCAGTACTGGAGACCTTATCTCCAGAAGGATAATTAATACTTTGGAGAGAGTTCAGAGAAGAGCTACTAAAGGTACATGGATTGCAGGATAAAACTTACCAGGAAAGATTAAAGGACCTTAACATGTGTAGCTTGGAAGAAAGACGAGACAGAGGGGATATGATAGAAACTTTTAAATACATAAAGGGAATCAACAAGGTAGAAGAGATAATATTTAAAAAAGCAAATTGCTACAAGAGGACATGTTTTAAATTAGAGGGGCAAAGGTTTAAAAGTAATATGAGGAAGTACTACTTTACTGAGAGAGTAGTGGGTGCATGGAATAGCCTTCCTGCAGAAGTGGTAGCTGCAAATACAGTGGAGGAGTTTAAGCATGCATGGGATAGGCATAAGGCCATCCTTCATATAAGATAGGGCCAGGGGCTATCCATTGTATTTAGTATATTGGGCAGACTAGATGGGCCAAATGGTTCTTATCTGCCGACACTTCTATGGATGCTTCTTCACTGAAAAAAGGTGAAGCCCTGCTGATGAGATATTGATTCACTTATCCAGTCTCTACCCTTTGTCAAATGCTACACAAATACAGGTAGAGTGATTCTCTCTGCAGCTAGGACTCCCAAACCACCCAGATGAGTTTTGGGCTGGCCCACTAGAGCACCAGAAGATCCTCTGGTGGGTCCATGCTCAAACTACAATAGACCCTAACCTCCAGCAGAAAAAACAACCCCAACTGGGGCGAATCACTTGCTACTAGACCCATTTCTAATGAATTAAACCTTCTTGACGATATATCCCATGTACAATGATAATTATGAAATTAAAAATTTGTGCATAGCCTTATCGTCGGTGTCGTAGTCTGATTCTTAGGCTTCTTTCATAGAAAAACAGACCCTAGGCAACAGAAAAAGGCTGCATGGTCCATCTACTCTGTCCTTATAATTCTCATTTATCTTAGGATAGACGTATTTATCCCAGGCAGGTATAAAATCACGTATTGGAGATTTTCCAAACACATCTGATTGCAGTTTCTCCTTAGTTTTTTATTACTACAATTTTATTCTCGTTTTACAATATTCTTCTATTGCATTCACTATACTGCTGCTCCTCCACATACTGTACTGCTGGTATCCAAGTCGAGGGAACCAGGTAGGTTTTGATTAAAGAACTATTTAAATGTTCTTAAAATGTATTCAGAGAGCTAATGCAGAAAGCGCAGAATTCCTGCTTTCATAACTGGAAAACAGTAAGTATCTGTCAATTCTCACCTTTTTTTTTTTACATATGGGAAAAGTGAAAAGTACACATTATGTATAGTTAGGTGAGCCCAAGAAACACCAGTCAAACCATGCAGACAGCTCTACCAGACAAGTTCTAAATCTACTTTGTGACCAACTTTACGCAGTTTGCCATAAGACAGACTTGCATCCCATTTCAGATTTATGGGTATACAAATATGTAATATACAAGTCAATTTCTCAAGATTGATACATAAAGCGCTAAAGGGGTTGTGCCAGTTCAGCAAGTGGCATTTATCATGTATAGAGAGTTAACACATGGCACTTCCTAATTTATTGCGATTGTCCATATTGCTTCCTTTGCTGCCTAGACTAATTTTTCCATCACATTATATACTGCTCGTTTCCATGATTATGACCACCATGCAATCCAGCAGCAGTGGCCATGGTTGCACACTATAGGAGAAACACCAGCCTCTCTGGTGGCCGGGACCGCACATAGGCTGGTGTTTATTTCTACGGCCACCGCTGCTGGATTGTAGAGTGGTTGTAACCATGGAAACAGTGTGTAATGTGATGGAAAAAAGAATATAGCCAGCAAATCACAGTACATTAGTAAGTGGCTTGTATTAACTTTATCTACATAATAAGTGTTATTGATACAACTGTTTTAACTTGAAAGTGTCCATGGAACTCCTTTAAAAGAGTTTTCTGAGTGTTTAATTTTGATGACCTACAGTACCCTCAGGATAGGTTATCAATATCTGGTCGGTGGGGTTCTGACTCCCAGCAACCCTGTTGATCAGGTGTATGAAGAGCGCCATGGCCTCTTCCTAGGTCTGGGTTATGTTCATAAGTCGCATGGCCTAGGCACACAAAAGTCCATTTAAGTGACTTGTCCCGAGCTGCAATTCCAAGCACAACCAGTGTGCAATAGACAGCACTGTACTCTAAGCTTGCGAAGATACCATGGTGCTCACAGGAGCACTTTAACTTCTTCAAACAGCTGATATTGATGCCATATCCTAAGGATGGGTCATCAATATTAAACACCCAGAAAATGCCTTTAACTACACAGTCATAGAAGGATGTTACACTTTGCAAAGTACCTTCAGTCCATATGGTTGTCCATGCCGCTTTATTAGAACAGAGAAGTTCTTACCAGTCTTCTTACTTATTTTTTGCACAGTCCTTGCCTTTATTTCAGACCAGTAAATCTCATCCTCAAACACTGTCAAGGCGAAGGGGCTTTGAATGTTTTTCATTTCAATCACCTGCATAAAAATTAAGAAAATCCTAAGGCTTTCCTATTAATTCTAAAGTAGACTGGCCATACAGATTAGAATTTTCAGTCTAAGGTGAGTTGACACAGTCGGCAGTCCCTAGACATCTTATTAACAGTATAGAGGCATTAGACATTATGGACTTTTGGCCCATCTGATACTTTGCTCCTTGAAGAGATGCACTTTTTGCTGGCAGACCTCTCCTGTACTGAAATATGTACACTCACTTGAGGCAAGCATGTTCTATGGGGGAAGGGGGGGGTGGGTTAAAAGAACAGTGGTTTAGATGACAAAAATATCAATGCATTTCCTTTAATATGTTTCAGCTTAGTGATACATATTCCATTTTCTCATTTGTTTTTATTTAATGAGTTTTTTGATAATTTTCTGTACATGATTATAGGGTGGAGCAGCAGCCATCTTGCCAGCCCTACTGTTAACAGTGTTGAGATACTGTACAGCAGCATTTACATTGATCTTAGTTCACAATAGGAAATGTTCATTTACTTCCATGGGAGAGAGTTTTCTGGGCATGCTCTATTACCTGTTACTGAACAGGGAGGGGGAGTAAGTAATGAGCTCTGACCATCACTTACTGTACATAGTGGATACTTATCTATACAGATGTCATCTCATTGAATTTCTCAGATATTGAGATGGCACTTGTAATGTGATTTCAGAACAAGTGCCAGCAGTGTTTTTAGGTTTAGTGGCTAGCGTGAAACTTGCTAGATTTATTTACTCTTAAAAATTTAATTTTGACATGAAATATAGAATTATTTAATAGAATTGCAAAAGGTTTTTTTTTTTTACAGTAACTACCTTAATATCAGTCCCATCCAAACTGGCTGAACCAATGGAGTGAAATTTGTCATCAGACCAATAAATTCTCAAACTCAGCAGATCAAGTGCTAATCCGGTTGGCCAACCAAGTTGTTCTGCAATTAGAACCAGTCTATGACTGCCATCCATTCCAGCACGCTCTATTTGGGGCTGCACGCCAATTTCACACCAGTACATAAGTCTGCAATTCCAAAAAGTAGTAAAACATATGTTAGGCAATCCCTACCAGGTTAACTATTGTAATCTATTTAGTGAGCATTAAGAATGTTCTTGCAGTTAGGACTAGAAATACAGAAGATTTACTGACAATTCGCTAAACACTTTATAACTGACCATAAACACTGTGTAATCTGATTATACAGTTTACCACATTAAATCTATAGCTCAACATAGCTAAACATTTGTGGAGAAACCAGAGTTGTAGCCAAGCTATACTTAATTAACCTGGAGCAATAGAAAATTGGCCAAGACAACTACTCCAAGATGTTTTGTAAATAGAAAAGGCATTTCCTTGAAAGAAAGATTTGAGGTTTTAATTTAGTTTATAGCAGGTTCACCAATTTCCCCCCAAGCTGCTAAGTACTTATAGCTCACCCACTAAGTGGCTGTAAAACCAAAGAACGTGGTTGATCCAGATCTTCATCCAGTATGACTGTGTATTCAGGAAAGCCTTTCCAAGAAGCATTTAGAGCTGTTGCAATGATCTGACCAGCTATTCCATCTGTCCAGTATAGGTTGCCCAACCCAGTCAACAGCTATGCAATCAGACTTAATTCCTGAATAACAGAACAATGTAACATCTTAACAGCAGCCCCTGAAAGTATTATGCAAGCCTGGTAGTACAAAACATGTAAAACAAGCCCTTACCTTTAACTAGAGTTCCTTTTGTTTTTGTGCCCATAGTTATCCACTTAATGCTCTCTGAATTAAGGTCCATCCAATAAACTTTCTGTTCCATTATGTCATAATCCACAGAAAAGATCATTGAGTTTTTATCTGTGGACATAAGGATCTCCTCTTCCATTGAACGCAACTTGTATAACAGAAGATCAAATTTAACTGCTACCAGTAAAACTGGTTCTATACCTAAAATATGAATGAAAAAGATTAAATTCTGATTTACCCAGGATGAATGACTGATGGCCCTTTTCTTGACATACAGCCCAAGCTACTGTGCCCAAATACTAAATTTAAATAGAGCACTGCATTATAGAATATTAAGCCATGTAGACCAAGTGGTTTCTGGCTATTCAAGAACATGTGGGGGGAAACACTGCCAACTGTAACAAGCACAAACTTGCATCCAGATTTGGGAGTGTGGAACAGGCTTACATCCCTATACAACCCAGGGAGATCCTTGTTTATTTCAGTAAACTTGACAAGTGCTGAATCGGATTCTCTTATTCAAACAACCCACTTAAGGAAAGATTTTTACCTGCAACTCTACATTGGTGACCGTCTGACTGCAGAACATAACCTGGATAACAAGTGCAGTTGAATGTGCCATTGAGGTTGATGCAAGACTGGCTGCATGGTGATGGATCAAGTTCTTTGCACTCATTTATGTCAATGCATATACTACTGTTGACACTCAACTTAAAGCCGTTATCACATATACACTTCTGAAAACATAAAACAAAAAAGTTAATTCTGTAATTAAAAAAATACAGTACATCTAGCACTGCACAAAAACTGGACAAACTTTAAATGTAATTCATGGTTAGTTTAACATACCAATAAAATATTCAAATAAATCTAAATTCTGGTCTCAAGTGCTTGGCTTTGTCTCTCCTGCCCTGGTTGACTTCTGACTGCACTGCAAGGTAATTTCTGTAAAAGTGGATGTTTTTGGACAGCATAGATGAGGAGTACGATACCAAGTTGCATATCAGATACAATATTGTCTCCATTTCCCTTTGTTTGAAAGACAGGTGCAATTAGCAGACATCAAATAATGTCAAGAACATACATAACCAATTTACCGAAAGCTTTTTTTACATAGGCATAAACTGTCCACACAGGCAGGGGGGAAAAAAAAACGTTGGCTTCATTATAAAACGGACAACTTGAAAGTAGTTTAAATTATGTCCAATGCTGCTCACTGGGCATATGCACTTACTGGACCAAGTGGAGATCTATAGCAGGCAAGGGAGCAGTCTTCTTCACATGGCACTTGACATTTTCCGCCTTCATCTGAACCATCTGAGCAGTCATGTTTTCCATTACAAACTACATCAGTAGGAATGCATTCAAAGTTGGCACACTGGTACATGCGATCGTTACACTTTTTGGGTTTACCTGAAGAATTTCAGAAAGGCAGTCTTTAATGTTAAAGCTGGATCTCTATGAAGCAAGGAGTGAATACATCTTTTGATTAAATCCCCCAAGTTCTAAAATTGATAAAAAAACTTTAAAATAAACTATGACACTTGGATTTCCATGTCTAGGCTGCGGCATACAGCCAAAACCCCACTCACCTGTTGCTTGAAAGACATCCGCTTTACCTGCAAAATGGATGGGGTTTTAGCTATGTGGCAGCCGGTACACAAGCCCAGTTTCAGAAGATCATGTTCACTGCATGAAACGCATTCCCTATGGAAGCACGAATTTCTGTAGTGAACTCTACTCTTGTTACCAGACTTCACGGCATTATGATGATTTAAAATGATTTATATCTGTTCAACTTCAACTGTAATGATTTGTACCAACAGCATATGAGAGTACACATTATAGGTAGTGTCGGGCAGGGACACCACAGCATTATAAATTATAATATTGTGCCTTCCAGTCAAAGGAGCACAGTTCACTACGGAATTGTCACGGCTGAGGATGGGGGAAATCCTCAGCCGTGCGATGCCAGGTGATGTTAAGGCTGCTCGGCCAGGACAACAGGATAGGGAGCAGGTCACCTCCTACAGCGTCCCTAACCTGAACCTAACTCCTATCTGCATGGGCCGACCTTAACGGTAACAGGACCCATGCGCAGGAACCTAGGAGCCCTGACTTGCCCTCCGTCCGGTCCCTCGCTAGGAGTCAGGGTAAGACAACCTATTCCTCCTAGGCACGGAGGAGCAGGAGTCTCAATGGCCAAGCTGGGGAAAAGGGGAACACATACAGCCTTACGGGTATGGCAGGCGAACTAGTAGTTCCACCAACCTGTCACAGCCTTGCTGACTGGATCCCCGCGCAAACAGGAATCCAGAACCGTAAGCTGCACAAAATCACAAGGAAGGTCCGAACAGAACATCACATACAAACATCACACACAAGAAGACAAACAATGACAATAATGGTTATGACCACAGGGGTGGCTCTCACTGGCAGGTGGAAAACACAGGAGGCTGCTCCAGCAAAGCATGGCTGAAGCAACCTCCAGACCTGAAAAACAGTGAGACTTTATAGGCCAAGAAGCCCACCCCACAGTCGGACACCCCAGTGAGAGACACACACACACACTGGGGAGGGAATTAACCCTTCCACCACCAGGGAAGGGAAGACAGCAACTTAAAGGGGAATACAGGCAAATAAACCCCGTGCACACCAGACATGGGAAGTGCACACCAAACACACAAGTTTCCAGATGCAACCGCACGACACACAGCAAGCAGCCACGAAACAACTCAGGCTGCAATGCTGCCACATAAAAACTGTTGCCAGCGGCAACCACAGGTGAGGCAAAAACCAAGGCCCTCACCTGTGATTGACAACGAAACCAAAACTGCGGTGCAGGAGTCACGGTCATAGGCGTGGCCGTGACAGGAATCCATACTCACAAGCAGCACGTTTCAAGCAGTGAATGTGTTAGTCTAAAACTGATGCGAGCGTAGGTTCACACAGTGTTTTCTGGCGAAGGCATTTGAGGCAGAATTTCCTGCAGGTTTTCAGCCAAAGTTAAGTGAATTAAAACGAAAATACAAAAAAAGGAAAGAGTTGCATTTCTCCTTCCTGCTGAACCCACTTCCAGACTAAACTAAAAAAAACTCAAAGGAAAATCTGCCTCAAAAACCTCCTCAAACACTGAACCTACCTTAAATCTAAAAAAGCAGTCCCAAAAGGCCTTAGGTTTAGGACCCTATTGAGTTAACCTAAAATGAAAAAAAAGATAGAGGCAGCAAAGGTCATGAAAAAGGCATGTTCCAAAGAGTGGAGATATAGTGCATCAGGTTATTGTCTAACACAGAACCTGATTGCTCTGGAACAAATCAGCCTGGGTAGAGTATGGGAGGCCTAAAGAGCTGGTCTCCATTAGCGGATAATATTTCACCAAGATGCTGCATAATTTCCTGTGAGCAATTAGTTATCCCGCTGGTTGAATATGGGGAGGTGCGCAGGAGAGGATCAAAACTATAAAATGTATTGCATCAGGTTTTGTGTTAATACACATATGATAATGCATAGAAAAACAAAAAAAGAAACTAAAAGTGAAAATAAAAATAAAGTTACATCCATATTCATCACTGCCATCTCTACAGTCCTTTTTCCATCACATTTCCAGAAAGATGGGATACATTGATCTTCACTAGCACAAGCCCATTGTGCCGTTTCACAAGACACCTTCTCCAGGTTACAGTCCTACAGGGTGGAGGAGAGCAATACAATATATTTTATGCTTTGTTTTAAAAAAAGATAGAAGAAAACTGATCATTCCATCAAAATGTCCTGCATGACCTTTACTGTCAGAACCTAATTGCTCACAGACTAGACCTATAAAAGCAACTGATCCAATATCCTAGGAATAAAATAAACTAATAGATGCAAGATAACCAATTACCAACCAAAATTAGCCATTTTGGTCCTTAAGTGTTTTCCAGCAATGAGTTATCCCTCTATCCTCCGGATCCGCACAAGTCCACTAGCTGAGATCCCCAATGAATGAGCATCTTACGTCCACTGAAGCGGCAGTGTATATAGCAGCATACAGCACTGACCCCCAGAAGTCCCATGGAGATTAATGGCAGTGGCAGCACACATGCATGACCGCTGCTTCATTCATACAGGAGGACTCTGATAGAGAGACGACTCTGGTTGGACACCACTGACCGCACTCGAGAAATCTATGTATTTGGTGGCTTAAACCTCTAGTGCAGTGTTCCTCATAGTCAGTCCCTAGGACCCACTTGCTGGCCATGATTTGAAATTATACCACTTTTTTTTTTTGCAGAGTCGCAGAACCGGCATTCAGATGCAGACAGCATGCGGTCTGCTTTCCACATCTTTTGAGGTCCCATTAATATGAAAACGGTCCTGTGCATGAGCCCTTACTGTGTGGATTTGCAAGACACTGGGCCAATTCAAGAGTTTGCTATGAGACCTAATTTTATAAAACTTTATGCCAGGTAAAGCCCACCACAACACCAATTGAATAGTTTGAATGCTGCAACCTTACTTTTCATCACTTCCATCCTTACAGTCTTTGGCATCATCACACTTCCATTCTTTCAAGATACATTCACCACTTTGACACCTAAAATCCCCATTCTGGCAGTGCACAGGTTTAGAGATTGTGCAGTTTACTTCATCTGAGTGATCTTCACAATCATTGTCTCCATCACAGTGCATGCTATATGGCACGCACTGTCCATTTGTACATTGGAATTTGCCACTGCTACACGTTTTAGGACCTGTAAGTAAAGAGTTTGTGTAATTGTAGGGCAATGATATCTAACCTGTGGCTTTCCACAACTCCCATCAATAGCTGTACGCAGTCAGAGGATGATGGGTATTGTGTTGCAGATTTAAAACAAATACTGCCTTTTAAAATCACCAATTTTTAAGGTCAAACATTCTGTTCCAATTGATATATATTTTTGTACTCCTAGGCTTGCTTTGTAATACAGACCTCATAGGGGTAACTTTACTAAAGACTAACATTTCATATTCTAGCTACAATTCACATCAACTTTATGCCATAAATTATGATAGCGTCAGGCCAAGGAAGCCTACCCCTTCTACTATGCCCCATTTACTTTTTGAAACCGCCATGCAAATGTGTGCAAGTATAAGAACAGATTTTATTTTCCCCTTTTTTCACATATTGCTGGCTATAATAAAAAAAATTACCTAAATAAAAAAAAAAAAAAAAAAAGAAACTGATAAATCGCACGGAAAAAAGTTTTTGGTCAGTGTATGTTGGCATGCAGTTGCCTCAACTGGATTGAAAGTCCTAGTCAACTATGGTTTTTTCACATTACATTTTATATATTTTTTTTTTATGTCCCCTTTCCATAAAAGTCGTTTTGATATACAGGATGTCCGAGTTATGGTCACTGGAGGAGTGGGGCTAGAAGCTACAGTTCTGTGTGCAGTGGATTTGTATACCTTTTTATTTTATAATTTAAAAAATTTTATTTCACTTTTGCCTTCATTTAAACACCAACTTACCACAGCCTTGCTCATCTGTCTCATCAAAGCAGTCTAGTTTTCCATCACATACAGAGCTCTGAGGGACACAACGAGTGTTCCTATCACAACGCATGGCACAGCTTTCTGAAGGGTTCCAGCAATTTTGCTCATCAGATCCATCAGGGCACTGGTGCACACCATCACAGCGATACCGATCCTTAATACATTTTGTACCAGTTACACATTGAATAATCCTTGGAGAAAAGCCAAAAAGTTATTATATATTGTATTAAAAGCCTATTATTCAGCTGTGTACAGGTTACCGGCCTCTGCACACGACTATGTATTTTGTGGAACGGAACAGCTGGCCCCTAATAGACATGTTCTATTTTTTTTGCGGAAAGGAAACTAAATGCACACGGAGTAACTTTCGTTTTTTGCGGACCCATTAAAATGAATTGTCCCGCATACGGTGTGAAAAAAATAAAAATGAAGTTTTAAGTTAGTGTGCAAGAGGCCTAAGTCTAAGGTTTAATCTATTAGTGCGATAGAGTGTGCAGAATTGAGATAGACAGATTTCTAGAAAGATTTTACACAAGATAGTAGCACCTGATAATAGGTGCCAGCCTAAGGGAACTTTGCTCAAGAACCCAAGTAGAAAACCAAAAAAGGCAGCACCCTCTAGGAACAGTTGCAATATTATTTTAGTAATGATCTGCAGAGTTAAAGATGACACATTCCCTTTGTATTTTAAGCAAAATCAATTTGTCTTACATTTAAAAAAAGGGGGGGGGGGGGGGACAAAAAGCCTGAAGCAAATGTTTGGGTACCCTGCATGGTTAGTACCTAGTAGCACCTCTGTTGGCAGGTATCACAGCTTATAAATGCTTTTTTTTGGGCCAACCAAGAGTCTTTCAATTCTTCCTTGCAAAAATCTTCCAGTTCTGAGAGATTCCTGGGCTGTCTCACACACACTGCTCATTTTAGGTCTATTCACAGACTTGTTAAATCAGGGGCCCTTGAGGGCCTTTTGAGGTACTGTGGAGTGTTTAGGATCATTATCCATTTATAGAAGCCATCCTCTTTCAACTGCATTTTTTTATTTTACAGTTAACACGTTTTATGGCTTTCAAAAATTTGCTGGAATTTCATTGAATTCATTCTTCCCTCTATTCATCAAATCTTCCCTGTGGCAGTGGCCACAAGAAGCATGATTGATCCACCCCAATGCTTAATGGTTGGAGAGGTGTTATTTTCACAAAATGCTGTGCCCCTTTTTGCTCCAAATATACCTTTGCCAAAGAGTTTTGTCGGTCCTCAGGACTTAATTTTCTAAATGAATCAGGATTCTTTAGATGTTGGCAAACTTCTTACAATTTTGTGGTGAAAACGTGCAGACAGCAGCCAGAGGTCCCATAAGAAGTTATGAGCGTTTTTGCTGTGACGCCAGTTGCATTTCAGCAACGAGGTATATAGATTGTGAAAGCCAGGTGTAGGAATGCCGGAGTGGTGTAAGGGTAGCCTAAAATGTCCCTTTAGCTGTGGCTGTGCACGTGCCACGGTGCTCCTACCTGGATATCATGGAAATGCACATTTTGCAGGCCCAGGCAATAAATACACATGTGACATAGAATCAACTATAGAAGATAGTAGAGGGGTGTAAAAATGTGGTAATGCAGGATAGGTTTTTCTTATGATGACTCCTTCCATGAAGGCCATATTTGTGCAGGTGTTGCTGAAGCATTAGAACAATGTACCACAACTCCAGAGTCTGCTAAATCTACTGAAGGCCTTTTGCCTTTCTAGGAATTTTACGAGCAGCTGTCTTTTTTGCTTGGTCTTCCAGACCTTCTCTTGACCTCCAGTGTTCCTGTTAACTGCAATATCTTAATTACATTTCCAACTAGGGAAATAGAAAACTGAAAATGTTTTGCCATCAGCTTATAGCCCTTTTCTGCTTTGTGGCCTCAAATATTTTCAGTGTTAAGCAGCTGCTTAGTAGAACCTATGGCTGGTGTTTTTTGGGACTGGACAAGGTTAGGGAAGTATAGGCATTTATAAAGCTTTAAAAGTTGCATCCACCTGGCCTTTCCAACAAGAATTGTGAACAAGCTTTAAGCCCAACAGGAATTTTAAGGTCTGAGACCTCAGTCAAAGTTATCTGAGAGCTAAAATTTCCATGGGTTTCCCATAGTTTGGCAAGGTACTCCTTTCCTTTTTCACTCAAGCTGTACAAAACCAAAATACACTGATATTGCCTAAAATATTGAAAAGTGTGTTTCATGTTAAACTTTATGCCTTTGTAGAAGTTCATTTCATCTTCAACTTAAAAAGGGGTTTCCCCATCACATACAATAGGGGCATATTGCTAGGATATGCCCCTGTTGTCGAATAGGTGCCACCTCTAGGACTAGCACCTAAAAACAGAACAGAGCGGGGAACTGAATGGAGGGCGCATGGCGCATGTGCCTTCCATTAATTTCAATGGGGCCATCAAAAATATTTCAGTCTGCCCCATAGAAATGAATGCGAGCAAGGGCCGTGCGTGCCATTCTCTTGTATGGGAGCAGAGCTTGGTGGTGGCCGTACCCCGGGAAGTCCAGGGTCCTTCAGCCAACACTCCTTGTAGATATGGGTCCCAGACATGGGAACCACACTGATCAGACAATGGGGGGGGGGGCATATTGCTAGGAATATGCCCCCCCCCCCCATTGTCTGATCAGTGTGGTTCCCATGTCTGGGACCCATATCTACAAGGAGTGGTGGCTGAAGGACCCTGGACTTCCCGGGGTACGGCCACCACCAAGCTCTGCTCCCATACAAGAGAATGGGCACGCACGGCCCTTGCTCGCATTCATTTCTATGGGGCAGACTGAAATATTTTTGATGGCCCCATTGAAATTAATGGAAGGCACATGCGCCATGCGCCCTCCATTCAGTTCCCCGCTCTGTTCTTGTTTTTAGGTGCTAGTCCTAGAGGTGGCACCTATTCGACAACAGGGGCATATCCTAGCAATATGCCCCTATTGTATGTGATGGGGAAACCCCTTTTTAAGTTGAAGATGAAATGAACTTCTACAAAAGGCATAAAGTTTAACATGAAACACACTTTTCAATATTTTAGGCAATATCAGTGTATTTTGGTTTTGTACAGCTTGAGTGAAAAAGGAAAGGAGTACCTTGCCAAACTATGGGAACCCATGGAAATTTTAGCTCTCAGATAACTTTGACTGAGGTCTCAGACCTTAAAATTCCTGTTGGGCTTAAAGCTTGTTCACAATTCTTGTTGGAAAGGCCAGGTGATGCAACTTTTAAAGCTTTATAAATGCCTATACTTCCCTAACCTTGTCCCAGTCCCAAAAAACACCAGCCATAGGTTCTACTAAGCAGCTGCTTAACACTGAAAATAGTTGAGGCACACAAAGCAGAAAAGGGCTATAAGCTGATGGCAAAACATTTTCAGTTTTCTATTTCCCTAGTTTGAAATGTAATTAAGATATTGCAGTTAACAGGAACACTGGAGGTCAAGAGAAGGTCTGGAAGACCAAGCAAAAAAGACAGCTGCTCGTAAAATTCCTAGAAAGGCAAAAGGCCTTCAGTAAGATTTAGCAGACTCTGGAGTTGTGGTACATTGTTCTAATGTTCAGCAACACCTGCACAAATATGGCCTTCATGGAAGGAGTCATCATAAGAAAACCTATCCTGCATTACCACATTTTTACACCCCTCTACTATCTTCTATAGTTGATTCTATGTCAACATGTGTATTTATTGCCTGGGCCTGCAAAATGTGCATTTCCATGATATCCAGGTAGGAGCACCGTGGCACGTGCACAGCCACAGCTAAAGGGACATTTTAGGCTACCCTTACACCACTCCGGCATTCCTACACCTGGCTTTCACAATCTATATACCTCGTTGCTGAAATGCAACTGGCGTCACAGCAAAAACGCTCATAACTTCTTAATGGGACCTCTGGCTGCTGTCTGCACGTTTTCACCACAAAATTGTAAGAAGTTTGCCAAACATCTAAAGAATCCTGATTCATTTAGAAAATTAAGTCCTGAGGACCGACAAAACTCTTTGGCAAAGGTATATTTGGAGCAAAAAGGGGCACAGCATTTTGTGAAAATAACACCTCTCCAACCATTAAGCATTGGGGTGGATCAATCATGCTTCTTGTGGCCACTGCCACAGGGAAGATTTGATGAATAGAGGGAAGAATGAATTCAATGAAATTCCAGCAAATTTTTGAAAGCCATAAACGTGTTAACTGTAAAATAAAAAAATGCAGTTGAAAAGAGGATGGCTTCTATAAATGGATAATGATCCTAAACACTCCACAGTACCTCAAAAGGCCCTCAAGGGCCCCTGATTTAACAAAGTCTGTGAATAGACCTAAAATGAGCAGTGTGTGTGAGACAGCCCAGGAATCTCTCAGAACTGGAAGATTTTTGCAAGGAAGAATTGAAAGACTCTTGGTTGGCCCAAAAAAAGCATTTATAAGCTGTGATACCTGCCAACAGAGGTGCTACTAGGTACTAACCATGCAGGGTACCCAAACATTTGCTTCAGGCTTTTTGTCCCCCCCCCCCCCCCTTTTTTTAAAATGTAAGACAAATTGATTTTGCTTAAAATACAAAGGGAATGTGTCATCTTTAACTCTGCAGATCATTACTAAAATAATAATTGCAACTGTTCCTAGAGGGTGCTGCCTTTTTTGGTTTTCTACTTGGGTTCTTGAGCAAAGTTCCCTTAGGCTTGCACCTATTATCAGGTGCTACTATCTTGTGTAAAATCTTTCTAGAAATCTGTCTATCTCAATTCTGCACACTCTATCGCACTAATAGATTAAACCTTAGACTTAGGCCTCTTGCACACTAACTTAAAACTTCATTTTTATTTTTTTTCACACCGTATGCGGGACAATTCATTTTAATGGGTCCGCAAAAAACGAAAGTTACTCCGTGTGCATTTAGTTTCCTTTCCGCAAAAAAATAGAACATGTCTATTAGGGGCCAGCTGTTCCGTTCCACAAAATACATAGTCGTGTGCAAGAGGCCGTAACCTGTACACAGCTGAATAAATAGGCTTTTTAATACAATATATAATAACTTTTTTGCTTTTCTCCAAGGATTATTTCAATGTGTAACTGGTACAAAATGTATTAAGGATCGGTATCGCTGTGATGGTGTGCACCAGTGCCCTGATGGATCTGATGAGCAAAATTGCTGGAACCCTTCAGAAAGCTGTGCCATGCGTTGTGATAGGAACACTCGTTGTGTCCCTCAGAGCTCTGTATGTGATGGAAAACTAGACTGCTTTGATGAGACAGATGAGCAAGGCTGTGGTAAGTTGGTGTTTAAATGAAGGCAAAAGTGAAATAAAATTTTTTAAATTATAAAATAAAAAGGTATACAAATCCACTGCACACAGAACTGTAGCTTCTAGCCCCACTCCTCCAGTGACCATAACTCGGACATCCTGTATATCAAAACGACTTTTATGGAAAGGGGACATAAAAAAAAAAATATATAAAATGTAATGTGAAAAAACCATAGTTGACTAGGACTTTCAATCCAGTTGAGGCAACTGCATGCCAACATACACTGACCAAAAACTTTTTTCCGTGCGATTTATCAGTTTCTTTTTTTTTTTTTTTTTTTTATTTAGGTAATTTTTTTTATTATAGCCAGCAATATGTGAAAAAAGGGGAAAATAAAATCTGTTCTTATACTTGCACACATTTGCATGGCGGTTTCAAAAAGTAAATGGGGCATAGTAGAAGGGGTAGGCTTCCTTGGCCTGACGCTATCATAATTTATGGCATAAAGTTGATGTGAATTGTAGCTAGAATATGAAATGTTAGTCTTTAGTAAAGTTACCCCTATGAGGTCTGTATTACAAAAGCAAGCCTAGGAGTACAAAAATATATATCAATTGGAACAGAATGTTTGACCTTAAAAATTGGTGATTTTAAAAGGCAGTATTTGTTTTAAATCTGCAACACAATACCCATCATCCTCTGACTGCGTACAGCTATTGATGGGAGTTGTGGAAAGCCACAGGTTAGATATCATTGCCCTACAATTACACAAACTCTTTACTTACAGGTCCTAAAACGTGTAGCAGTGGCAAATTCCAATGTACAAATGGACAGTGCGTGCCATATAGCATGCACTGTGATGGAGACAATGATTGTGAAGATCACTCAGATGAAGTAAACTGCACAATCTCTAAACCTGTGCACTGCCAGAATGGGGATTTTAGGTGTCAAAGTGGTGAATGTATCTTGAAAGAATGGAAGTGTGATGATGCCAAAGACTGTAAGGATGGAAGTGATGAAAAGGTAAGGTTGCAGCATTCAAACTATTCAATTGGTGTTGTGGTGGGCTTTACCTGGCATAAAGTTTTATAAAAATTAGGGTCTCATAGCAAACTCTTGAATTGGCCCAGTGTCTTGCAAATCCACACAGTAAGGGCTCATGCACAGGACCGTTTTCATATTAATGGGACCTCAAAAGATGTGGAAAGCAGACCGCATGCTGTCTGCATCTGAATGCCGGTTCTGCGACTCTGCAAAAAAAAAAAGTGGTATAATTTCAAATCATGGCCAGCAAGTGGGTCCTAGGGACTGACTATGAGGAACACTGCACTAGAGGTTTAAGCCACCAAATACATAGATTTCTCGAGTGCGGTCAGTGGGTGTCCAACCAGAGTCGTCTCTCTATCATGAGTCCTCCTGTATGAATGAAGCAGCGGTCATGCATGTGTGCTGCCACTGCCATTAATCTCCATGGGACTTCTGGGGGATGTCAGTGCTGTATGCTGCTATATACACTGCCGCTTCAGTGGACGTAAGATGCTCATTCATTGGGGATCTCAGCTAGTGGACTTGTGCGGATCCGGAGGATAGAGGGATAACTCATTGCTGGAAAACACTTAAGGACCAAAATGGCTAATTTTGGTTGGTAATTGGTTATCTTGCATCTATTAGTTATTTTATTCCTAGGATATTGGATCAGTTGCTTTTATAGGTCTAGTCTGTGAGCAATTAGGTTCTGACAGTAAAGGTCATGCAGGACATTTTGATGGAATGATCAGTTTTCTTCTATCTTTTTTTAAAACAAAGCATAAAATATATTGTATTGCTCTCCTCCACCCTGTAGGACTGTAACCTGGAGAAGGTGTCTTGTGAAACGGCACAATGGGCTTGTGCTAGTGAAGATCAATGTATCCCATCTTTCTGGAAATGTGATGGAAAAAAGGACTGTAGAGATGGCAGTGATGAATATGGATGTAACTTTATTTTTATTTTCACTTTTAGTTTCTTTTTTTTGTTTTTCTATGCATTATCATATGTGTATTAACACAAAACCTGATGCAATACATTTTATAGTTTTGATCCTCTCCTGCGCACCTCCCCATATTCAACCAGCGGGATAACTAATTGCTCACAGGAAATTATGCAGCATCTTGGTGAAATATTATCCGCTAATGGAGACCAGCTCTTTAGGCCTCCCATATACTCTACCCAGGCTGATTTGTTCCAGAGCAATCAGGTGTCTGTGTTAGACAATAACCTGATGCACTATATCTCCACTCTTTGGAACATGCCTTTTTCATGACCTTTGCTGCCTCTATCTTTTTTTTCATTTTAGGTTAACTCAATAGGGTCCTAAACCTAAGGCCTTTTGGGACTGCTTTGTTTAGATTTAAGGTAGGTTCAGTGTTTGAGGAGGTTTTTGAGGCAGATTTTCCTTTGAGTTTTTTTTAGTTTAGTCTGGAAGTGGGTTCAGCAGGAAGGAGAAATGCAACTCTTTCCTTTTTTTGTATTTTCGTTTTAATTCACTTAACTTTGGCTGAAAAACCTGCAGGAAATTCTGCCTCAAATGCCTTCGCCAGAAAACACTGTGTGAACCTACGCTCGCATCAGTTTTAGACTAACACATTCACTGCTTGAAACGTGCTGCTTGTGAGTATGGATTCCTGTCACGGCCACGCCTATGACCGTGACTCCTGCACCGCAGTTTTGGTTTCGTTGTCAATCACAGGTGAGGGCCTTGGTTTTTGCCTCACCTGTGGTTGCCGCTGGCAACAGTTTTTATGTGGCAGCATTGCAGCCTGAGTTGTTTCGTGGCTGCTTGCTGTGTGTGGCGTGCGGTTGCATCTGGAAACTTGTGTGTTTGGTGTGCACTTCCCATGTCTGGTGTGCACGGGGTTTATTTGCCTGTATTCCCCTTTAAGTTGCTGTCTTCCCTTCCCTGGTGGTGGAAGGGTTAATTCCCTCCCCAGTGTGTGTGTGTGTGTCTCTCACTGGGTGTGTCCGACTGTGGGGTGTGGCTTCTTGGCCTATAAAGTCTCACTGTTTTTCAGGTCTGGAGGTTGCTTCAGCCATGCTTTGCTGGAGCAGCCTCCTGTGTTTTCCACCTGCCAGTGAGAGCCACCCCTGTGGTCATAACCATTATTGTCATTGTTTGTCTTCTTGTGTGTGATGTTGTATGTGATGTTCTGTTCGGACCTTCCTTGTGATTTTGTGCAGCTTACGGTTCTGGATTCCTGTTTGCGCGGGGATCCAGTCAGCAAGGCTGTGACAGGTTGGTGGAACTACTAGTTCGCCTGCCATACCCGTAAGGCTGTATGTGTTCCCCTTTTCCCAGCAGCTTGGCCATTGAGACTCCTGCTCCTCCGTGCCTAGGAGGAATAGGTTGTCTTACCCTGACTCCTAGCGAGGGACCGGACGGAGGGCAAGTCAGGGCTCCTAGGTTCCTGCGCATGGGTCCTGTTACCGTTAAGGTCGGCCCATGCAGATAGGAGTTAGGTTCAGGTTAGGGACGCTGTAGGAGGTGACCTGCTCCCTATCCTGTTGTCCTGGCCGAGCAGCCTTAACATCACCTGGCATCGCACGGCTGAGGATTTTCCCCCATCCTCAGCCGTGACAATTCCGTAGTGAACTGTGCTCCTTTGACTGGAAGGCACAATATTATAATTTTATAATGCTGTGGTGTCCCTGCCCGACACTACCTATAATGTGTACTCTCATATTGCTGTTGGTACAAATCATTACAGTTGAAGTTGAACAGATATAAATCATTTTAAATCATCATAATGCCGTGAAGTCTGGTAACAAGAGTAGAGTTCACTACAGAAATTCGTGCTTCCATAGGGAATGCGTTTCATGCAGTGAACATGATCTTCTGAAACTGGGCTTGTGTACCGGCTGCCACATAGCTAAAACCCCATCCATTTTGCAGGTAAAGCGGATGTCTTTCAAGCAACAGGTGAGTGGGGTTTTGGCTGTATGCCGCAGCCTAGACATGGAAATCCAAGTGTCATAGTTTATTTTAAAGTTTTTTTATCAATTTTAGAACTTGGGGGATTTAATCAAAAGATGTATTCACTCCTTGCTTCATAGAGATCCAGCTTTAACATTAAAGACTGCCTTTCTGAAATTCTTCAGGTAAACCCAAAAAGTGTAACGATCGCATGTACCAGTGTGCCAACTTTGAATGCATTCCTACTGATGTAGTTTGTAATGGAAAACATGACTGCTCAGATGGTTCAGATGAAGGCGGAAAATGTCAAGTGCCATGTGAAGAAGACTGCTCCCTTGCCTGCTATAGATCTCCACTTGGTCCAGTAAGTGCATATGCCCAGTGAGCAGCATTGGACATAATTTAAACTACTTTCAAGTTGTCCGTTTTATAATGAAGCCAACGTTTTTTTTTCCCCCCTGCCTGTGTGGACAGTTTATGCCTATGTAAAAAAAAGCTTTCGGTAAATTGGTTATGTATGTTCTTGACATTATTTGATGTCTGCTAATTGCACCTGTCTTTCAAACAAAGGGAAATGGAGACAATATTGTATCTGATATGCAACTTGGTATCGTACTCCTCATCTATGCTGTCCAAAAACATCCACTTTTACAGAAATTACCTTGCAGTGCAGTCAGAAGTCAACCAGGGCAGGAGAGACAAAGCCAAGCACTTGAGACCAGAATTTAGATTTATTTGAATATTTTATTGGTATATGTTAAACTAACCATGAATTACATTTAAAGTTTGTCCAGTTTTTGTGCAGTGCTAGATGTACTGTATTTTTTTAATTACAGAATTAACTTTTTTGTTTTTATGTTTTCAGAAGTGTATATGTGATAACGGCTTTAAGTTGAGTGTCAACAGTAGTATATGCATTGACATAAATGAGTGCAAAGAACTTGATCCATCACCATGCAGCCAGTCTTGCATCAACCTCAATGGCACATTCAACTGCACTTGTTATCCAGGTTATGTTCTGCAGTCAGACGGTCACCAATGTAGAGTTGCAGGTAAAAATCTTTCCTTAAGTGGGTTGTTTGAATAAGAGAATCCGATTCAGCACTTGTCAAGTTTACTGAAATAAACAAGGATCTCCCTGGGTTGTATAGGGATGTAAGCCTGTTCCACACTCCCAAATCTGGATGCAAGTTTGTGCTTGTTACAGTTGGCAGTGTTTCCCCCCACATGTTCTTGAATAGCCAGAAACCACTTGGTCTACATGGCTTAATATTCTATAATGCAGTGCTCTATTTAAATTTAGTATTTGGGCACAGTAGCTTGGGCTGTATGTCAAGAAAAGGGCCATCAGTCATTCATCCTGGGTAAATCAGAATTTAATCTTTTTCATTCATATTTTAGGTATAGAACCAGTTTTACTGGTAGCAGTTAAATTTGATCTTCTGTTATACAAGTTGCGTTCAATGGAAGAGGAGATCCTTATGTCCACAGATAAAAACTCAATGATCTTTTCTGTGGATTATGACATAATGGAACAGAAAGTTTATTGGATGGACCTTAATTCAGAGAGCATTAAGTGGATAACTATGGGCACAAAAACAAAAGGAACTCTAGTTAAAGGTAAGGGCTTGTTTTACATGTTTTGTACTACCAGGCTTGCATAATACTTTCAGGGGCTGCTGTTAAGATGTTACATTGTTCTGTTATTCAGGAATTAAGTCTGATTGCATAGCTGTTGACTGGGTTGGGCGCAACCTATACTGGACAGATGGAATAGCTGGTCAGATCATTGCAACAGCTCTAAATGCTTCTTGGAAAGGCTTTCCTGAATACACAGTCATACTGGATGAAGATCTGGATCAACCACGTTCTTTGGTTTTACAGCCACTTAGTGGGTGAGCTATAAGTACTTAGCAGCTTGGGGGGAAATTGGTGAACCTGCTATAAACTAAATTAAAACCTCAAATCTTTCTTTCAAGGAAATGCCTTTTCTATTTACAAAACATCTTGGAGTAGTTGTCTTGGCCAATTTTCTATTGCTCCAGGTTAATTAAGTATAGCTTGGCTACAACTCTGGTTTCTCCACAAATGTTTAGCTATGTTGAGCTATAGATTTAATGTGGTAAACTGTATAATCAGATTACACAGTGTTTATGGTCAGTTATAAAGTGTTTAGCGAATTGTCAGTAAATCTTCTGTATTTCTAGTCCTAACTGCAAGAACATTCTTAATGCTCACTAAAATAGATTACAATAGTTAACCTGGTAGGGGATTGCCTAACATATGTTTTACTACTTTTTGGAATTGCAGACTTATGTACTGGTGTGAAATTGGCGTGCAGCCCCAAATAGAGCGTGCTGGAATGGATGGCAGTCATAGACTGGTTCTAATTGCAGAACAACTTGGTTGGCCAACCGGATTAGCACTTGATCTGCTGAGTTTGAGAATTTATTGGTCTGATGA
Organism: Bufo gargarizans; assembly: GCF_014858855.1. NCBI lineage: Eukaryota > Metazoa > Chordata > Amphibia > Anura > Bufonidae > Bufo > Bufo gargarizans. The sequence goes on from NC_058080.1 coordinate 313,280,772, forward strand.
CAAATTTCACTCCATTGGTTCAGCCAGTTTGGATGGGACTGATATTAAGGTAGTTACTGTAAAAAAAAAAAAACCTTTTGCAATTCTATTAAATAATTCTATATTTCATGTCAAAATTAAATTTTTAAGAGTAAATAAATCTAGCAAGTTTCACGCTAGCCACTAAACCTAAAAACACTGCTGGCACTTGTTCTGAAATCACATTACAAGTGCCATCTCAATATCTGAGAAATTCAATGAGATGACATCTGTATAGATAAGTATCCACTATGTACAGTAAGTGATGGTCAGAGCTCATTACTTACTCCCCCTCCCTGTTCAGTAACAGGTAATAGAGCATGCCCAGAAAACTCTCTCCCATGGAAGTAAATGAACATTTCCTATTGTGAACTAAGATCAATGTAAATGCTGCTGTACAGTATATCTCAACACTGTTAACAGTAGGGCTGGCAAGATGGCTGCTGCTCCACCCTATAATCATGTACAGAAAATTATCAAAAAACTCATTAAATAAAAACAAATGAGAAAATGGAATATGTATCACTAAGCTGAAACATATTAAAGGAAATGCATTGATATTTTTGTCATCTAAACCACTGTTCTTTTAACCCACCCCCCCCTTCCCCCATAGAACATGCTTGCCTCAAGTGAGTGTACATATTTCAGTACAGGAGAGGTCTGCCAGCAAAAAGTGCATCTCTTCAAGGAGCAAAGTATCAGATGGGCCAAAAGTCCATAATGTCTAATGCCTCTATACTGTTAATAAGATGTCTAGGGACTGCCGACTGTGTCAACTCACCTTAGACTGAAAATTCTAATCTGTATGGCCAGTCTACTTTAGAATTAATAGGAAAGCCTTAGGATTTTCTTAATTTTTATGCAGGTGATTGAAATGAAAAACATTCAAAGCCCCTTCGCCTTGACAGTGTTTGAGGATGAGATTTACTGGTCTGAAATAAAGGCAAGGACTGTGCAAAAAATAAGTAAGAAGACTGGTAAGAACTTCTCTGTTCTAATAAAGCGGCATGGACAACCATATGGACTGAAGGTACTTTGCAAAGTGTAACATCCTTCTATGACTGTGTAGTTAAAGGCATTTTCTGGGTGTTTAATATTGATGACCCATCCTTAGGATATGGCATCAATATCAGCTGTTTGAAGAAGTTAAAGTGCTCCTGTGAGCACCATGGTATCTTCGCAAGCTTAGAGTACAGTGCTGTCTATTGCACACTGGTTGTGCTTGGAATTGCAGCTCGGGACAAGTCACTTAAATGGGACTTTTGTGTGCCTAGGCCATGCGACTTATGAACATAACCCAGACCTAGGAAGAGGCCATGGCGCTCTTCATACACCTGATCAACAGGGTTGCTGGGAGTCAGAACCCCACCGACCAGATATTGATAACCTATCCTGAGGGTACTGTAGGTCATCAAAATTAAACACTCAGAAAACTCTTTTAAAGGAGTTCCATGGACACTTTCAAGTTAAAACAGTTGTATCAATAACACTTATTATGTAGATAAAGTTAATACAAGCCACTTACTAATGTACTGTGATTTGCTGGCTATATTCTTTTTTCCATCACATTACACACTGTTTCCATGGTTACAACCACTCTACAATCCAGCAGCGGTGGCCGTAGAAATAAACACCAGCCTATGTGCGGTCCCGGCCACCAGAGAGGCTGGTGTTTCTCCTATAGTGTGCAACCATGGCCACTGCTGCTGGATTGCATGGTGGTCATAATCATGGAAACGAGCAGTATATAATGTGATGGAAAAATTAGTCTAGGCAGCAAAGGAAGCAATATGGACAATCGCAATAAATTAGGAAGTGCCATGTGTTAACTCTCTATACATGATAAATGCCACTTGCTGAACTGGCACAACCCCTTTAGCGCTTTATGTATCAATCTTGAGAAATTGACTTGTATATTACATATTTGTATACCCATAAATCTGAAATGGGATGCAAGTCTGTCTTATGGCAAACTGCGTAAAGTTGGTCACAAAGTAGATTTAGAACTTGTCTGGTAGAGCTGTCTGCATGGTTTGACTGGTGTTTCTTGGGCTCACCTAACTATACATAATGTGTACTTTTCACTTTTCCCAGTATGTAAAAAAAAAAAGAGTGAGAATTGACAGATACTTACTGTTTTCCAGTTATGAAAGCAGGAATTCTGCGCTTTCTGCATTAGCTCTCTGAATACATTTTAAGAACATTTAAATAGTTCTTTAATCAAAACCTACCTGGTTCCCTCGACTTGGATACCAGCAGTACAGTATGTGGAGGAGCAGCAGTATAGTGAATGCAATAGAAGAATATTGTAAAACGAGAATAAAATTGTAGTAATAAAAATACTAAGGAGAAACTGCAATCAGATGTGTTTGGAAAATCTCCAATACGTGATTTTATACCTGCCTGGGATAAATACGTCTATCCTAAGATAAATGAGAAATTATAAGGACAGAGTAGATGGACCATGCAGCCTTTTTCTGTTGCCTAGGGTCTGTTTTTCTATGAAAGAAGCCTAAGAATCAGACTACGACACCGACGATAAGGCTATGCACAAATTTTTAATTTCATAATTATCATTGTACATGGGATATATCGTCAAGAAGGTTTAATTCATTAGAAAATGGGTCTAGTAGCAAGTGATTCGCCCCAGTTGGGGTTGTTTTTCTGCTGGAGGTTAGGGTCTATTGTAGTTTGAGCATGGACCCACCAGAGGATCTTCTGGTGCTCTAGTGGGCCAGCCCAAAACTCATCTGGGTGGTTTGGGAGTCCTAGCTGCAGAGAGAATCACTCTACCTGTATTTTGTGTAGCATTTGACAAAGGGTAGAGACTGGATAAGTGAATCAATATCTCATCAGCAGGGCTTCACCTTTTTTTCAGTGAAGAAGCATCCATAGAATGTGTCGGCAGATAAGAACCATTTGGCCCATCTAGTCTGCCCAATATACTAAATACAATGGATAGCCCCTGGCCCTATCTTATATGAAGGATGGCCTTATGCCTATCCCATGCATGCTTAAACTCCTCCACTGTATTTGCAGCTACCACTTCTGCAGGAAGGCTATTCCATGCACCCACTACTCTCTCAGTAAAGTAGTACTTCCTCATATTACTTTTAAACCTTTGCCCCTCTAATTTAAAACATGTCCTCTTGTAGCAATTTTGCTTTTTTTAAATATTATCTCTTCTACCTTGTTGATTCCCTTTATGTATTTAAAAGTTTCTATCATATCCCCTCTGTCTCGTCTTTCTTCCAAGCTACACATGTTAAGGTCCTTTAATCTTTCCTGGTAAGTTTTATCCTGCAATCCATGTACCAGTTTAGTAGCTCTTCTCTGAACTCTCTCCAAAGTATTAATTATCCTTCTGGAGATAAGGTCTCCAGTACTGAGCACAATACTCCAAATGAGGTCTCACTAGTGCTCTGTAGAGCGGCATGAGCACCTCCCTCTTTCACCTGCCACAGAATTGAATGGTCCTGACATATAGCCTTCGCTGACCATTTCTTGGCCAGCACCACTGCTCTGAAGCAGAGCCTGTGCCCTTGCTCTAATGGGAGCAGCACAGGCAGGGTATTGTCAGGGCTGGGCTAAATCTCTGGACTGTCAATCTTGCGGTAGGTCAGAGCTTCTTCACCTGCCCCTTCAGCTGAAGACCTTCTTGTGAGACTATTTATTCGCTCGTCTGTAGTAGTCAATCCTCAGAACTAGCTTTGCAACTGTAGATGGATTAGAATGTAGTGTGGGATTCACCCCACTTCAATCTTATTATAGTAGCATTTCATTTTCTACACTAGTAGAACTAAAACAAAACTGTCTATTCTGACACAAAATCTGAAAACCTGTTCAACAGAAGCTTTCATGTTGGTCCTAAATATTCATTGCTAACTCTTGCTGATTTATGCAGAAGGCATTAGATGACCAGTGTTCAAACAGAAAAAATAACATGGATAGTTATGTGCAATTTGCTGTAAAGCATTATCAGCATAATTGTTTTTATATTTTACTGTGATCATTTCAAAGCCAAATACCGTAATGCATACATGTCTACTAGTGTTTTTTTTTTTCTTTCTTAGGTAATGCATAAAGTTTTGCAACCAACAACTGACAATCCTTGTCGAAAACTGAAGTGTTCTCATATGTGCCTGATTGGTCCTGGATTAAATGCAAGCTGCTGGTGTCCCACTGGACTCGTGCTTTTAAGTGACTTGCATAGTTGCGTTCTACTTAAGGATTTGCCATTTCTTTTAATTGCATTGTCATCATCTGTCATTCAGGTATACTAACTAAGTTAAGCAAACATATGTCCTCTTTTATTGGTATGATAATCTACAGCCTAAGACAGGGATCCAAATCCGTATAGTATTGAAAGTGTCACTAATCGCATAAAGATGCTCAGGGGTGGATTGGAAAACCAGTGGCCCTGGGGGAAAAAAAAAAAAATCTAAGTGGTCCCATTTTGTAGTCCAGTCCGAATTGACAGGAGATCAACACAAATAAGAGGGGGCCAGCAATACTGTATTGAGACGCAGAGCTAAATACTTCAGCAGCACAAAATACCTTCGTGAAAATGTCCCTGCTATAGTAGCCAGCGCTAGCTGCCATGTTCGGTCCTCCTACTCCAGTTGCTTTAGACTGGCAATACAGTTGGAGTCAGGAGGGGAACTTCAGATCATTAAGTACCATTGCCACTGGCCATGAAGAGGGCTCGGGTGGCTCCCTGGACACAACCTAAATATGCTGTTGGGTTGTGACTGCAAATAAAGTATAAATGAAACCTAACCTTGATGCAGCTGCACACGATTTTGGCTGTTTTGCATAGCATTGTAATAGGGATCCCATTGTAGTGCATGAGGCATCTGCTAGATCATATTTCTCAGATTTCCAGTGAAAGTTTTTGTCTGATTCCAAACAAAGCGGACCACAACATGCCATTTTATACACAGCTTTTTCTCCCCTGGAAGCATTACTCCTAAGGCCTCTTTCACACTTGCGTTGTCCGGATCCGGCGTGTACTCCACTTGCCGGAGGTACACGCCGGATCCGGAAAAACGCAAGTGTACTGAAAGCATTTGAAGACGGATCAGTCTTCAAAATGCTTTCAGTGTTACTATGGCACCCAGGACGCTATTAAAGTCCTGGTTGCCATAGTAGTAGTGGGGAGCGGGGGAGCAGTATACTTACAGTCCGCGCGGCTCCCGGGGCGCTCCAGAGTGACGTCAGAGCGCCCCATGCGCATGGATGACGTGCCATGCGATCACGTCATCCATGCGCCTGGGGCGCCCTGACGTCACTCTAAAGCGCCCCGGGAGCCGCACGGACGGTAAGTATGCTGCTCCCCCGCTCCCCGCTACACTTTACCATGGCCGCCAGGACTTTAGTGTCCCGGCAGCCATGGTAACCATTGAGAAAAAGCTAAACGTCGTATCCGGCAATGCGCCGAAACGACATTTAGCTTAAGGCCGGATCCGGATCAATGCCTTTCAATGGGCATTAATTCCGGATGCGGCCTTTGTGGCAAGTGTTCAGGATTTTTCTCAGGCCCAAAAACGTTCCGGTCCGGAACTGAAGACATCCTGATGCATCCTGAACGGATTTCACTCCATTCAGAATGCATTAGGATAATCCTGATCAGGATTCTTCCGGCATAGAGCCCCGACGATGGAACTCTATGCCGGAAGACAAGAACGCAAGTGTGAAAGAGCCCTTAGAGGCAATAGCAATCCATACAAGCTGCTGTGTGCCTTCTTGGTCAACCAGAGAATTTCTTTATTTTTTTATATTTTTTTTAAATTTTTTTATCCTAACTAGAATGTCCCAACGTTGGGCACACATGACCACTGTTGGCAAAAGCAGTGCTTATTTCAGGCAAATCATGATGGCTATATACATTAAGGTGCAGTAAACAGGGGCATGTGGGGGAGAATAGAAGTGGTGGTAAGACCACCACTGTAAATACTAGCGCCCTCAGTGACACTAACTCTGACACTGCTTGAGTCCATGCAGTAAGTAGGACCAGCCCACTCCTACCAGGAGGGAAGGAAGAGGATGATTAACCCGGTTACTGCCAACCATATCTTCTCTATCGGAATATAAGGCAAAACGTATCATACACATATAACATAATACACAATAGAACAAGCAGTTAGGTCTGGGTTACTGCACACGCACTTGATGAAAATCTTGTATTAATAAAAAAATATTGGAGCCAATTTTTAGATCTAAACAGGGTAGTTACTGGCATGCATAATGAAAGCTTTAGTGGCCCTTTCTACCACAGGTGCCTATACACCATGAATAGCTGTTGCAAATGCTCATTTGGCTGACAGCTCTTCTAACTTCCCCATGCACGTTGATGCACCAGTTTTCTTGCATGTTATTTCTTGTAATGTCAAATCTGTTAGGCTGTGTACACCCCATGCTTCCCATCCACTCCCAACCCACGTGAAAGGTGGCTTGCACAAATGCAGCACGCCAGACCTGCAGGGTATAGCGAAAGTGAGGTCACGGTTATGGGCAATCGAGGGTTACTCACTTTTTAGAGGGGAACCCTGGGCAAGCATGCGGCAGTGAAGGAGAGGTAGACACAAGTTCCTCTGGGGCACACTCGGTAAATAGGGACCAGGCCTGATGGTGGATGAGGTGCCCTGGATGTTGCAGGTATTTTGAGTGCCTGAGGCAAAGTCCCTTTAAGGATCGTGACGCCAGTGCCTGTAACGGTGGCACACCGATTTATAGGAGTAGTAATAGAGTACACAGATGGTAAGTCAAACATTGCTTTACTTTGGAAGAACAGTCCAACTTTGTACAGGCAATTGCAGTGGATGATAATGCAGTCCTTTACAGCACAAACGCACAGCAGGTTCACTTTACAATACGGCAGGTTTAAATCTTGCAAGATACTTAGAGGGTATATAGTTAATGCTTTGCAGTGCAATGCTGCTCTATCCCCACAGCTATTCTAGCTGGCTGGATCGCAAGGCCTGGATGCCTAATTGCTGGCTTGAATCCTTGGTGAATAAATCTTCCTCCAGTATTGACACTTGCTCTATATATCACAGTACCTCTGCCTCTCAGCTGACTTCTCTGCTGGGTTGGAAGGTGGCTGCAGGTTTCTCCCAGGAGGTCCACTCCTACTACTGGGGTGTCTCGTGACTAGGCTGACTAGGTGACTCCTCTAGTCCCCTGGCATACACTGACCCTCCCCTGTCTGGGGGTGTGTGTGTGTGTGTGTGTATATATATTTATAATTTTCTCCTATATCCCTCTAACGTCTGAGAGGCTAAACTACACAGGCCTGACACCAGATACTACAGGGAAATGCACATTAAACATCACATTAATGCAATAAACACATTAACCCTTGTGTAGTGCCTACCTTTACCTAGTGGGACACTACACAAAGATTTGACTTCTACACCTGAAAATTTGTGTACAAACCTTGATAAATGTGCCATCATGGGTTTACAGTTTGAGTTATAGCTAATGATCACCTGTTGATAAAAATAGGCATAGAGTACCAACCAAACTAATATATTTTACACAAATGATCACAATCTAGTAGCTACCCTATATGTTACTATATTCAGGTAACCCCTAATCTTGTGAAACATGCCTAACCTAATAGTCTTTTGTCCTTAGGTTGATTTGCAAAAACTTAATTTGGTGGACCAGAAAGTTCCTACAAAGAATGAGATTGCAAGCCTGACTAATGTTAACCAGATCTCTTCTATTGACTTCATCATGCAAGATCGAACCCTTGTTTTTGCTGTTAAACATGGTGGATATATAGCCTCTACAAAAGTTAAAGATTCTGTTTCAAAAGATTGGAAAAAAGTTGTTCATGTTGATGACAGTGTTACTTCTGTTGCTGTGGACTGGGTAACTGGAAATATCTTCTGGATTAGCACATCCAAACCATCCATTCAAGTGGCCACTTCAAATGGCATGTATAAAGCTGTAGTCTTAGCGGAGGACTTGTATACACCAACCTGCCTTGCACTCTATCCACACTCTGGCCTAATGTGCTATTTTGATGCAGACCTAGAAGGTAGAAAAAACAGCCCTAAGTTAGCGTGTGCAAATATGGATGGAACAAATAGGAGAGTACTGTGGAGGAAGAGTAAAGCTGTGGTAGGTCTGACATTTGCAGACTCTGGAACCAGACTTTATTGGGCTGACAGAGGTAAATATATATTCTTTGTATTGGGTTATATAAAGACTATTAAATATGAACTTTGTTCCAACAAAAGGTTCCTTAAAGTAAATTAACTTTGAGTTTGACTTGCAGGATATGGTACTATTGAATCAATTAAGGTTGATGGAACAAGTTATAAGGTGGTCCGGAGTAGACTGCATGGCGTAAACATGTTCACTGTTGAGGATAGTTTATTGTTCTGGACTACTTTTGATAATGGTATGTTTAATTACAGTATTTTCCATTTTAAACTACAATAAATGGGCTTAATTTTCACTTTGCACCGTGTTATCACTTCTATAAAGACATGTTGGCCTTTTTGCTTACACTTGGGACAAACATTACAGCACTCAAATTTGTTTGATCAGAGCTTTACTTGAATAGGATCTGAGTGGCAGGGTCTAGTTACATTGACTGACTGTGGTAGCAGTGCTATATCGGTTAGCTTCGACTCCTGCTGTGACTTGCTGATCAGTGAGGGTCCAACACCCAGCCCTACACTGATGTGATTAACTATCCTAAGGATAGATAATCAATATCTAGAAAATCTTCAAGCCTGATTGCAAACTTTTAAAAAATGGGCCAATTTTATGTAGTTCCAGATGTGAACTAAGTGACAAGCCTTATACTGTGGTCAATTCTATAACTCGCAGTCTGTCCAGTTCAATACTAATCCTTCATTAATCATTTTCTGTCTTTTAGATACAGGAAGAGTTTGGTTTAGTAAAATTGGCACAAGTGAAAATAAATATTTTGAAATGAACCAAAAAGTGTTATATCTAAAAGTATATAGCCGACCAGCTCAGCAAGGTAAGGTGTTACTGAATTCACAATAACATATTTATTATCACACTGTCCTGGTCATTGTTTGTGGTACATGGGTCCTAGCCTGATGCAGGAGAATTTCTTGCCAATGTTATTCGCTGGAATCTGTATTTCAATTATACTCTGGGGAAAATTGTCCAGCTTGTAGACCCTAGCAACTCTTCAGGCTACAAATTACAGGGCATAGGGCTTGTTCATAAACTAAGAACCAAGTCCCACAGGTCAAGAATGCCTTGTTCCAGCCCTACAGCATATTTCATTAGTGCCCATTTGGTTGCCATGTAGATTAGCCTTCTAAATGGAGACTGAGCTCCTGAAACCAGGGGTTCAAGTAGTATAGAGGGCTTCATAGGCTGCTCCATCTTCTGCAGATCATCCTTAAGTGCAAATGACTTACCCTTAGGGACATCCTTAATCTTCCATGACTTCATGATGAAGTGGTCTGTATCTGGTAGACCCAGTACCCCTATTCTAATACCCTAGAACATCTATGTCCTAGATTTTAACATGATGGCTGCTTATTACGGGGGCAAAACTACGAGCTGCAGCCTTGGCAGGCAAGATTTTTCACTGTTGAGGATTTGCCATTAGTGCAGTCATGATGAACACATGAGCCACACTTTTTGCCCAGTTTATGAATTTTTGATAGATTTCTTTGCTTTTGTGGCCTTAACTTAAAGGGGTTGTCTTACTTCAGCAAGTGGCATTTATGTAAAGAAAGTTAATACAAGGCACTTACTAATATATTATTATTGGTGTTGGACAAGCATGCTCAGCCGAACACCATTTTAAATCTAGCATCGCAATGCTCGGCATATCACGGTGTTCGGCCGAACACAGCGTGTGCTCGAGCGTTATGCTAGTCTTCCTCCGCACCTTTATTGGCTGTGTAGCAGCCAACAAAACGTGCAAGGAAGTACTGGCACTCACTGCAATGCCGTAGCCATGTTGGTTACTTATTAGTGAGTGGCTGGCTGGAACGCGTCATTGGGTGTGCACCCGATGACATGTGGTTCGGCTCACTCTTAGTCAGGGAGAGCTGCAGTAGTAGGGACAGATGGTGTAGGAATGTGGTTTAGTGTTGACAGGTTAGTCCTTAAAAGGACTTTTGGGTCTCTATTTGTTTTCTGTCTGCAATATATATTGGCGCAACCTGCGCTAAATTGTGTGCAATTGTTTGACTGCTGCTGACAGTGACACAACCTCTGCTACATCTGTTGTGATACATTTGCGCATTCTAAATATCTGACATTTAGCGCAATTGTTTGGCCACTGCTGACAGCGACATTATCTGAGTTAAATCTCCTGTATAACGTTTGTGCATCCTTAAATGTGACAGTGTGATTTTATTTGCGCATACACTTACAAAAGCTGCACTACTGTACGTGTGACATACTTGCAAGCATATATACCATTTAGTATGCTCAAGGTGAGCAATAAGGAACGGGGAAGTGGTCGTGCTTTTGATGGTACACGCAGAAGCAGTGTCCCTGGGCACAGTGAAACTGCCTGCTGCCAGAACACAAGAAACACACTCCTCTATGATGCCTAGCTTCATGTCAAAGTTAGCAGGGCGGCGCGGGACACCACTCTCGAAGCAGCAGATAATGCTTCCAGTCGGTTAAGCACCACCCTGTCTTCCACAAAGTCCAACGTAACAGGCGGTGTTTCTCTATGAAAAACACAAAAGGCGCACCATAGGGTAGTACAGTCCAGTTAAGTGAATACACAAAAGGTACTCCGAAATGGAGGCTCACCTTTTGTGTTGTGCAATCAAAAGGCACAACACTACTGAAGTCTTGAAGGGGATAATAAAATGTCCCCAAGGTAGATGGTCATGCAGCCACGGGTGTACGCACTTCCGCGTAGGGATGCCTGGAATCCCCAAGAAGGCGAATGGATCTAAGTGAAGAAAAGAAGTTCCCACGGCACAAAAAACAATCTTTGGTGAAATAAACTTGATTTAATAATTTAGCAAGGTGGTACAACGCGTTTCGGGGCTGAAAACACCCCTTCATCAGGTACAGACTGCTCATACAGTGAACATAAATACAAAGCACACTTAAATATATTTAAAAAACGCCAAATGGCACAGAAGGGGGAGTGGAGGGGGAGGTCCTGACCCCTCCACATTTCAAATGTAAAATAAACTATCTGGCTTGCAAATTGATCACATAATAGGTTAGGGCTAATAGGTAAAGGCATACATTGGTGGTCAATGTGGATTGAATATAATATAAAAAGATAACACTAGTATAATATCCATAGGAGCGGTGTCCGGCTGTGTAAATGAGCTGGAACACATCTCCATGCTGTGTGGGCTCATGTAGCAGCCAGACGCTCCCTCTCCTGCCCATTGTAAACTGTAAGGGCGGGCAGGAGGGGGAGCGCAGTGGAGCGAGCGGAGGCTGTAGATCGCTCAGTTCAAGTTCATGAGGGTGAAGGGATAGCGGTGGGAGGGTTATGGGAGTATCCCTGTGGCATGCTGAATGGGGCTGCCAGGACAAGCTATATCAGAAAGCAAGCCATACAATAGATGGCAATAGGTAAGTTTTGTATGTATTAAAAGCACAATATTATGAAAAGAAGAAAAGGCTAATGATAGTAAATGGGCAAACCGCCAAAGTTGCATCAAATGATGGAAAAAAATTGAAAATAAAATTAAGGAATGAATGTTAATCGACCTCAATGATTAGAATACAACTGGAGTCAACTGTGTATTAAAATTAATAAATTACCTGGAGTGGCAGCAGAACAAACAGGACTATAAAAATAGCATTCATATAAAATCAATATTAGTTAATTAGTATTGGCTGAAAATACATAATTAATAATGGTCAATAACCTCCAAACTGAGGGTTCAGTTTAGGAGCAGAAGGAAATTGTTAAAAGGCAACAAAATCGATCACTCGGATTGCCAGTGTGATAATAATCACAGGACAAATAGACCGGTTGGCAGGGGTGGCCTACATCTAGAGTTGTGACCGTATCAGTTTGATGGTAACCGCAAGCGGCATATGGGAAATCGATTCATATGTAAAATGAGTGGAATATTGCAGTACAGGGTTGTAGTAGGGGCATTTGGGTTGGAATGTGATAGTATGATATTGGAGGGGGTGGAAGAAGAGAAAAAAAAAAGGAAGGGGAGGGGGGTGAGATTTATAGATTGATTTCAAAGGCTTCATTTAGACCACGTGGATTCAAACTGTTGAGCTTGTAGATCCAGAACATTTCTCATCTCCGTAAGGTTTTGATTTATGTTGTAGCCGTTGGTTTTAATCTGTTCTATAGGAGTGATAGTGATTCAGTGGCATGCCTTGAGACGCTGTGTTGGAGAAATCTTTTTTTTGACATTTGATCTATGTTTGTTCAGTCTACTGCAGAGAGTTTGGATAGTCCGCCCAACGTACTGTAGGGCACTCGAGGACATAGATTATATTGGACGAGCCACAGTTCAAGTGTCCTTTGACCAGAAAGGTGTTTCCACTAGTCGTGAAGCGTTGTTGTTGTACGTATACTGTGACAGCATAAACACTTGGGCTGATTACACTTGGAACTTCCGACTGGACCGGTACCACCAGGGCACAACTCGGGAGCTGATTTTGATTTAATTTGGCTAGGTGCCAGTAGGTTCTTTAAAGACTGAGCCCTCCTGAATGTCATGCGGGGTCCCTCTGGTAAAATTTTGTTCAGAATAGGGTCTCGTTTGAGGATGAACCGTGTTTAGAGCGGATCTTTTTGATCATAGCGTGATTGCTACTGAAAGTAGTTAGAAAGTTGGTACTAAAGCCTCCTGCGGGTGGATTCTTCTTAATAATCACACTGCTTTTGTCCGGTAGGCAGTCCTCTTGTGTTAGTACACGGGCTCTCTATTAAAAGCCACTTCATATTATCCCGGAGGAGAAACTTTTCTGTGTGAATCTAGTTCGAATTATCTCGCTCTGAGTGAAGTCACTATCCTCTGAACAGTTGCGTCTGACACGTTTTGAATTGACTAAATGGAATATTTATCTTCCACTTTTTGTAGTGGTTGCTGGCAAAATCAAGGTAACTATTGCAGTCCACTTTTTTGAAAAATGTACTTTTATTTTTCCACCGGTCCAGATGAGTTCTAAATCCAAGAATTCAGCAGTAGTCGGACTGTGGGCCCCTGATAGTATGATGCCAAAACTGTTACTATTGACATGTCAGATGAACCGCTCTACTGATGTCCTGTCCCCTTTCCCATATAAAGATCAAGTCGTCAATATAACGACGATAAAATGTTATGGGTCCAATGTAACGGATCACCTGGCACCCCGACTGAGTACCTCCGTTGCTGGATGCTCCTAGCGTTTCCTGAGGTCTCCAAGCACTCTGGCAGACACCACCATCACCGAACCGAAGAAGCAGATGAATCCTCTTCAAACATATGAATGCTGTAGACAGTGGAATAGGACACCATACGAATAGGTTTATGCTCCTAGCAGTCAAACTGGAACAGCATACCATAAATCCTCCCCCAATGATGAGACGACACTTCACCTTGAGGGAAAAACAGGAACTGACGTGCTGGCACACCCAGCCTGGTTTTTATTACAGTTTTGCAAATACAGGACAGATGCAACACATCCCCACAATGCATCATGGTTTCCTCCTCTCTGTCCCAGAGACAACCAAGGGAAATCCAATTGTCTCCACATGTGTATTGGCGATCTCCCCTTTGTCCTGAGAGATAACAGGACAGACATCACCATTTAAACACACAATGGGACAATAGAAACCCACCCACACAAAATCCTCCCCTCTGCCGATGATGATTATTGAACACAAGGGCGAATATAATTATCAAAGGCAGAGAAATAGTTTTATAAAACATATCACAGGTACCCCAAAACATGCAATAACCCCATAACCAATATATCCTCGGAACCGGGGATCTGGGTGAACCACATATCCAAAATTTACCCACATTCGTTCAATAGTTTGGAAGATACAGTTACACTGAAAATATACAAGTTATACAGAAAATAGTCACTAATACAGACGTGGACAAAATTGTTGGTACCCTTTGGTCAATGAAAGAAAAAGTCACAATGGTCACAGAAATAACTTTAATCTGACAAAAGTAATAATAAATTAAAATTCTATAAATGTTAACCAATGAAAGTCAGACATTGTTTTTCAACCATGCTTCAACAGAATTATGTAAAAAAATAAACTCATGAAACAGGCATGGACAAAAATGATGGTACCCCTAACTTAATATTTTGTTGCGCAACCTTTTGAGGCAATCACTGCAATCAAACGCTTCCTGTAACTGTCAATGAGACATCTGCACCTCTCAGCAGGTATTTTGGCCCACTCCTCATGAGCAAACTGCTCCAGTTGTGTCCGGTTTGAAGGGTGCCTTTTCCAGACTGCATGTTTCAGCTCCTTCCAAAGATGCTCAATAGGATTGAGGTCAGGGCTCATAGAAGGCCACTTTAGAATAGTCCAATTTTTTCCTCTTAGCCATTCTTGGGTGTTTTTAGCGGTGTGTTTTGGGTCATTGTCCTGTTGCAAGACCCATGACCTGCGACTGAGACCAAGCTTTCTGACACTGGCTAGTACATTTCTCTCTAGAATTCCTTGATAGTCTTGAGATTTCATTGTACCCTGCACAGATTCAAGACACCCTGTGCCAGACGCAGCAAAGCAGCCCCAGAACATAACAGAGCCTCCTCCATGTTTCACAGTAGGGACAGTGTTCTTTTCTTGATATGCTTCATTTTTTCGTCTGTGAACATACAGCTGATGTGCCTTGGCAAAAACTTCGATTTTTGTCTCATCTGTCCACAGGACATTCTCCCAGAAGCTTTGTGGCTTGTCAACATGTAGTTTGGCATATTCCAGTCTTGCTTTTTTATGATTCGTTTTCAACAATGGTGTCCTCCTTGGTCGTCTCCCATGTAGTCCACTTTGGCTCAAACAACGACGGATGGTGCGATCTGACACTGATGTTCCTTGAGCATGAAGTTCACCTTGAATCTCTTTAGAAGTCTTTCTAGGCTCTTTTGTTACCATTCGGATTATCCGTCTCTTAGATTTGTCATCAATTTTCCTCCTGCGGCCACGTCCAGGGAGGTTGGCTACAGTCCCATGGATCTTAAACTTATGAATAATATGTGCAACTGTACTCACAGGAACATCTAGTTGCTTGGAGATGGTCTTATAGCCTTTACCTTTAACATGCTTGTCTATAATTTTCTTTCTGATCTCTTGAGACAGCTCTTTCCTTTGCTTCCTCTGGTCCATGTCGAGTGTGGTACACACCATATCACCAAACAACACAGTGATTACCTGGAGCCATATATATAGGCCCAATGGCTGATTACAAGGTTGTAGACACCTGTGATGCTAATTAGTGGACACACCTTGAATTAACATGTCCCTTTGGTCACATTATGTTCTGTGTTTTCTAGGGGTACCATCATTTTTGTCCATGCCTGTTTCATGAGTTTATTTTTTTACATAATTCTGTTGAAGCATGGTTGAAAAACAATGTCTGACTTTCATTGGTTAACATTTATAGAATTTTAATTTATTATTACTTTTGTCAGATTAAAGTTATTTCTGTGACCATTGTGACTTTTTCTTTCATTGACCAAAGGGTACCAACAATTTTGTCCACGTCTGTAAATGTGTCCCCTGTTTGGTAGTTTCAAACTACTGAATGCTGTCTCTGTGCACCAAATACAGGCAAGATAGCACCGTGTGGAAAAGTCAGAACAGTGTCTGTGAGCTAAAATGGCCGCTATCTATTGTTCTCACCATGTGCTTCATCCAAGCAAGTAAGGCAAATGATGCAATCCAGGGACAGAGGGCTCAGTCCCAAGTGTCTTAAGACCCAATAACTTAAGGGACCATAATGCCAGGGCAAGAGGCGAGCACGCAGCCCCCTCCAAAAGCTCATGGCAAACTCTGGCAAAAAGGTGAGTTTGCTACATTGCCCCCATGAACAGATTTGCGAAACTGGGTGCGAAACGTGTACCCATAGCCGGTCCCTTTGGTCTGAATGTATAGGGAATCTTCAAATCTGAAGAAGTTTTGGGTGAGGATAAAACGAATGCACTTCAGAATGAAAGATTTCTGCTCCTCAGGCATAAACTCATCATCGTCAAGGAAGCGTTTGGTGCAGCTTATGCCTAGTTCATGTTCGATATTTGAGTAGAGGGCCGTTACATCCAGAGTGAGCCAACGGTATGTCTCTTTCCAGGTGATTCCTTTGAATGCTTTTTTCAGAGATGTTGTGTCTTTCAGATGTGACGCCAAATTGACTACATGTTTTTGCAGAAAAATGTCCACATAATGTGACCGGTTACATGTGAGTGATGATATCCCTGAGATTATTGGTCGACCAGGTGGTTTTGAAATGTCCTTGTGGATCTTCGGTAAATGATAGAACAGAGCTATAACTGGATCCGTAATTAAGATGTAATCTTGCTCCTTCTTGGTCAACATGTGAGATGCAGAGTCTACCAGGTTCTTCATTAGTTTATGTTCCACCAAGGGATTTTCTTCGAGTCTTCTGTAGTAATCTGTATCAGATAGGATCCGATTAGCTTCCTGGACGTAGTCGGTTCTATTTTGTAGCACTATTCCTCCGCCTTTGTCAGCGTTCCAGATGATTATTTCTGAGTTCCCCTGTAGCTGTTTGATAGCTAATCTCTTCTTAGCGTTCAGATTGTATTTCAGTATGGGTGCCTGGTCGATGGTCCAGAAGTCTTCCATAACTAGATCATAGAAGGTCTCTATGAAATTACCCCTTTGATGTAAGGGGTAGAAATGAGAACGCGGTTTGAGGTCCGACGGGATGTACTGGCTGCCAGGCGCTGGGCTGGTCTCACCATTCTTTACCTATTAGCCCTAACCTATTATGTGATCAATTTGCAAGCCAGATCGTTTATTTTACATTTGACATGTGAAGGGGTCAGGACCTCCCCCTCTACTCCCCCTTCTGTGCTATTTGTTTTTTTTTTTTTTTTTTTTTTTTATGTATTTAAGTGTTCCACAAAGTCCAGTCTCAGTAGCTAAGAGTCTGGTAAACTGAATCCTCACCCTGATCCTCCTTTCTCCCACCATGGAGAGTCTTGGCAAACTAGTGATCCCACACTCGGATATTCAGAGGAGCTCTTTTCAGCGCCATTCCTTGCTTTGGGCCTCTTGCCAAGCCCGATTAAAGAGGGACATGAGGAGGTCTTGTGCACTGATTCCCAAACTCTTGAGCATCCACAGTCAGATGATGATGGGGAACAGCAATAAGTGTATCACAAGGTGGGTGATGAGGAGGATGATGAGGCAAAGTTGCTAATAAGTGAGGTTCTTGTTGGGTCAAGTCAGAAGGATCACAAGGCTGAGGAAGTGGAAGAGGAGGTGCTGGACGATTAAATCGCTGACCCAACCTGGGCAGGTGGCAAGCCGAGCGAGGACTGCAATATAGAGGGGGAGGGATCTGCAACCGGCTGGAAAAGGCAGTGGGGTGTCAAAAGGGAGAAGGCAGACAACACCAAACGGGCCCGCAACTGTTCCCCGGAGCACCCCTCTTGCAGCAATCTCTTGCCAAGGGGTAGGTGTTCTGCAGTCTGACACTTTTTTGAGGAAAGTGCGGATGATAAAATAATTATCATTTTCAACCTGTGCTGTACCAAAATGAGCAGGGGCATGAACACTAGCAACCTCACCACCACCAGCATGATCTGCCACATGGCATCAAAACATCCTAATCTGTGGGCCAAATGCTTGGGTCCATAATCTGTGTCTGCGGGTCACACTGCAGTACGCCAGTCCTTCAGGGTGAGCGAATGTGAGGTCACGGGGGGGTCAGTTAACAGACCGAGGGTTGCTCTTGGTACTCACAATTTTGTATAGGATACCCTGGGCAGGTGTGCAGCAGTGATGGAGAGGCTGCCCTGGGTGTTGTAGGTTTAGTGTGCCGGTGGCAAGATCCCTTAAAGTTTGTGACGCCAGTGCCGGTAACGGTGGCACACCGATTTTTATTGTAGGAATAATTGAGGTACACACAGTTGTAGTGAACCAGAACTCCTTTTTACTGAACAGTTCTACTATATACAGGCTTCAGTTAGTTCCATATGAAACATTCTGGTTTAGTGTCCCACTAGGTAAAAGTGGGCACTACATAAGGTTCAATTGGGCCACATTGTCCTCCTACTCCTAAGGGACAGTGGCAGTATATTTAACAGTTCATTTTAATGTATTTTCTATATGCTTTTATATGTATTGTTCCCCTGTGATATGTATAGCAGGCCTATTGGGGTGTAGTGTAGCACCCTAGACACTAGAGGGAGATAGAGCCCCTAGTATAAATGTTCAGGCCCAGACAGGGAGGAGTTGGTCTGTAGTCAGGAGTCTGTGGAGACAGAAGTGAGAAGGCACCAGCCAGAGACAAGCTGAGGGCCTCCTCCTGACATGCAGCTAGACAGCCCAGGCTTCTAGTTGCTACCAGGAGGCTAGTGGAAGAATCCTAGCCTGCCTGAGGATAAAGAGCCAGAGTTAGCTCAGAAGAGTCACCCCAGTAGAAGAGATGTGCCTCCTGGGAGAAACCTGCAATTCCCACAAGCAGAGCCAGAGTTTCAGCTAAACTGCCCTTCAGCTTACTTGAGAAGAGTCATAAATATAGAGCAAGGATAAATACGGGAGGAAGATTTGCCAAGGATAAAGGCCAGCACTTGGGCATCCGGGCCTTGGGATAGAAACCAGACAGGAGTTCTAGGAACAGTGTACTCTATATCTGAGGAGAAGGTACAACCTGATCTGAGTGTGTGAGATTATTACCCTTCGAGTATCTTGCAAGCAATATACCTGCCATTGTTGATTTGTGAAAACCTGCTTGTGAAAGGGAACTTGCTATATGGAATTGTATGGACGACTGACTTGTACAAAATTGAACTGTTACTAGCAAAGCAAAGTTTGGTTCACCATACCATCGTGTTCCTCATTTACTACTACTGCAAATCTGTGTGCCACCATCATAGGCGTCACGAACCTTAAAGGGACCTTGCCCCAGGCACATTAAACACCTGCAACATCCAGGGCACCTCATCCACCATCAGGCCTGGTCCCTATATACAGAGTGAGCCCCAGAGGTCTCCTGTGCCAGCCTCTTCTTCACTGCTGTACGCCTGCCCAGGGTTTTCCTACAGAACTGTGAGTAACCCTCGCTTGCCCATAAACTGTTACCTCACAGTCGCAATACTCTGCAGGTCTGGCATGCTGCACTGGTAACAGGCAGGCTTCACATAAATGGCAGGCAAAAGATACTCAGAGGGAATAACACTCACAGATCAGGCTGTACTTTCTTCAGATCCTGTCTGGCTTTCTCCAAGGCCTGTATGCCCTATAGCTGGCTTTATCCTTGGGTAGGGAAACCTTCCTCTGGTATAAATCCTCTTGCTGTAAATATCCTTCTGCCCTTCAGCTTTCTACTTGGCTGGATAAAATTGGCTCTGCTCTGTACTTTATAAGATGCCAGATATCTTCAGGATGCAACTTCTCCTGGAACTAACTTGTGAGCTTCACTTGCTCAGCACTTCAGGCAGGCTAGACTGCACTACTTGGCCTCCTGGACTAGACTGACTCTCTCCTGTCTGAGCCTAACTATATATACTAGGTTCCCTAGCTCCCTCTACAGCTTGGGAGGAGAAACTACACCCCTAACAGGTCTGGTACACAGGAGATAACATGACGATATACATTATAATGCAATACAAAATACCAATCTCCCACAGGAGGTGGGGCAACATGACCCTTAGTCAGTGGCGTGCACACATTCCATGGGGCCCCGGTGCGAAATTGATCAATGGGCCCCCCCAACCCGCCGCCGCACCCACCCCCCACTACCGCCCCTACCATTCACCCAACATGCCCCAGGACCCCACTGCTGCAGGTCATTGTTCTCGGCAGCAGGTCAGCTGCTTTACAGAGTCTGACTACTTCAGTAGGGGGCCCTGGCCTGCTGCTGAGAACAATGACCTGCAGCAGTGGGGCCCTGGGGCAGCCTGAATTTATTGATGGGATTGCCAGATTAGGGCCTGGGCTGATGACTGGTGGGGAGTAGGGTTTACAGTCACTGGCACTCGTTTCTGGCAGGAAAAGCCCGCAACAGGGCACACTGAGGCCCCCAGGCAGATGACAGGGGGAGGGTTTACAGTCAGACTCAGTGTGCCCTGTTGCGGGCTTTTCCTGCCAGAGACAAGTGCCAGTGACTGTATACCCCCCCCCCCCGGTCATCTGCCAGGGGGGATGCCTGGCGGCCTAGTGTGCCCTGTTGCTGCGGCCCTGCAGGCTTTTCCTGCCATTGGGCCCGCAACCATTCCCCCCCCGGTCATCTGCCAGGTCCAGGGGGGTGCCTGGGTGCCTAGTGTGCCCCGCTGCTGCGGGCTTTTGTTGCCAGAGATTGCCATTGCCCACACCCTGGTGGTCATCTGCCAGGGGGGGGGGGGCTGCGGGCCTAGTGTCCCCTGCTGCTGCGGCCCTGCGGGCTTTTCCTGCCTTTGGGCCCGCTGCCCGCAACCAATCCTCCCTGGTCATCTGCCAGGCCCAGGGTGGTGCCTGGGGCCCTAGTGTGCACCCTGCCATTGCCATTGCCCACACCCTGGTGGTCATCTGCCAGGGGGGGGGGCTGCGGGCCTAGTGTCCCCTGCTGCTGCGGCCCTGCGGGCTTTTCCTGCCTTTGGGCCCGCTGCCCGCAACCAATCCTCCCTGGTCATCTGCCAGGCCCAGGGTGGTGCCTGGGGCCCTAGTGTGCACCCTGCAATTGCCATTGCCCACACCCTGGTGGTCATCTGCCAGGGGGGGGCTGCGGGCCTAGTGTCCCCTGCTGCTGCGGCCCTGCTGGCTTTCCCTGCCTTTGGGCCCGCAACCATTCCCCCCCGGTCATCTGCCAGGCCCAGGGGGGGGGGGGGGTCAGGTGTGCCTGGGGGCCTAGTGTGCCCTGTGCGGGCTTTTCCTGCCACTGCCAGATTGAGAGACGACGGACGACGAGTAGTGCCAGCACTGCCAGCTGAGCCCAGGGTCCGGTCCGGTCCGCTCCCCAGCCCCCAGCTTTTATGTACTTACCGTCGAGTTACCGGCTGGCAGGGCAGGAGAACTTGTCTTCAGTTCTTCCGGTCGGCGCCTCTTCTATCTGACGTCCGGTCCTCTCTGAATCACTTCCGTCTCCCGTCTGAGTTCACTTCAGGCGCATGTTCCCGCGAGACCTGCACTGCACAGAAGTTCACACAGCCAGGTCTCGCGGGAGTTCACTGGCCCGGCGCCGGGGGAGGAGGCAGGAGGCAGGAGGGAGGAGCCGGAGACTGTCATCATGATTCATGTGTCATGAATCGGACGGTCATTGCCACTGCCAGAGTGTCCGCAGCAGGGGGCGGGGCCAGGGGTCCGCAGGCAGCCGGGCCCCCTGGGGTGCCGGGCCCGGTCGCAACTGCGACCCCTGCAACCCCTATATGTACGCCACTGCCCTTAGTAGTGTTGTAGTGGGACACTACAACACCACTGCCTCCTCTTCCACTGTTACGTGCTGGCCAATCCCCTGTCCAAGACGCAGGCCTGAATGCCTCCCGCCCTGGACCTTCGCAAGCACCATCAGCTAGCACATCCACGTCTGTGTCCCAGCGCAGTGTACAGATGTCCATACCCTAGGCCTTTTGAATGAAAGCGCAAATACCCACAGGCCATAGCACTAAATGTGCATGTTTCCAAATTGCTGGCCCTGGAAATGTTGCCATTTTAGGCTTGTAGACACTGAGTCTTTCCACAGCCTGCTGGCTGCTGCCGTCCCTGGTTATTCCCTCCCCTGACGCCACTATTTTTCTCAGTGTGCCGTCCCCACCTTACACTAGCAGGTGTCCCGTAACATCACCCGTGCCCTGCCCAACGTAGTTATTGGGAAGGTCCACTTAACGACTGAAACATGGACAAGTGCTTTTGGCCAGGGATGCTACATTTCTCTGACTGCACACTTGGTGAACATTGTGGAGGCTGGGAGCGAGTCGTACCCTGGGATGGCACAGGTGCTACCAATGCCAAGGATTGTGGGCCTGACTTTAATCAGGATTTCCGCCACTACCTACATTAGTGGCTGCAACCTCCCCTTCTCCTCCTCCACTTCCACCTCTGAATTCTCATCTTTTGCAGCAACAGTCAGCCATCAGTCACTAGCTGGAAGCAGTGTAGCATTGCAGTGGGGAAGCTGCAACAGGCCGTGATGAAACTAATTTGCTTAGGTGACCAACAGCACACCGCCACTGAGCTGCGGCTCTTGCCACTCAACCTACAACCAGGCATGGTTGTGCCTGATAATGGCCGTAACTTGGTGGCAGCTTTGGAGTTCAGCAAGCTCTCGCACACCATGCCTAGCCAACGTGTATAACTTGGTAGTTTAGCGGTTTCTCAAAACCTACCCCAATTTGCCTGAGCTACTGGTGAATGTGCACCGTGTGTGTGGCAATTTCTGCAAGTCATTGACCGCTGCCTCCGGTCTGTCAACGCTGCAGCAGCGTGACGTGAGCACGCGCTGGAACTCCACGTTCCATATGTTCACCAGGCTTTGTGAGCAGCAGAGGGCAGTAGTGGAATACCAGCTGCAACATGGTCGTCGCCTTTCCAGTCAGCTTCTGCTATTCACAAGCAAGGAGTAGGCATTGATGTGTGACCTCTGAGGTTTTTTGCAACTTTGAGGAATCAACACAGATGGTGAGCGCGATGCCGCTATTATCAGCATAACCATCCCACTTCTGTGTCTACTGAAACGCTTGCTGCTCACAATGAAGGCGGACGCTTTCCATGTGGAAATGGGGGAAGACGGTACAGAGGGTGATTGCCAGACTACCCTCAGTTTGTCTTCTCAGCGCGAATTGGAAGAGGAGCAGGAGTTGGTTGTCTCTGCTAAAAAGGGTAGTACCCATAGCGGGTTTATTCCATCTGAGTGTGGATGGGCCAAAGAGGAGGAAGAGTATGAGGAGATTGAGTCATCCTCCTGATGAGGACAGCGAAGTCTTGTCTGTTGGGAGTCTGGCACACATGGCTGACTTGGTTATGCTGCCTTTCCCGTGACCCTTGTGTTATATGCATTTTGGCCAACCCCGATTTTATTGGTGGTTCACCGTTCTTGACCCCCGCTACAAAGAACTTCTCATCTCTCATTTCTGTGTTGGAGAGGACTAGCAAAATGGTGCCGTACCAGAAGGTCCTTGTGGAAAAATTGCTCCAAAAATTTCCAGCTGACAATGCTGGCAGCAGAGTACATAGTTCCTTGGGCATCCGAGGAGGGGAGACAAGGGTAACACACAGCAGTTCTAACAGAGGCAGGGCAAAACTCTCTAAGGCCTGGAACAGTTTCATGACACCTGCCAGCACCCTCACCCTGATATGCGGCCTAGTGTCACATGGAGGGAAAAATTTTGTAAGATGTTGAAGGTGTACATAGCAGACCATGTCAGCATCCTCAGTAATCCCTCTGTGCCTTTCAACTATTGGGTGTCCAAGCTGGACGTGTGGCACAAACTGGCGCTTTACGCCTTGGAGGTGCTAGCCTGCCCAGCCACCAGCGTCTTGTCAGGGCGGGTATTTAGTGCTGCTGGGGGCTTTTATAACTGATGAGTGCATCTGCCTGTCAACTGAAAATGCTGACAGGTTGACTTTTATCAAAATGAACAAGGCCTGGATTGCCCCTGACTTATCTACTCCAGAGGAAAGCGGCTGAACATAAAGGCACTTTAAATGTGGCTTCCACCACAAAAAAGGTATATGGCTCAATCTTACTTTTCTCGTCCTCCTCAATCATATCAACATGCTTATTATTTTGCCTTTGCTCCTAATGACTCTAAAGGGTGAGCTCAGCAGCGGGCCATTGCTCCTAATGTTTTTGAGGGTCACCAGCAGGCCATCAATCATTTTTCAAGGGTGTATGATGCCCTCTTTTGTGTAATAAAGGGTGTATTTGATTGCGGGTTCCTTCAAATTTTTTGAAGCCCGTTCACTTAGTGCATAGGCTTTGAGTCCCACTACCTGAACAATTGTACCACAATTTGAATGAGACCCTCCTTTATGTGATATATACAGGTTGTATTGGAGTGCCTCTTCCTTGTAATTTTTTTTTGCAGCACTTGTACTTTTATATACAAGTAAATATACAGGAAAGAATGTTTCCTAACTATCTTTCCTCTAAAATAGATTTTATCTTTGGTTTTGTGCGTATTATTGTCAGTCTGTAAAAGTGGTGTACTACTCGGACAACATCGTTCCCAGCAGCGACCTGGGAGTCTAAGATGCATCCAGACATCCTCCCCATGCTGTTCTCAAACCATTTCAGTGGTGTTTCCATCAATTTCTGACCTTTTCCTGTGAAGCAGATGCCCTCCCCTCTTCAAAGCAGGGGGTGTCTGTTTAAATACTCAGGTTCTCCCATTGACTTCCATTGTGCTCTGTAGAGCACCCGAGCACTTTGCTCGATCAACACTAATTATCCATATTGCCACCTTTGCTGGATTTGATACATTTTTCCTTCACATTATACACTGCTCATTTCCGTTGTTACGACTAGTGTTGATTGCGAATATTCTAATCGCTAATTTTTATTGTATAGTGGCACTTTGAGAATTCGCGAATATCTAGAATATAGTGCTATATCTTCATAATCGCAAATTTTCAAAAAAATTTTAATCCGTACCCATGATCCCTCACTGCTTCTTGCTTGCGGGCCAATGAGAAGGATATCTTTTTTGATTTTAGGAGTTTTTGGTTTTTTTGCAATCGAGAAAATGACTGGATCACAAATTCTCGAATTTGCTAATATATATGACTAATATTTGCCCAAATTTTCGCAAATATAGCAAATTCAAATATTGCCCCTGCCGCTCATCACTGGTTACGACCACCCTGCAATCCAGCAGCGGTGGTCGTGCTTGAACACTACAGTAAAAGGTATTGGCCTCTCTGCTGGCCACGACCGTGGCAGAGTACATAGTGTTCAAGCACTGCCACCTCTGCTAGATTGCAGGGTGGTTGTAACCATGGAAACGAGCATTGTATAATGTGATGGAAAAATTAATCCAGGAAGCAAAGGAGGTAATCTGGTTAATACTCTAGTAGCTCCTTTCTTTTAACGTTCTCTACATGATTACTGCTTGTTGTAGATAGGTTAGGTTCACCTTTCTGATAGCCGAGCCGACCACAAATGGCATTTGAGTTATGCCATAACTGCTGTGGTAGGGCAGCCTAAAGGGGGCCACCCTAATGTGAAGTGACTGTAGATGGTGTGGGTGGGTGAAAACGGCTGAATCAGCGTCAGCCTGGGCCCACAGGTGCCTACAGATAGCCTAGTAATTAGCCTCCCCTCCCACAAATGCAGCAATATATTGCTTAATACTTGTGGTTGGCTCGGCTATCAGAAAGGTGAACCTAACCTATCTATAACAAGCAGTAGAGTTATGGCATAACTGCTGTGGTAGGGCAGCCTTTTGAACGGAAAAGATCTTTCACGATGAAGGTGAGGAATATACCGTATAAATCAGTGACTTCCATCTACCTTACCTCTTTGTCATGTTCACCGCCACATCGTTCTTGGGGATGGTTAATGCTGATGCGATTGAAAGACTGGCTGGTAACCAGGAACGATTTACTCCTATGTTGACTAACATATGACCCTATAACGAAAAGTTCTGAATCCTGAGAGCTGCAGCTGAAGCAAACAATGGTGAATCTGTTGAAGGGCCTAGATTAACTCCAACCCTCCGCCAATGGCCCTGATCGGGCACGGACTGTTCCTGGTGGCAAAATACTTTACCTCTACTTATTCCCCAGGCCACACTTTCTATTAAGGGCCCAAAAGTCAGAACATAGTGTCTGCCGTCTTACTGTAGTAGTAAATTAAGTGAAAATGTGTGAACTCACCAGGCCTGGTGAACCATCCACAGGAATACATGGCCATTTCGATTTAACGAGCTAATGTTGCCTGTAATAAGGACAGAAAGTACACATAATACCTGCAGCTGTGACAGTTTTTCACGACCTTAAGCTTATTTTCTATGTATGCTGCGCTGTGAAATTGAAACAGATGGGAGAAAAACAAGAGCCAGAGGCATTGCAGTTCGCTAAGAAAAGACCCTTGTCGTGACAAACTAATGAACTGTGACTACATAGTAGGAACTTACTCCTATTGGCCCACTGACCGCTAGTGAGCTATTTGGTTAACTGGTGGGGCGGGAGATCAATCTGAGTGAAAACCAGGAGTAAGTGCGAACCAGAAGTAAGAGACCAGTCTGAGTGAATGCAAACCAGGACTAAAGACCACCCCCCCCAAGTAAACAGAAAAAGGTAGGCCTAAGGAATGTGACAAACCACTGAGGAAAGAAACGTAAGCAGCTATGTTTATCGGAAGAGCAGTATCAGAGCGGTGTGCTGATAGCCCTAGTACAGAGATCAGCAACCTTTGGCACTCCAGCTGTGGGGAAACTACAACTCCCAGCATGCACAGCTCCTTGGCTGTTCTCAGGACTCCCAGAGAAGTGAATGGAGCATGCTGTGAGTCGTAGTTTGACAACAGCTGGAGTGCCGGAGGTTGCTGATCCCTGCCCTAGTAAGAATAAGTGGAAGCAGAGTATAACACATGATGTAAGAACAAGTGGGTAAATGCAGCTGTGGATGCGAGTGGTGCCTAAAACATGGTATGGGCACAGCTCTGAGTAGGAGCATGGTATAAAGCAGCCGTATGCTCACTTTCAGATTGCATTCAGAGTATTAATGTAATGCAACAGCGGACTTATGAACGCAGCTCTAGTAGTGAATGGTGTATAGGAAAAAATGTAAATGCAGACACACGGACGTAGCTTTGAAGGTAACAATCCTAACCACGATCATTTGACCCTTAGTGCACAACCCCCTTCGCCCAAGAGCGCCACAAGTCACGGACCGTGTAACCAAGTCTGATCCTACCGTGAATGCCAGCACTCGCCTGGCACATTCTGCCATTGCCCAGGCGCAAACAAACCTCCACATGATGCTGCAGGAGTTTTTTTTGTTTTTTTTTTTCTTCTCATTGATCCATGACCCTTCCAAAAACTAAATGAATAAAATACCATCACCTAAACACAGCGTGCATAGCTTGGGGACATGTGTCCCGTATGTAACGGGTATCAGAAAACATGTGACCATACCTATTCTAGGGGCATGCTTACACCAATAACCATATGTAATAGCCCCCCACAAGCTGGACAAAATATACCGTTTTTTTTTTTTTGGTTTTTTTTTAATGGACCACTGATCCACATTTACCATCACTTAAACCCAGCATGCGTAGCTTGAGCCAACAGCATGACACGCACCCCGCATGTAAACCAGGTATCAGAAAACATACAACCATGCCCACTCTAAGCACATGCTACCCCAATAACTGTATGCAATGGCCCCACCAGGCCTCTGAATAGCCAAACAATACAAACAACCATGGCTCGACCATTCGTGCCCAAACTCTGCTTCATCCCAGAGCGCTACATGTCGCGGACCGCAGCGTGGGTCCCATACAAACAACTCCAATCCTACCATGAATACCAGCGCCCTCCTGAGACATTCTGCTGTTGCCCAGCTGCAAGGAGCCTCCACACCATGCTGCTATATCCTAGAGCTGACTCAGAGGTACTGAAATCGGCTGAATCAGCGTCAGCCTGGGCCCACAGGTGCCTATAAATAACCTAGTAATTAGCCAGCCTGGGCCCACAGGTGCATATAATTAGCCTTGTAATCAGCCTCCCCTCCCACAAATGCAGCAATATATTACTTAATACTTGCTGAAGTGAGACATACTTTTAATTTTCATTTTTGTTGTGGAATTTGTACATTTAAATTAAATTCCTCTTAATGATTGCAGATTTCTTATTTAACAGCTAAAAATCAATGCTCTCAAAATAATGGCGGATGTAGTCAAATTTGTCTGCCAAACCTTGAAAGCCGCACATGTCGTTGTTCACCTACACATCGTCTAGTGGATGAAACAATATGCCTTGAAGAGCCTAAATGTACCAAAGGTTACTTTTTCTGCAAAGATGGATTAAAATGTGTCCCCAACAGCCATATATGTGACAATCGGAAGGACTGTTTGGATGGATCTGATGAGAAAGGCTGTAAGTGGTTATAATTAGGAGCATGAACATTGTAGAATGTCATTGTGTATATTCCCTGTGCTGATGATTTTGCTGACCTGGGTGGTAAAAAGCAAGTATTTCAGAGGTTCTAGATATAAATCTGATTTAATGTTCCAAGTCGGCGTGATGTCCACTGAATCCAGAACAAGGTCCCTGTGGTGAGAAAAAAAAGAATCTCATAAGAAAGGGATGGTGACTGCCCCTATGAAATCACCAGCGGGTGGCGCTGTGCTGGCCTGTAAGATAGAGCCATGCCAATGTATAGCAGGGTAATCTCGGACATTTCTTCTATGTGCAACCACACAGTATTAATGCCCACCTTGTGGCCCCTCACAGTAGTTATGCCCACCTTTGTTCCTGTCACAGTATTTATGCCCAGATATGTGCCCCTTCACAGTATTTATGCCCAGATATGTGCCCCTTCACAGTATTTATGCCCATCATAAATGGCCATCATAAATGGAAAAAAAAAAACACATACCTTCTTCCCTGATGACAGGCTCCCATACTCATCGTGCTGCTAGCTGTGCTGAAGGCAAATTCCTGGGCTTTAAGCTCTCTCCTCCCACAGCCAGCAGTGCGATATGGGGCCAGCAGGGGGAGCTCCTGAGCTCTGAAGATCAGTGAAGCAGAGAGGTTTCCCTGCTTCACTATGGAAATTAACTGCTTTGCTTAGCCGGGTGTGAGTGCTCGCTCTTCCCCCCCCCCCCCCCCCCCCATATTATACATGTAATCAAGGCATGGAGCGCTCTGATGGGGCCCGAAGTTGCAACTGTACTTCAGGCCGGGTCCCATCAGAGCGCTCCATTACATGTGCGTACAGCAGGGCCCCTGCCAGTGGCCTGGGGGGTGTCCACAGGTGGCCCTGTCGCAACTGCGACCCCCTGCATGTACGCCAGTGATCAAGGGGGTTTTAAATAGGACATGAAATCTAAAAACCAGTTCAGCAAAATCTGCCTTCCAAAAACCCTACGGCGCTCCTTTTCTTCTGCGCCCTGCCGTGTGCCCTTACATCAGTTTGACCACATGTGGGGTGTTTATGTAAACTGCAGAATCAGGGTAATAAGTTTTGTTTGGCTGTTAACCCTCGATGTGTTAAATAAAAAAATGGATTAAAATGAAAATCTTCCCAAAAATTTAGAAATTTCATCTCCATTTTCCTTTAATTCTTGTGGAACACCTAACGATTTAACAAAGTTTGCAAGATCAGTTTTGAGTAACTTGAAGGGTGTAGTTTCTACAATTGGGTAATTTATGGGGGGTTTCCACTATGTATGCACCACAAAGTGACTTCGGAACTGAACTGGTCCTTTAAATTTTGACTTTGGAAATTTTCTTAATTTCAAAAATTCTAAACCTTCTAACGTCCTAAAAAATAAAATAAAAATTACATTACCTAAATGATGCCTACATAAAGTAGTCTTGTCCATAAATATTGGGACATCGACACAATTGTAACATTTTTGGCTCTATACACCACCACAATGGCTTTGAAAGGAAACTAACAAGATGTGCTTTAACTGCAGACTGTCAGCTTTAATTTAAGGGTATTTTACATACAAATCAGGTGAACGGTGTAGGAATTACAACAGTTTGCATATGTGCCTCTCACTTGTTAAGGAACCAAAAGTAATGGGACAATTGGCTTCCCAGCTGTTCCATGGCCAGGTGTGTTATCCCCTCATTATCTCAATTACAATGAGCAGATAAAAGGTCCAGAGTTCATTTCAAGTGTGCTATTTGCATTTGGAATCTGTTGCCGTCAAATCTCAAGATGAGATCCAAAGAACTGTCACTATCAGTGAAGCAAGCCATCATTAGGCTGAAAAAACAAACCAAACCCACCAAAGAGATAGCAAAAACATTAGGCGTGGCCAAAACATTCTTAAAAAGAAGAAACGCATCGGTGAGCTCAGCAACACCAAAAGACCAGGAAGACCACAGAAAATAACTGGTGGATGACCAAAGAATTCTTTCCCTGGTGAAGAAAACACCCTTCACAACAGTTGGCCAGATCAAGAGCACTCTCCAGGAGGTAGGTGTATGTGTGTCAAAGTCAACAATCAAAAGAATACCTCACCAGAGTGAATAGAGGGTTCACCACAAGATGTAAACAATTGGTGAGCCACAAAAACAGGAAGGCCAGATTAGAGTTTGCCAAACTACATCTAAAAAAGCCTTCACAGTTCTGGAACAACGTCGTATGGAAAGATGAACTTGTACCAGAGTAATGGGAATAGAAGGAAAGGAACTGCTCATGATCCTAAGCATACCACCTCATCAGTGACACATGGTGGTGGTAGTAGTGTCATGGCGTGGTCATGTATTTCTGCCAATGGAACTGGTTCTGTTGTATTTATTGATGATGCGACTGCTGACAAAAGCAGCAGGATGAATTCTGAAGGGTTTCAGACAATATTATCTGCTCATATTCAGCCAAATGCTTCAGAACTCATTGGACGGCGCTTCACAGTGCAGATGGACAATGATCCAAAGCATACTGCAAAAGCAACCAAAGAGTTTTTTAAGGGAAAGAAGTGGAATGTCTTGCAATGGCCAAGTCAATGACCTGACCTGAATCCGATTGAGCATGCATTTCACTTGCTGAAGACAAAACTGAAGGGAAAATGCCCCAAGAACAAGCAGGAACTGAAGACAGTTGCAGTCGAGGCCTGGCAGAGCATCACTAGGGATGAAACCCAGTGTCTGGTGATGTCTATGTATTCCAGACTTCAGGCTGTAATTGACTGCAAAGGATTTGCAACCAAGTATTAAAAAGTGAAAGTTTGATTTTAAGATTATTATTCTGCTCCATTTACTTTCAGTTCCTTAACAAGTGGGAGGCACATATGCAAACTGTTGTAATTCCTACAATGATCACCTGATTTGGATGTCAATACCCTCAAATAAATCCATTGTGGTGTATAGAGCCAAAAATGTTAGAATCGTCTGTCCCAATATTTATGGACCTGATTTGTATATGGGGAATGTTAATGGATATTTCGAGGAATCCCAATCTGTCTTAAAAGCAGAGAGATTAAAATTCAAAAAACAGAATTTTTTTTCAAATTTTTAACTTTTGGATTTTTATTTTAGAAATGAAGCTAAACCTATTGACTCAAATTTACAATTAACATGAAGTACAATGTGTCACGAGAAAACAATCGCTGAATGGCTTGGATAAGTTAAATACGTTTAAATGTTATTACCACATAAAGTGACACCTGTCAGATTTGCAAAATTAGGCCTGGTCAGAAAGGGGGTAAATGGCCCGGTCTGGAAGTGGTTAAAGATGCCCGTAAACCTTCAATATCTGTCTGAACGATTGGAACTACATGCAGCACCATTACTATGGAGCTGTCAGTAGATGGTTAAGTGGCTGTAGTAGTGCAGGAAGCATTCCAACCAAGCTCGTGACAACGAGGGCAGAATAGTTTGGTTAAAGATATATACTTGAGCAGGAATAAATACATTTCCATACTGGGCACTCTTGATGTGATCTACTGTTCATTTCAGGTGCATTTAGCAGTAATGAAAAAACTAAAGTGTCCACAGAAGGTATGGCTCATCCAAGACTTCATGAGGAAACTACAGCATTCTTGTTGAAGACAAAGCCACCAACTCCAGAAAGCAGCAATTTCTCTGAAAATATTGAAGAACTGGAAGATAACAGCCTTACAAATGAAGATTATGAAAGAAAGCTGGAGTATAGGCCATGTAACAGGAAGACTTGTAACATGAGGGGAGAATGTACAGTAGATGCTGGTGTAGTCAAATGTAGCTGTTTTTCAGACTACAGCGGAGAGTTTTGTGAAGATGGCGTAAAACCACTTGCTGTGCCCCTCACTGTTGGCACAATTGCAGTTCTGCTTGTATGTGCATTAGTGGCTGGAGTCTTTGTTTATGTGAGCCGAAGAAAAGCCTTACAGAGGTTAGCACTTAAAAAATGATCCTAAACAATGATGCCACGTTCCCAATATTTTTCATCATTGCAAAGCCACCACCTTCCTATGTGTATAAGAGGCTTACTATGATTTGTACTAAGTCTCTTCCCTGTATTGAGTCCCTGCCAATATCATCTGCTCTCAGGACTGATAGACGCAGCCCTGCTCTACCCATTCATGTCTCCAATTGCTCGGCTAGATTCTCTTCAGGCTGGCACCTCGGAGGGGGTGTTCGTTCTTAGAGGGTGTCCTTTTCCAGCTTTCTCTCCTGTAAGGCCTCATGCACATGAATGTATTTTCTCTGTTAGCGTTGCTTTTTTATTTATTTTTTTGTTCTGTATACGGAATCCTTTCAATGGGCCCACAAAAAACAGAAGTTACTCCATGTGCATTCCGTTTCTGTATGTCCGTATTTCCGTTCCGTCAAAAAATAGAACGTCCTATTATTGTCCCCATTATGGATAAGGATAGTACTGTTCTACTAGGGGCCAGTTCTTCTGTTCCGCAAAATACGGAATGCACACGGACATCTGCATTTTTTTGTGGACCGCAAAATACGGTCATGTGAATGAGTCCTGAGGGCAGTTGAAGGATGGCACTTGGCATGTACAATCACCTCAGTAACTGGACATGCCCATTACTATATTAATAAAAAAATAAAAAATAAGCATTTGGGTGGAAGCTGCACCAAAAAAATGTGGAACGGTGGATTTAAATTGCGTTTTATTCCTCAGTTTGACATACGTTACAAAAATATATATATGAAAACACAGCACACCACGTTCTTGTTTTCTGCACAGTGCAGTTAAAGTGTGTAATATAAAATATGAGGCATTCGTTTAATATATACCTTTTTTTTTTTTTATATATGTCAAACGGATGGGAAAAACGTGATGTGAACCCAGCAAAACACACACGCTGATTTTAATGCATACAATATACTCCATTTTAAAGTGGTTGTCCACTTTATATTGATGAATGCCTATCCTGAGGATAGGTCAATATCAGATCAGCAGGGGTCGGGCAGCCCTGCCGATCAGTTGTTTGACCTATGCCCTCCCATTCACTCTCTTCCTATACATTTGAATGTTGTCTCATAGAAGTGAATGGGACGGCTTGCTTGTAACTACACTGATCATGGCTGCGGTTGCAACAGCGAGCAGGTAAGCAGAGAAGTGAAAGCAGTGCTCTCGTAGAGGGTAGCCTTCTTTTCAAACAGAATGGCAGGGGTCTGAGACCCAGCACCCAGCCAATCTGATATTAATGACCTAACCTTAAGGATAGGTCATAAATGTAAATGGTGGATGACCCTTTAAGTGTCTAGAAATAGTCTCTTCCACTGTCAATGTGCCACATTTTAATGACCTAAAAGATATTTAACATTTTTAATCTACTTTTTTGTGCAAATCCTTGCCCCTCCCATCACATTTAGGACCTCTAGCTCAGCTTCTTCAATGACTCTAACTAGACAACCTGCTAAGGACATGGAGCCACTAGAGGATCAAAACAAAGAGTCTTCTGAAACCTTCCTCAATGATGTATTTGATGCTGAGGGCAGTGGTGCTGAACAGGTATCATCCACGTTTCCAAAACTTAAGGCTTGTCTCAAGATTAAATATTATGTTTCTATTAGGCCTCATGCACATGACCACACGTATTTTGTGATCCACAAATCTAGATATGTTTTCTTTGTTGCATCTGCATTTTTTGGACAAGTACACATGTTAGATTAATTTAGGAGCAGGTGTACAGATTCAAAGAAGTTCTGCAAAAAAAAGTGGATGGTAAACCGAACACATCTATGTTTTGCAAATCAGCAATGACAGTCTGATTTGTGGACTGCAAAATAGTCACGTGCTTTAGGAGTACATTTTAAAGGGAACCTGTCACCGGGGTTTTAGGTATAGAGCTGAGGACATGGGATGCTAGATGACCACTACCACATCCGCAATACCCAGTCCCCATAGCTCTGTGTGCTTTTATTGTGTAAAAAAAACTATTTGATACATATGCAAATTAACATAAGTCATATCTTACTTGTGTGACCAGAGAAGTCATGTTTTTCAAGCTCTGACTCATCTCGGGGTAATTTGCATGTGTATCAAATTTTTTTTTTTTTTATACACAAAAGCACACAGAGCTATGGGGACTGGGTATTGCGGATGTGCTAGCGGCCATGTAGCAGCCCATGTCCTCAGCTCTATACACCTAATCCCTGTGACAAGTTCCCTTTTAAAATATGGTTGCAGTTCAAAAATGATTGATTTTGCTTAATCTGTGTTTCTAGATGCTAATGTTACATACTAGCTAAGGCCTCTTTCACACTTGCGTTGTCCAGATCCGTCGTGTACTCCACTTGCCAAAATTACACGCCGGATCCGGAAAAACGCAAGTGTACTGAAAGCATTTGAAGACGGATCCGTCTTCAAAATGCGTTCAGTGTTACTATGGCAGCCAGGACGCTATTAAAGTCCTGGTTGCCATAGTAGTAGTGGGGAGCGGGGGAGCAGTATACTTACAGTCCACCCGGCTCCCGGGGCGCCCTGACGTCACTCTGAAGCGCCCCGGGAGCTGCACGGACGGTAAGTATACTGCTCCCCCGCTCCCCACTACACTTTACCATGGCTGCCAGGACTTTAGCGTCCCGACAGCCATGGTAACCATTCAGAAAAAGCTAAAGGTCGTATCCGGCAATGCGCCGAAACGACGTTTGGCTTAAGGCCGGATCCGGATCAATGCCTTTCAATGGGCATTAATTCCGGATCCGGCCTTGCAGCAAGTCTTCAGGATTTTTGGCCGTAGCAAAAAGCGCAGCATGCTGCGGTATTTTCTCCGGCCAAAAAACTTTCCGTTCCGGAACTGAAGACATCCTGATGCATCCTGAACGGACTTCACTCCATTCAGAATGCATTAGGATAAAACTGATCAGGATTCTTCCGGCATAGAGCCCCGACGACGGAACTCTATGCCGGAAGAAAAGAATGCAGGTGTGAAAGAGCCCTATGCTGGGCTTCAGTATGTGTTGTCTGATTTTTCTTCTCAAAACGTCTACCTAATTGCGGAATTTAGCTAGACTAGCGCATAAAACACCACTGTCTGTGTGACACGGCTCCAGCTGTGAGCTGGCACCCATCTGTGCTTTGACTTGCACCAGTTTCTGCCTAGATTATTAGTTGTGCTGGCACAGCATAACATTGTAAGTGACATTTTAGAGCAAAATGCTGCTTGTGCAAAAATGTGGCTTTTGTCTGTGTATCCTTCAGTAAATAACCCAGTTTGTTCACGGTTGGCGAGACATCTCCTCCAGAGGCGTAGCTCAAGGCTCATGGCTCTGGTGCCAGAGCTCAGCTTGTGCCCTCGTTCCCTCAGTGCTTTGCTTTGTGGCTAGGGGCTGCAGTGCACCTTTCCTTTCTGCTGCCTGAAGCGAAAATTTAAACTGCAACCGCCCCCCCCGACAAACCTCTTGACTTAACCCCTTCCCTCCGGCTGTAGTGTGAAAGACCTACTTGGAAAGCATTGCATAAACGCAAAACATACAGGGTAATACAGTGCCACACATCTTGTGGTGATGTCTCCTTTAACCACTTCAGCCCCGCTAGGTGAAACCCCCTTCATGACCAGAGCACTTTTTACACTTCGGCACTACACTTCTTTCACCGTTTATCGCTCGGTCATGCAACTTACCACCCAAATGAATTTTACCTCCTTTTCTTCTCACTAATGGAGCTTTCATTTGGTGGTATTTTATTGCTGCTGACATTTTAACTTTTTTTGTTATTAATCAAAATGTAACGATTTTTTTGCAAAAAAATGACATTTTTCACTTTCAGCTGTAAAATTTTGCAAAAAAAGCGACATCCATATATAAATTTTTCGCCAAATTTATTGTTCTACATGTCTTTGATAAAAAAAAAGTTTGGCCAAAAAAAAATGGTTTGGGTAAAAGTTATAGCATTTACAAACTATGGTACAAAAATGTGAATTTCCGCTTTTTGAAACAGCTCTGACTTTCTGAGCACCTGTCATGATTCCTGAGGTTCTACAATGCCCAAACAGTAGAAAACCCCCACAAATGACCCCATTTCGGAAAGTAGACACCCTAAGGTATTTGCTGATGGGCATAGTGAGTTCATAGAACTTTTTATTTTTTGTCACAAGTTAGCGGAAAATGATGATGATTTTATTTTTTATTTTTTTTCTTAGAAAGTCTCATATTCCACTAACTTGCGACAAAAAATAAAAAATTCTAGGAACTCGCCATGCCCCTCACGGAATACTTTGGGGTGTCTTCTTTGCAAAATGGGGTCACTTGTGGCGTAGTTATACTGCCCTGGCAATTTAGGGGCCCAAATGTGTGAGAAGAACTTTGCAATCAAAATGTGTAAAAAATGACCGGTGAAATCCAAAAGGTGCACTTTGGAATATGTGCCCCTTTGCCCACCTTGGCAGCAAAAAAGTGTGACACATCTGGTATCGCCGTACTCAGGAGAAGTTGGGCAATGTGTTTTGGGGGGTCATTTTACATATACCCATGCTGGGTGAGAGAAATATCTTGGCAAAAGACAACTTTTCCCTTTTTTTTTTTATACAAAGTTGGCATTTGACCAAGATATTTTTCTCACCCAGCATGGGTATATGTAAAATGACACCCCAAAACACATTCCCCAACTTCTCCTGAGTACGGCGATACCACATGTGTGACACTTTTTTGCAGCCTAGATGCGCAAAGCGGCCCAAATTCCTTTTAGGAGGGCATTTTTAGACATTTGGATCCCAGACTTCTCACACTTTCGGGCCCCTAAAAAGCCAGGGCAGTATAAATACCCCACATGTGACCCCATTTCGGAAAGAAGACACCCCAAGGTATTCCGTGAGGGGCATATTGAGTCCATGAAAGATTGAAATTTTTGTCCTAAGTTAGCGGAAAGTGAGACTTTGTGAGAAAAAAAAAAAAAAAAAATCAATATCCGCTAACTTATGCAAAAAAATAAAAATTCTAGGAACTCGCCATGCCCCTCATTGAATACCTTGGGGTGTCTTCTTTCCAAAGTGGGGTCACATGTGGGGTATTTATACTGCCCTGGCTTTTTAGGGGCCCTAAAGCGTGAGAAGAAGTCTGGAATATAAATGTCTAAAAATGTTTACGCATTTGGATTCCGTGAGGGGTATGGTGCGTCCATGTGAGATTTTATTTTTTGACACAAGTTAGTAGAATATGAGACTTTGTAAGAAAAAACAAAAACAAACAAAAAATTTCCGCTAACTTGTGCCAAAAAAAATGTCTGAATGGAGCCTTACCGGGGAAGGGGGGGGGGGGGGGGGGTGATCAATGACAGGGGGGTGATCAATGACAGGGGGGTGATCACCCATATAGACTCCCTGATCACCCCCCTGTCACTGATCACCCCTCCTGTAAGGCTCCATTCAGACATCCGCATGATTTTTTACGGATCCATGGATACATGGATCGGATCCACAAAACGCATGCGGACGTCTGAATGGAGCCTTACAGGGGGGTTATCAATGACAGGGGGTGATCAGGGTGATCAGGGTGATCACCCCCCTGTCAATGATCACCCCCCCTGTAAGGCTCCATTCAGACGTCCGCATGTGTTTTGTGGATCCGATCCATGGATCCGTAAAAATCATGCGGACGTCTGAATGGAACCTTACAGGGGGGTGATCAATGACAGGGGGGTGATCAATGACAGGGGGTGATCAGGGAGTGTATATGGGTGATCACCCGCCTGTCATTGATCACCCCCCTGTAAGGCTCCATTCAGACGTTCGTATGCTTTTTGCGGATCCGATCCATGTATCCGTGGATCCGTAAAAATCATACGGACGTCTGAACGGAGCCTGACAGGGGGGTGATCAATGACAGGGGGGTGATCAGGGAGTTTATATGGGGTGATCATGGGTGATCAGGGGTTTATAAGGGGTTAATAAGTGACGGGGGGGGGGTGTAGTGTAGTGTGGTGTTTGGTGCTACTGTACTGACCTACCTGAGTCCTCTGGTGGTCGATCCTAACAAAAGGGACCACCAGAGGACCAGGTAGGAGGTATATTAGACGCTGTTATGAAAACAGCGTCTAATATACCTGTTAGGGGTTAAAAAATTCGGATCTCCAGCCTGCCAGCGAGCGATCGCCGCTGGCAGGCTGGAGATCCACTCGCTTACCTTCCGTTCCTGTGAGCGCGCGCGCTCCTGTGAGCGCGCGCGTTCACAGGAAATCTCGGCTCTCGCGGGAGGACGCGTATATGCGTCCACCCAGAAGAGCAGGACCGCCGGCAGGACGCAATCCTGCGTACGGCGGTCCTGAGGTAGTTGATGTAGATGCTCTTTCCTTATTGTCGAGACCGAGGGGATATGATAGGGAATCAACAAGGTAAAAGGGGAGAGAATATTAAAAAGAAAAGCTGCTACAAGAGGACATAGTTTTAAATTAGAGGGGCAAAGGTTTAAAAGTAATATCAGGAAGTATTACTTTACTGAGAGAGTAGTGGATGCATGGAATAGCCTTCCTGCAGAAGTGGTAGCTGCAAATACAGTGGAGGAGTTTAAGCATGCATGGGATAGGCATAAGGCCATCCTTCATATAAGATAGGGCCAGGGGCTATCCATAGTATTTAGTATATTGGGCAGACTAGATGGGCCAAATGGTTCTTATCTGCCGACACATTCTATGTTTCTATGTCTCCTTTCATACCAGACCTCCATGATGATGATTTATTTCAGCCATCTTTTGTCTCTGCAGAGTTTGACAGACATCTTAGTTTGCTACTTTTCTATTATCCTCCCAACTTCTGAACACCCTCTCTTGTCACCATCAATATTACAGAAACAGTGGCTCTGAAAATACTAGTACCACACAGTGTCCTCTTAAATAACTATTGGCACACAGTGCCCTAAAAAGCATAAAGACCCTGTCTCCTGGACTGTGCAAAGGCGTTAACACCTGCTAGAAGATCCCTGGGGAAGAAAGAAGAATCTTTAACCTCCTGTTGGCTCTGGTGGGGAAAAAAGTTGTACTTCTGGAACACCACACAGAGCTGACAATTGAACTCTTCCTCCTCATTCGGGACCCATTCCCCCTTACATAGACAGTAGCAACTGAGAAAATCTACCCTGAATTTGTCTGAGCCCTTGATGTACTGCTGATGGGGATAATGGAGAATATTCCGCTAACTTAAATATCTGAGAGGGACATGAGACGTGGAGCTCTGGTACCCCCTTGTCTGACGTGTGCTACCATGGTCACATTGTTGGCATAAACCTTTACATTCCTGCCCCAGAGGACTGAGTCCCTGAATCGGTGCCAACAGAACCGCTTTGAAATTGTGAGATTGAGTGTGTAACGGTCAGTCTCCCTGAAGCAGAAGAGACTCTGCATGGGCAAAAATCTTACCTTTTTCAAGGCACTCCTCTCTGCAGATTCTCCAGATCCATCCACCAACTCAATGATTTTAAGGTCTGAAGGGATAGTGATCTCTGAATCCAGAGATTGCTGGCATCTGTCCCAATCTGCTAGGATCTGGAGTTGGAGTTCTGAGTGATATTGGGTGCATTCTACCACTGAAAAAGATGATGTCATTGGCCCCAGAACTAAGTTTCCCTCAGAAACTATCTGAACTAAAGGTCATGGACCTTTGTCTGATTTTTGAGCTGCTTTCTGAGGCAACAAAACTCGCTTTAGACCTGGGAATCTAGAATAATCCCTAAAAACTTGCAGAGATGGACAGCATTTCTCTAGATTTATCTCCCATCCTAGTTTCTAAGACCTGTCTCATCCAACAAATGTAACACTGAAGACTCTGTTCTAATTCTGCAATTAGAAGGAAATTGTCTACTGTAGGTAGGGGACTGACTACCACCCTTTCTCTCACCTGAACCATAATTTCTGTCACAATCTTTGTGAAAAGCCTCAGGGCCTGTGATAACCCAAAACTAAGGTCCTGGAATTGGAAGTGAAGAATCTGGTCTTCTAGTTGGACTGCTACACTCAGGAATTTCTCATTTAATGGGATGAATTGGGAAATGATGTCTCGTAGATCCACAGTTGCCATGAAGAAGTCTGGAAAAAAAATTGTTCAGTACGGAAATTTCTTGTACACTAGAGACTGATAGAAGCATTTCAAGTTGATCATGCAGAATGAGCATTTTTGCAAGAGTGGAGTAAAAACCCCTGTTCTGGGACTTGACCTAACAGCACCTTCTGTATCGGGGAGAATATCTCTGAAACAATGTCCACCTGTTTTATGGGGTCTGAGCGGGAATCTTTGACTGACTAGCTTTTTCCCTAGGTGACTCAAATTTCAGCTTTAGCCCCTCTTACTGACTATCCAGGGACTTCTGAAGATTTTTTTGCTGTTGTGGAAAGAATGATAGATGACCTCCCATGGGAGGCCTGATAAATTCTTTTAGCTTTCTTGGACCCTCTAAATTCCTAGCCTGATCTTTAACTCTGAAATCCTCCCTTCTATTTTTGAAATGAAAGGACCGCCTAGTGGGCTGTACATTGGTAGACAGAAAGGGGTTTCACTCTGAGACATTTTCTTGTAAATCTAGCAATGGCCCAAACAGAAATTCACCTTGACATGGGATGGCAAATAACCTTTGCCTTTGGACTTGCAGCTCTGTTTCACCCCCACCGCCAAATTGTTCTGAGCTGAGTTAGCCCTGGCTGAAAACCTCAAAGAATCTGTAGTAGTCAGCTAAACTATCTCTAAGGCATTATTAATAATCTGGAAAGAGGATAATTGTTCGCTAGGGGTGGAGTACCCCTTTTTTATGTGAGCTTTCAACTGTCCCATACATAGTTTGAGGGAACTGGCCACAGAAGTAGCAGCAATGACTGGTTATAAGAGCTGCTGTCGAAGCTTCCGAAGTCTTCATCAAATATCAGCTATCTTGTCCATCGGATCCTACAGGGAACCCATGTCCTCAAATGGTAACACAGCTTTTTATTATTATTTTACATACTTTGACTACTGTGGCGTAATAAAAAAAAAAAATAATTTCCTTTTCCTTGGCCCTAGACCCTCAAACATTTACATCCTGAACTGCGGCAGCTTTTCCTCGTCCAACACCATAGTAGCTCTAACTGCCTTAACCAGGACAACTTGTATTCTCTACATGAAATGGTGGCTTCCCAGCAGACTCGTCCCTTAGAAGAATTCTGTCGACTGTAATTCTCGCTCTTCCTGCCCAGATAATACCTTACTGCCACTAAGAAAGGGCTATACATCACTATGGAGGTACTAGGGCGATTCTTAAGCAGACCAGTAAAACTCTTCAACCTCATCCCAGATTAACTGCTTAATGTTTCCATAAGGGACGGGGGCTTCTTTCTACGCTACCTTGCTAATGCAGGCTTAACACAGGGGCTTAGCCCAAGCAGAGGGCCGCTTTCTCTTACAACCATCACAACCCTTCTCCTTTTTGTCTTGGAGCGTTGTTGTAGATTCCTCAGACACCTGAATATAGATAATGGCGCACATCAGAACAAACAATGGTAATACTGGGGTTAATACCCCTGTTCACCCAACCCTGGTACTAGAGGGTCATTGGTGATTTTAGTGGTCTCTGAACCAGCTCCATACTGGCATAAAAAAACACAAGTTTTAGGTAGTGTGCTCCTCTCTTCTTTCATTACCTGGCTTGTACAGGGAATTGGCTGGGCTTTCTCTTGGCGTGCACGTTACTGGCTCCTCCCACTTCTGGCCAATAGCTGTGACCGCTTCCTCCCTCTGCTGAAAAAAACTGAAATGACATTACATGCATGGAGGGGAACTTACCAACCCTGTACCTGCTGCAGAAGGACGTGCAGGCATGGCCCACAGAGGTCCTCAGACACAGACCTTCTAAAAAGAAGCCAGCATGCCCTGGCTGGGAAGGAGACTGGAGTGGGGTAAGAGCAGAGAAGTTGATGCTAGTCTTATCGCAGTGGCTCCTATTGGAGTATTATGCTGAACGAGGTAACCCTCCATACATTTGATTGCCGGGCCCCCAGCAGTTTCAATCTCGGCAATTCTGATTCCTCCTATCTCCTTAGGACAGAAAACAAAACTGGGGATAGAGAGGGAGTTCCCTTTTTTAAGGAGTTTCTGGTTCCTGTTTCCTGTCCTGAGGAGGAGGAGGAAGAGGTGGTCTCTCCAGGGTTGGTGTCATAGAGTTAAGGTAAAATAAAAACTTAGCATACTGGTACATACAGCCGTGTGCGGCATAGCATAGCCAAATGTGGGTTTGAGTCATGTGGCTTGTATAGGTGAAATGATTTTTAAAACTTTATTTGGCTACGTGGCTAAACTGCATACATTGTGAAGTGGCACACCAAGGGTACATTCACATGACATGGCTGTTTTTATAACCATTGCACTCTATTGATCTAGTCACATGGTCCTTTTTTACGGCCCATTGATAACTGACAATGAGATGTCCTTTTTTTTTTTTTTTTTTTTTTTTATATATCCTGGACAGACAGACCTTGTACACTGCAAGAGGGATAGTAAGGTGTTTGTTAAACGGCCTTTAACTGTTTTACCATTTTCAATGGCCTATTTATTTTGGTCATGTGAATGTAGCCTAAGATTGTAGGTTTCAGGTTTTAAAGGGAATCTGTCACCAGTTGTATGCTGCTAGGTTCTAACTGCTCAGGAATATGGGAACTCGTTGGCATGCACTACAGCTGTTCAATACAAGATTTTAGGTAATTTTTTTAAAATTGCTAAATGCTAGCTTCTTGATAAGGAGATCTGTCACTAGTTTGTTGCCCTTAGTTGGGACACCATAGAACTGGTGACAGATTCCCTTCAAGGCTACCTTCACACTAGCATTTTGGCGGATTCGTCATGGATCTGCAAAAACACTTCCGTTACCATAATACAACCGCATACATCCGTCATGAACGGGTCCGGTTGTATTGTCTTCTATAGTCATGACCATTGAAATTCAACAGGGGACAGATCCATTTTCTATTGTCACATAAAACGGATCCGTCCCTATTTAACTTACATTGTGTCTCAGGATGGATCCGTCTTGCTCCACACCACATCGTGGACAAACGCTGCTTGCAGTGTTTTTCTGTCTGCAATAGGGATGCAACCGAACAGAATGCATTTTAGTACATTCCGTTTAATTCAGTTCAGTTTTGTCCCCATTGACAACGAATGGGGATAAAACTGAAGCGTTTTCTTCCGCTATTGAGATCCTATGACTGATCTTAATAGCAGACTTGAAAACGCTAATGTAAAAGTAGCCCAACTTGCTTCACATGAAAATCCATTTTGCTTTCTAATCCAGTGTTTCACCATGTTTTAACTTTTCATCCACAGGAACTGAACGCTGCAAGTCTCCCTCTATAACGCAAGAAAGAAATATGAATTAAAATAAATGATGTTAAACTTGACTGTGTTGACCGTGTTCTTTGCCATCTTCCCTCTTGGGCTACATTCACACAACAGTAAAGAGAAAAAAAAAAAAGAACTGCTGTTAAAGGTTTAAACTGTCAGCTTTTCACAGCTTTCTTTTATTTTTTAAGCGATTTTTCAGAAAACTGCCCCCTTGACTCGTATGGGGCTTGTTAGGCCATTAAGATGGGCAAAATATGAATTTATTTATTTTTTTGACAGCCAATATTCACAATTCGTTCACAATTCGTTCACAATTAGTTCACAAAAAGACATAGACTATCATTATTTCACATTACAGACCACATTAGTCAGTCTGTCCAGACTAAATTGATGTGTTCAGATTTAATCTGTGTATATGGCCAGTTTAAAGTGTTTATCCGGGCATTTATATTGATCACTTATGCTCTGGATAGGTCATCACTATCAGATCGTGGTGGTCAGACACCAGAG
Source organism: Bufo gargarizans (assembly GCF_014858855.1). Taxonomy (NCBI): domain Eukaryota; kingdom Metazoa; phylum Chordata; class Amphibia; order Anura; family Bufonidae; genus Bufo; species Bufo gargarizans. The sequence continues at coordinate 313,324,787 of NC_058080.1, forward strand.
ACCCCCGCCAATCAACTTCGTGAGTGCCGCGGCCTCTTCCTAGAAAGTTTGATTTCACAGTACATTGGTCACATTCCCTAGTTGCAGCTTAGCCCCATTCAAGTCACTGGGTCAGAGTTGCAATACAAAGGTCGCCATTATCAATTCCTGGCTAACCCCTTTAAGTGTCGACATAGATTTGTCTAGGAAGGAACAATCAGTATGTGTTAAAGCATCCTGCGGGTGGTGCTATATGAACATGTCAGTATAATGGGTATAAATGAATTAATAGTAACTTGTATTGCTACACAGAGTCAGAATTTACCTTTTCATATTGCATGCAAATTAGCAGTTTGTCTAGTAGGTGGACAGTCCAGAAAAATACTAGACAGATGGGGCTAATGAAGTTGGAGGGTCTTAGATCTGATCACGGAGATCATTGTAACATTGGTTAATCGTTTATTCTGGCGCGGCCGATCCAACATTCCAGTATTTTCATTCAGGTATTGTCGAACAGCCAACTGAAAATGAGGAGGATCACCATTCTATATTTGGCAGATCTTCTTCTATCTGTAGCATAAGCCGTTCCCTAGACATGTAGGAGTGGACAATGACAGCCCTCAGCAAAAAAGGGACTGTAGGCTTTGTGCCTACTAATTGCACAGAACACGTTTACTTTGGGTGAGTCCCTCATGTGCTAGATAAGGGCACATGGGTTTTCGGAGCCCCAGATTCTAACGTTGTGGTGATTGACCGTACTACTGGGGTGAAAGGTAATGTCATTGCAGAATACAATCTGTCCTCCTCCAACAGGCCTTGCAGGACAATGCAAGAGTCACAGCACTTTGTCGTCCGGTTTTAGATCCTGAGGAATTTGTAATCTATATGGCTTATAATACAGATATTCTCATAAAAATATGCCATACCGTGGCTTGTCACTTGTAGTTCCATACTCATCAGCCTGGCCAACTTTCTAGGACCATGGGGTAGATTTATCAAAAGCGGTGTAAAGGAAAACTGCCTTAGGCTACTTTCACACTGGCATTTCTGGGTCCGCTTGTGAGATCTGTTTCAGGGCTCTCACAAGCAGCCCAAAAACGGATCAGCTCAGCCCCAATGCATTCTGAATGGATAAGGATCTGTTCAGAATGCATCAATTTGGCTGCGTTTGGTCTCCGTTCCGCTTTTGAGGCAGACACTAAAACGCAGCTTGCAGCGTTTTGGTGACCACCTGATGATGCAGAGCCAAACGGATCCGTCCTTACTTGAAATGTAAGTCAATGGGGTCAGATCCGTTTTCACTGACACAATATGGTGCAATTAAAAACTGATCAGTCCCCCATTGACTTTCAATGTATGTCAGGACGGATCCGTTCTGAACGGATACAAGTGTTTGCATTATCGGTGCGGATCCGTCTGTGCAGATACAAAACAGATCCGCACTGAACGCAGGTGTGAAAGCCTTATTTGCCCATAGCAGATTCCACCTTTCATTTTTTTTTCAGAGCTCCTCTGGAAAATGAAAGGTGAAATCTGATTGCTATGGGCAACTAAGGCTACTTTCACACTATCGTTTTTGCTGGATCTGGCAGGGATCAGCAAAAACACTTCCGTTACTGATAATACAACCATCCGCATCTGTTATAAACAAATCCAGTTGTATATTCTTTAACCCCTTAACGCAAAACGCTGTGCATGTTTGGCGGAGGATGCATTGCCAGAATGCATTCTGCCATACATGCACGGCGGGCTGATCGAACGGTGGGTGCCCGATCACTGCAGGGGCCCGGTAGTTCCTGCTGTATGCGCCGACATAGCTGTTTACAGCGATGCCGGCGGATTAACCCCTTCTATATTGCGGTCTGCGCTGACTGCGACATGGACGTTGTTTCCGGCGTGTGAGGGAGCTCATAGTCCCCGCGCTGCTGTTGCGAGGACTGTCAGAAGGCAACCCGTTGCCATGCAGAGGCTGCCCAATGCCTTGCACGGCATCGGGAACTGCCTTCTATGGGTGCCGAGGAGATCCAGCCTCACGGCTGGGTCTCCTAGGCAACCGGTTATTGTATTACTCGGTGTCATACACTAACAGGCAATGCATTGCAATACAGATGTATTGTAATGCATTGCAGAGGGGATCAGACCCTCAAAAGTTGAAGTCCCAGAGTGGGACAGAAATAAAGTTTAAAAAGTGTTTTCAATAAAAAATGTCCAGTTAAAAAAAGAAACTCCCATTTCCCCAGATTTTATAATTAAAATAGAAAAAAAAAAAATCACATTAGGTATCGACGTAACGACCAGCTCTATAAATATATCACATGATCCACCTGTCCGATGGACACCATAAAAAAATGTCAGACATTTTTGCTACCTTGCATCACTAAAAGTGCAGCACCAAGCGATCAAAAAGGTGTATGCCCCACAAAGTAGTACCAATCTAACAGTCTCCTCATCCCGCAAAAAAATTAGCCCCCTACATAGGACAATCGCCCAAAAAATAAAAAAAACTATGGCTCTGACTATGGAGACACTAAAACATGATTTATTTATTATTCTTTGTTTAAATTTTTTTTGTTAAATGTTAAAATATAAAAGTATACATATTTGGTATCGCCATGTCCGTAACAACCTGCTCTATAAAAATATCACATGACCTAACCCCTCAGATGAACACCGTAAGTGTCAAAAAAGGCTTCCTTTTTTTTTTTTTCGTTACCGTACATCACCAAAAGTGTAATGGCAAGCGATCAAAAAGTCATATGCACCCCAAAATTGTACCACAGTCATCTCATACTGAAAAAAAATTAGCCCCTACATAAGTTGCCCAAAAAACTATGGCTTTCAGAATATGGAGACACCCCAAAAAAATTTATGTAAAATTGAAACAAACTACCAAAAAAGTTGTCCTATTTGCTATTGTCGCGTCCGTACCAACCTGCTCTATAAAAATGGCTCATGAGCTAACCTGTCAGATGAACGTTGTAAATGACCAAACATAAAAACAGTGCCAAAACAGCTATTTCTTGTTACCTTGCCTTACAAAAAGTTTAATATAGAGCAACCAAAAATCTGTACCCTAAAATAGTACGAGCAAAACTGCCACCTTAACCCGTAGTTTCCAAAATGGGGTAACTTTTTTTTGTAGTTTCTACTCTAGGGCTGCATCAGGGGGTCTTCAAATGTGACATGCCAAGTTAAATTTATCCTAGTGAAATCAATCTGCCCTTAAAAAACCATATGGCGTTCCTTTCGTTCTGCGCCCTGCCATGTGCCTGTACAGAAGTTTGCGACCACATGTGGGGTGTTTCTGTAAACTTCAGAATCAGGGCAATAAATATTGTTTAGTTTGGCTGTTAATCCTTGCTTTGTTAGCGGGGAAAAAAATGATTTAAAATGGAAAATCTGCCAAATTTCATATCCATTTTCAATTAATTCTTGTGGAACACAAAGGGTTAACGTGTGTAAAATCTGTTTTTAATACCTTGAGGGGTGTAGTTTCTAAAATGAGGTAATTTTATGGGTTGTTTCTATTATGTAAGCTTCACAAAGTGACTTCAGACTAGTCCTTACAAAGTGGGTTTTTGAAATTTTCAGAAAAATTTCTAGATTTGCTTCTAAACTTATAAGCCTTCTAACGTCCCCCAAAAATATAATGGCATTCACAAAATGATCTAAACATGAAGTAAACATATGGGAAATGTAAAGTGATAACTATATGAGGTATCGCTATCTATTTTAAAGGCAGAGAAATTGAAGTTTGTAAAGTTTAAATTTTTTCTAACTTTTGGTAAATTTGGGTATTTTATTCAATAAAATATATTTTGTTTCAAATTTACCACTGTCATGAAGTACAATATGTGAGGAGAAAAAATTCTCAGAATGTCTTTGATAAGTAAAAGCGTTTTAAAGTTATCACCACATAGAGACATGTGTCACATTTGCAAAAATCGGTCTGGTCCTTAAGGTGAAAAATGGCCCGAACCTTAAGGGGTTAACATAGCCAAGGCGGATCCATCACTCCATGGAGGATAGAGCTGTTTTCTGTGGACCGTCCCTATTGACTTGCATTGTGGGTCACGACGGATCCCTCTTGCTCTGCATCCCAGGATGGAACGGAATGCATTTTGGAGCATTGTTCTGTTCAGTTACGTTTTGTCCCAATTAACAATGAATGGGGACAAAACTGAAGTGGTTGTTTTTTTTTTTTTTTTTTACCGGTATTGAGACCCTATGACGGATCTCAATACTGGAAAATATTAACGTTAGTGTGGAAGTAGCCTTAGCCAGTTTTCCTTTTAACACCTGAAAGATAAATCTCTCCCTATGTTCGTATACCAGTAGAGACAGTGAATAGGATTTGAGCAAAGTCTTTGGATGGCCCAAACATTTTCCATAACCTAAACCACCAGTGGTTTTGAACCGATTCAAAAATAAATAAAAATATTGCCTTAATTAACTCGCAAACTCCTCTTTATGTAAATTTAAAATCTAAATAGCTTGCATTGCTGTGTCTGGAACAACCGATGCAATTAAATTATCACAATTCCCATCCAGCGAACATAATTAAAAAACATAATTATAAATGCCAAAATTGTTTTTTATGCTACCTCCCCAAAAATGCAATAAAGTGATAAAAGTCCTATGTACCCTAAAATGATAGGATTAGAAACGACAACTCCTCTTGCACAAAAAAATTAAACGCATACAGCTCTCTTGGCAAAAAGGCAAAACAATGTCGTGGGTCTTTGAATGCAGCAAAAGTTTTAAATTTTTATTGTGAAAAAACAATATATAGATGTGATCCTGCTGTAGTTATACTGACCCACAGAATAAAGTTAGCATGTCGCGTATACCACGCAGAGAATGTAATAACAAAACCCAGAAACTGTCACCCCTAAAAATAAATTGGATGCACCTCCAATTTTTTTTTTTCATTTATTCTATTTATTTCTGAATGAAATGTAAAAAAAGCCCTGGCTTGGCGATTTTCGTCAGCTCCATAGAAATGAATGGGAGCGGTGGCAGAGCATGCGCAGTATGCTCCCATTCACTTCTAGGGGGAGCCGGATGGGTGGTGGACAACTTGGAGTCCTCCAGCTATCACCTTGCGGGTTCTGTTCTCGTTACTAGGATATGCCCCCATTGTCTGAGGAGACAATCCTTTTAAGGCTTTAGAAATGAGGAAATGAAAAAGCGGCATGCTGAAGTCTAAAATAGGGTAAAGCTCCTCATTCTTAAGGAAGTTAATCTATAGACTCTTTGAAAGAAGTAACATACTATAAACTAAACTAATTTGGGGATTATGCAAGAATTATCTGCACAGTGCATGGTCATTGGCGGAAACTGACTCACTTCCTACTAAGTGACTGAAAAATATTTTTGAAGTGGAAAGCTCAACAAGAGGGATATAAGGAAAGTCTGATAGGTCCAATACCGACTTTTGTTCTGTTGAAACATGTTGGGTGCATTTTATAGGTGACAGACTTTCTTGCAGAAAATGTAATGATTTTCCTAAATTATGACGTAAAGTCATGATTTTATGAAAGACACGAGAGTATTTCTTAACCCTTTCTTTACTGAACCACACAGCAGCAAAGAAATTACAATAACATAATCGCCCAATGGGTGTATAGCCCCTCCTTCTAGCCACATTATAAAGGGAACTCCTCGTCCTTCTTCCTCTTTCTTTGTCTTCATAACCTCTCCATCAGAAACAAACTGGAACCGATTAACTCCAATGTAGAGCCAAACTAATTTCCAACAACCGAAATGTAGAAACTGACGGCAAACACCATCTGCAGAAGCATGGTAAACCTTCCATCCGGAATCAACCTTGAAAAGACACAAAATGGGTGATAGCAAATATAACGCAATATAAGCTTCTATCTGTACAATATCATTCTTGGAACAGACATAACTATAAATTACAAATAAAGAATTTAAATCATAAGATATCCGAAAAAACAACTAATGTTCAATCGTAGTACTTGGAGGGGACAAGGTAAAATTGGGAGGGGCAATACTCTCCTCCGTGTCTTTCATAAAATCATGACTTTACGTCATAATTTAGGAAATTCATAAAATTTTATTTCAAGACACGGAGGCTCCTATTGTTAGTTTAACCACTACCTGACCGCCTAACGCAGGATTGCATCCTGCCGGCATCCAGGTTATTCCTCCTGGACGCACCGGCGCGGCATCTCGCGAGATTTCCTGTGAACGCGCGCTCACAGGATCCAAAGGTAAACTAGTTGATCTACAGCCTGCCAGCGGCGATCATTCTGTAGATGCGCTTTTTTACCCTTGAAAGGTATATCGGACGCTGTTTTGTTAACTATATAGAAAATGCCTTTTCTTGTCCGCAATTGCATATGTTCTATAGGCTCTACAAAAAACGCAGTGTTTGCCCGATCAGGCCTGATCTTGTGCGCACACTTGTGTTCAGTCTGGCCCATCGCAGTGACAGAATTATATTTTTTTTTTCTGATCACTGCAAAAACACCATAAAATCGCCGTGGCGCAATAAATACTTTTTAGGGGCATTGCAAGTTCCTAGATTTTTAATTTATTTATTTTTTGCCACAAGTTAGCGGAAATTGATTTTTAATTTTTTTCTTACAAAGTCTCATATTCCACTAACTGGTGACAAAAAATAAAATCTCACATGAACTCACCATACCCCTCACGGAATCCAAATACTTAAATTTTTTTAGACATTTATATTCCAGACTTCTTCTCACGCTTTAGGGCCTCTAAAATGCCAGGGCAGTATGAATACCCCATAAGTGACCCCATTTTGGAAAGAAGACACCCCAAAGTATTTCGTGAGGTGCATGGTGAGTTCCTAGAATATTTTATTTTTTTGGCACAAGTTAACGGAAAATGTTAATTTTTTTTTCTCTTACAAAATCATTTTCTGCTAACTTGTGCAAAAAACCCCCAATATTCTAGGAACTTGCCATGCCCCTCACAGAATACCTTGGGGTGTCTTCTTTCCAAAATGGGGTCACATGTGGGGTATTTATACTGCCCTGGCATTTTAGGGGCCCTAAAGCATGAGAAGTCTGGAATCCAAATGCCTAAAAATACCCTTCTAAAAGATGCTCATTGGAATGTGGGCCTCTTTGCCCACCTAGGCTGCAAAAAAGTGTCACACATGTGGTATCGCCGTACTCGGGAGAAGTAGGGCAATGTGTTTTGCGGTGTATTTTTACATATACCCATGCTGGGTGAGAGAAATATCTCTGTAAAATAACAACTTTGTATTAAAAAAAAAAAAAAATAGGAAAAGTTGTCTTTTACAGAGATTTCTCTCAGCTCATTTAGGTATTCACAGGGCATTTTTTATGCATTTGGATTCCAAACTACTTCTCACGCTTTAGGTCCCCTAAAATATCAGGGCAGTATAAATACCCCACAAGTGACCCCATTTTGGAAAGAAGACACCCAAGGTATTCCATGAGGGGTATGGTGAGTTCACGTAAAATTTTATTTTTTGTCACAAGTTAGTGGAATATGAGACTTTGTAAGAAATAAAATAATAATTTCTGCTAACTTGTGACAGAAAAATAAAAACTTCCATGAACTCATTATGCCTATCAGCGAATACATTAGGGTGTCTACTTTCTGAAATGAGGTAATTTGTGTGGGGTTTCTACTGTCTGGGCATTGTAGAACCTCAGCAAACATGACAGGTGCTCAGAAAGTCAGTGAGTAAATTCACATTTTTTGCACCATAGTTTGTAAACGCTATAACTTTTCCCCAAACCAATAAATATACACTTATTGCATTATTTTTTTTTTTTAATCAAAGACATGAATAATAAATTTAGAGAGAAATTTATATAGAAATGTAGTTTTAATGTAAAAAATTTACAACAGAAAGTGAAAAATGTCATTTTGTTGCAAAAATTTTGGTCAATTTTGATTAATATAAAATGTCCGTAGGAAATAGCCGATCTAAACACATTTATAGTGCGATAGGCCTTACCATCTTCGTAAAGAGAAGTGAGGAACTGAACTACATCGTTCACAGCTGCCGTAGTGTGATCCAGGTTCCGAAGGAGGCACCACCCAGAACAAGACTGCCAAGCTGCTCGATGGGCTCTTCTGGTTCCCGGGGCCCACGCGCTCGCCAACAGGAATTTAGCTGTTTGCCAGGATCCCCCGACACTTTGCAGGCCAGTAGACGCAAAGAACCCTCTAGCACCAGCGGATGTGGCTGATTCAGTGGATCCAATAGCCGAGATGTCCGGATAGGAAGTAATAGGGGTACCTCCACCAGTAACTCCAACAGCTGTGGGAACCAAAAAGGAAGTACCAGAACAAGCTCCGAGGCTTGGAGACGTATCTTGGCTAAAGGGGCCGGTAGCCATTCTGTGGATCTAGGGTGATGAAGGGAGTCCGGATCGAATAATGGGTCACCCGTAGCGTCCATAAGGGAGACTGAGTGTGTCAACACTGAAGACCTGGATTCTATGGCTGACATAATAGCATCAGAGATTGACTTTTGCAGAGCCAGAGCCTGTGTCTCAGAAGACATAGGTAATATCCCCCTTGATAATGGCACAATCCCCTGATTTGGTGATAGGGAGGGGATGTCCCCTTGATAAGGGGTCCCCTGGGTCGGAGGTGGTGCCTTCTGGGAGGACATGATGGGCGTTTAGAATAGGTACTGGTTATGAGGCAATAGCTTACAAAAGAGCAATCAGCTATGCCCTCTGCGTATGATGTGTGTGTGTGTGTGTGTATATATATATATATATATATATATATATATACACACACACGCACACATACATATATACATATATATATTTTCTAATAAGAGGGGGGAACGCTGTCCATAATCTAATATAAGGCAAATACTAAGGCAGGGTTAGTAACCCTGCTTCACCTGAGGAGCCGCCGGCAGTGTTTGCGCTGAAAAGGCCGCCCGCCGGCCGAATTAATGCAGCGGTGCGGCTCTCCTAAGATGGTGCCCGAAATCCTGCGAGATTACGAGCGCCGGAGGGAACAAGCGGCACCAGCAGGCAAGATGGCGCCCGAGATACCGCGAGATCTCGGGCACGACGGTTAAGAGGTGAACAAGGACGGTAAGGACGCCGCAACCGTAACATATAAAGGACGGGGAACGGCCGTAAGCGGGGAAGGGGGCGAAACCAAGCTAAGGAGTACCTAAAAGGAAAGAGGCAAACCGATCCCCACAGACTATAACCATAATAAAACCCCAGTAGTAGGAACTAAGGTAATAACATAACTCAAGAGTAAAAGCTATTAAATATACTGCACGGGATACTGAAAATGCTGAAAATAACACCACCAACACCTGCAGGCAGGTGGGTGAGATACTTAACTGAGTGGCAGCAGCAAAGAAAGAGGAAGAAGGACTTGAGAGGAGTTACCTTTATAATGTGGCTAGGCGGAGGGGCTATTCGCCCATTGGACGATTGTTATTGTAATTTCTTTGCTGCTGTGTGGTTCAGTAAAGAAAGGGTTAAGCAATAGGAGCCTCCGTGTCTTAAAATAAAATCAGGAAATGGGTCCATAACACATAAGAGGAGCAAACTGTTCCACTAGAAGAGTGGTCAGCAACCTCTGGCACACCAGATGTGACACTACAACTCCGTCCAAACCTGTGACACTGCGTCGCAATGCGAATCCGGTCAATGATGATGGATCCTGGTATAACTTGATCTTTGTAAAGGAATTCACCCCTAGCGTTCCAGTACAGCTTGTTACCCGATCGTCGCAGTTTGTTCAACAAAAGTTAAGCATTTTTCCTAAACCTTTATATTAACATTAGGCAAATACAAAGAATGGTCGGCTTACAAGAAATCAAATATAACTTATTTAATCCTCCCTATTAAAATGACACTTATGGATCAGACCATATACAAACAAAAGCAATATATAATATCAATGTAGAATGACAATATATGATGACAAATAAAATGGCAATATCTTAAAAATGATCACGGTCCCTCCTTTGTAATGAGCTGCGGAGCTCTCGCAGCTCACAATTTTATATGGTGACTGCAATACTTTATAACCTTGGTTCTGATTTCCTGTGTAAGGTCATCCAGATTTTAAATGAAGATGCAGACTTATGCGGCTTTCTGGTTATGTCCAGTATGATTGTGCGATTATGTTTAGTGTGTCTGATAGTTATCAGTAAACAGCTTGGTATAGTAGATGGAAGTTCACTCACTCACATATGCGCCACTCTGACATCTCCTGTATGTCGCTGTTGTATAAATGAAATGCGCTTCTTACCGGATCCTTGTAGCTCTGTCCGCAAGGCAATACCTGTTTGTGTATACGCTACACACCGGCGGCCACACAGATGTTGTTTCGCTGGTGGCGGCACTTTGCGCCTGCGCAGTGTGAGTTTCCGGGCGCTGACAGCTCCACGAGTCGTTCCTCGCTGTTATCGAAACTCCGCGTAAGCGTGCTTGGATTTTGCAGTCGCCGAGTTGTATAGAGTTGTATCTTCTTTCTGTACTTTGTAACACTCTGGATTTTGATGGTATGAACATATACCACAGGGTCTTTAAAGAATGCAGTCACTTTGATCAACAGACACGTTTCAAAACCGCAAGCGTTTTTTCCTCAGTGGCAAAAGAATTATCATAATTATTTTGCCACTGAGGAAGAAACCCTTGTGGTTTTGAAATGCGTCTGGTGATAAGAGTCTGGATGACCTTACAGAGGAAATCAGAACCAAGGTTATAAAGTATTGCAGTCACCATATAAAATTGTGAGCCGCGAGAGCTCCGCAGCTCATTACAAAGGAGGGACCGTGATCATTTTTAGATATTGCCATTTTATTTCATTTGTCATCATATATTGTCATTCTACATTGATATTTTATATATTGCTTTTGTTTTGTATATGGTCTGATCCATAAGTGTCATTTTAATGGTGAGGATTAAATAAGTTTTATATTTGATTTCTTGTGAGCTGACCATTCTTTGTATTTGCCTTATACTATTAGCTACGGGATGATAGCTAGAGATGTTGTGAACATCAAACTTTCCGTTCGCGAATGGCGAATGCGAATTTCTGCAAATGTTCAAACTGGGCGAACCGCCATTGACTTCAATAGGCAGGCGAATTTTAAAACCCACAGGGAATCTTTCTAGCCACAGTAGTGATGGAAAAGTTGTTTCAAGGGGACGAACACCTGGACTGTGGCATGCCGGAGGGGGATCCATGGCAAAACTCCCATGGAAAATTACATAGTTGACGCAGAGTTGGATTTTAATCCATAAAGGGCATAAATCGCCTAACAATCCTATATTATTTTTTTTTTAACAACGTGGTTTAAAACATCCAGTATGTGTATACGATCAGGTATGATGTTGTATCGATCAGGTAGTGTAAGGGTTACGCCCGCTTCACAGACATTGACAGACCAAACTCCCCTTTTAATGCACCGCAAACAGTCCATTTGCACAAGGTTGGATACCAAGCTAGCCATGTCCCGCTGATGTCATTGAAGGTTTCTTCCTCCACCCAGCCACGTACAACCCCAAGGGCCCCGAAAGGTGAATTGAATTGATTTTTCGAACAGGGAGATGGTTAAAAAAAAACCGCTGGCTCCCTCCCCTTTGTTTGAATCCACGGTCACTGCATCTGCGCCGTGCAATTTACTGTCACACCCGATATGAGTGGTATTTTCTGTAGTACTATTCTCATCAGTTTAATCCCTGTTACTTCCCATATCAGGGATTGCCTTTTGTGAACAAAAATTTAGGCCGATTACCTTCGACTGCCTGCACAGTGACAGACCAAACTCTGATACACCAAACTGAATTGATTTTAGGAACTGGGAGATGGAAAAAGCAGCTTGGTCGGTCCTCTTACTCCCAAGTTGGGGCACTGCGCGTGCACGGAGCAATGTGCTGTGACACCCTATATGAGTGATGTCTTAACTAGTACTATTCCTATCAGTTTAATCCCGGTCACGTCCCCTATCCGGGGACCTGTGTCAAATTTATTAACCATTGTCGAATTAACGAACCATTACGACATCCTGGAATAATTTAGTTCTGAGCTTTGTACTTGATTTGTATTGGAATTGTTGGGGATTTTTTAAATTGTCTGCATTATTTCTAATAAACTATTAAGAGACTTTATTATGATTTTTTTTATTTTGTGTATTAAAAACCCACCCATACAACTTAAAAAAAGATAAATATTTTTTTTACGTTTTTTCTATTAAGAAACATCCAGCCGTCCCGATCGCTTTTGGTCTGATCATAATGAAGCGACATCCTTATCATCTGGGGTGTGGCAACATTGCCAACACACTCATAGAGGTGATGATCACTTCGTTGTGATACGCAAGCCCCTTCACCACAACAAGGTAACGATCACGAAAGGGGAATTGACACTGTATGTGCCTTTTTTTTAGTTTTTTTTTTTTTTTGCAGCCACAGTGCAGCACTAGAGGCCAGAAAAATTAGGCATGTACACATGCCCGAAAAACAATGTTATTGTTGCAGCCGCTGCTGTAGCAGCGGCCGGAAAAATTGATGTTTTCAAGGCAGAAAGGTGACTAAAACATTGCGGATTGAACCCTAGTTGGTGGCGGAGAAAGGCATGTCAGGCATTTTGTTAGTCAAACGTATCCCCCCCACTGTCAGTCCCTTTGGGATCCATGCCTCATTCATCTTAATGAAGGTGAGGTAATCAACACTTTTTTGACCGAGGCGACTTCTTTTGTCAGTGACAATGCCTCCTGCTGCACTGAAGGTCCTTTCTGACAGGACACTTGAAGCGGGGCAGGCCAGAAGTTCTATCGCATACTGGGATAGCTCAGGCCACAGGTCAAGCCTGCACACCCAGTAGTCAAGGGGTTCATCCAGGGGAGGGCTGGCAGCCTTAGTCCTGGGGGGCAAATCCAGTCAAGTGGCCCATTTTAGCCCCGCCCATTATTAAAGCCCCTCCTACATATAATAGGCCACTCCCAACAAACACTGTACCGCTGACATTCTATAGTTGCGGCCTGTCTCTACACATTATACGGAGAGTGGAGGACCTGTCCTGGCTGCACTGCCTGCTTCACATTATACAATAAACAGCAGGCTACAGCCAGGAAGCTCCTCCGCTCTCCTCCCTCCCCAGATCCTGCTCAAGGCCTGTGGTTCCCCCCCACCATCTGCCACCCGCCCGTGGCCTGCTGCCCCCCTTTCATCATCCTCACCCAGCTCTGAATCCTCCTTCTGCAAATGGCAGGGGAAGGAGCCGGAGCATCTCCTCTCCTTACATAGCGCCACATACCTCTTACATCCAGTGATGTCACCTTTGTTGTAGACGTTCTCTTTCTTTATCTTCTCCATTCAGACCAGACCGCCATGATGATTTTTCTGCCATCTCCCGTCTCTGCAGAGATTGACAAACAGACATTAGTTTCCCACATTTCCATCATCTTCACATCTTCTGAACACCCTTTTCTGCCACCACCAATACTATACTGCACAAACAGTCCCCCTGGAAATACTGCTACCACACAGATAGTGCCCCCAATACTATACTGCAGCAACAGTACCCCTGGGAATACTACTACCACACAGATAGTGCCCCTTTAAACAATTATTGGCACACAGTGCTCTAAAAAATAACTGCGCCCAGACACTAATAGTATAAAGATAATGTCCCCCAAAAATAATTGTGCTAAGCTGATACTATGCCAGGGTGCCTCCCAAAGTAACAGTGCTCCCCAAAATCCCACCAATAGAAATAATTGTACTAGTGCCCTAGTAATCATGTTCCTAATAGCCCCCCAGTAGTAGTAAAGCTCCCCATAATACCCCCTAGTAGTACTAAATCTCTCTATAATATGACAGTACATGAAATACCCCCGCTTAGTGCCCGCAGTTGAGCTAATGTCTCCATAATGTATGCTAGTATAAAATACCCCTATATAGTGCCCAAGTAAAAAATGCCCTCATAGTGCTCCTCTCCCCCTTCCCCATAGTGTCCCCCATAATATGCCAGTAAAAAAACTGCCCCTTCTTAGTGCCACCATATGCCTCAATAGTGCTCCACTCCCCCATAGTGCCCCCAAATAATGCCCCATAGTGCCACTCTCCCCTATAGTGCCTCCCATAATGTGCCAGTAAAAAATGCCCCCTTAGTGCCACCAAATGCCATAGTGCCCCCCATAATGTTCCAATACAAAAGGCCCCTTTAGAGCCCCCACTTCCCCATAGTGCCCCTAAATAATGCCCCTATAGTGACACCAGATGCCCCATAGTGCTGCTCTCCCCTATAGTGCCCCCCAGAATTTGCCAATAATAAAAGCCACTTTAGAGCCCCAAAAAAGCCACTTTAGTGCTCCTCTCCCCCATGGTGCCCCCCCATAATGTGCCAGTAAGAAATGCCCCCATAGTGCCAGCTCCTCCAATAGTGCCAATCCCCCCATAGTGCCACATCCCCCCCAATAGTGCTAGCCCCCCCATAGTGACAGCCCGCTATAGTGCCAGATCCCCCCAATAGTGCCAGATGTCCCCCAATAGTGTCAGCCCCCTTATAGTGCCAGCTCCCCCAATAGTGTCAGCCCCCTTATAGTGCCAGCTCCCCCATAGTGCCAGATCCCCCCTCCCAATAGTGCCAGATCCCCCCCACATAGTGCCAGATCCCCCCCACATAGTGACAGCTCCCCCGCAAAGAAAAAAACCTAAAAAAAAAAACACTAATACTTACCGCCATCAGCAGCGATGCAGGCCTCTTCTGGCCTGTGTCCCTGCTGTGTGCCGCCCGACTCAGGTGGCGCGATGATAATGACGTCATCGCGCTGCCTCAGCCGGCCTCTGATAGGCTGCAGGCATTAGTGCCTGCTGCCTATCAGAAGAACAGGGGAGGGACACGCCTCTCCCTGAGTCCCTCCCCTGCCCCACAGCAAACAGCCCGCCGCCGCCGCAATTATATCCAGGGCCGCGCCGCCTGTGGTGATCGGCAGTGCGGCCCTGAAGAATAAATAATAGAAATCATTTTTGTTAAAGATAGGCGGCCCAGCGGCCGGTTTTTTTAGGGCGGCCTGGGGGGCAATTGCCTGCCTGCCCCCCGGCCCAGCCCGCCCCTGGGGTCATTCGGTGTCGATATCTGCAGTTAAGGCGAGGTAGTCTGCCACCTGTCGGTCGAGTCGTTCTCTAAGGCTGGATCCTGAAGGGCTGTGGCAATGTGTAGGACTGAAAAAGCTCTGCATGTCCTCCATCAACAACACATCTGTAAAGCGTCCTGTCCTTGCCGCCGTGGTCATGGTAGGAGGAGGAGGATTACTTTGACCTCTTCCCCAGTTAGATTCCCGTTGTGCTGTGACATCCCCCTTATAAGCTGTGTAAAGCAAGTATTTTTTAGTTTGGTTTTGAACTGCTGCATCCTTTCTGACTTCTGGTAATTTGGTAACATTTCCGCCACTTTCTGCTTATACCGGGGGTCTAGTAGCGTGCCCACCCAGTACAAGTCGTTCTCCTTCATCCTTTTTATACGAGGGTCCCTCAACAGACATGACAGCATGAAAGAACCCATTTGCACAAGGTTGGATGCCGAGCTACTCATTTCCCGTTCCTCCTCCTCACTGATGTCATTAACGGTCTGTTCTTCCCCCTAGCCACGTACAAGACCGCGGGTCCCAGATAGATGACAACAACGAGCACCCTGGGATGCCTGCTGTGGTTGGTCTTCGTCCTCCTCAAAGCCACATTCCTCCTCTGACTCCTCTTCCTCATACTTCTCTTGCAGCGTTGCCGCAGGTCCGGCAAGCGATGATGACAAGGCTGTTTCTGGTAGTGATGGTGACCACAACTCTTCCTCTTCACGCTCATCTACAGCCTGATCCAGCACTCTTCGCAGGGCACGCTCCAGGAAGAAAACAAATGGGATGAGGTCGCTGATGGTGCCTTCGGTGCGACTGTCTAGGTTTGTCACCTCCTCAAAAGGACGCATGAGCCTACAGCCATTGCGCATGAGCATCCAGTAACGTGGCAAAAAAAAAATCCCAGCTCTGCAGAGGCTGTCCTAGCACCCCGGTCATACAAATGCTCGTTGACTGCTTTTTCATGTTGGAGCAGGCGGTCGAACATTAGGAGTGTTGAATTCCAACGTGTCTGGCTGTCGCAAATCAAGCGCCTTACTGGCATGTTGTTTTGGCGCTGAATGTCTGCAAAGTGCGCCATGGCCGTGTAGTAATGCCTGAAATGGCCACACACCTTCCTGGCCTGCTTGAGGACGTCCTGTAAGCCTGGGTACTTAGACACAAAGCGTTGTACAATGAGATTCAACACATGTGCCATCTTGCCCAAATTCAATGCTGCCAACAAATTGCTTCCATTGTCACACACCACTTTGCCGATCTACAGTTGGTGCGGGGTCAGCCACTGATCCACCTGTGCGTTCAGGGCGGACAGGAGTGCTGGTCCGATGTGGCTCTCTGCTTTCAGGCAAGTCAACCCCAAGACAGCGTGACACTATCGTATCCGGGATGGAATAGCCCCTGGGGAGCAGGGGGGGTTCAGTTGATGTGCAGCCAGATGCCGCAGCAGAAGAGGACTCAGCCGAGGAGGTTATGGAAGAGGATGGAGTAGGAGGAGTACAGGAGGTGGCAGTAGGCCTGCCTGCAAGTCGTAGCGGTGTCACCAACTCCGCTGCAGAACCACGCATTCCATGCTTGGCAGCCGTCAGCAGGTTGACCCAATGTGCAGTGTAGGTGATATACGCGCTTTGTAGACTAGGTATCAGCGGTCAGATGGACCCTTGCCCCAACACTGTATGCCAGAGATGCCATGACTTCCTTTTCAATCACCGAGTAGAGGTTTGGGATTGCCTTATTAGAAAAAACATTTCGTCCGGGTACCTTCCACTGTGTTGTCCCAACAGCGACAGATTTTTTGAAGGCCTCAGACTCCACCAGCTGGTATGGTAAAAGCTAGCGGGCTAAGCGTTCCGTCAAGCCAGCTGTCAGACGCCGGGCAAGGGGGTGACTCTGTGACATTGGCTTCTTACACTCAAACATTTCCTTAACGGACACCTGACTGTGGGCAGATGAGATGGAACTGCTCAAGGTGAGAGGCGGAGTGGCGGGTGGTTGAGAGGGGGTAAGGAGGACAGCAGTGGTTGACGTGGCTGAAGATGCTGGACCAGGAGGAGGATGGTGGCTTTGAGCTTGTGTGCTGCTTCTACTCGTCATCATGTGTTGATCCCATAGGCGTTCGTGATGTGCGATCATGTGCCTTCGCAAAGCAGTTGTACCTAGGTGGGTGTTGGATTTCCCACGACTCAGTTTCTTTTGGCACAGGTTGCAAATGGCATCGCTGTTGTCAGAGGCAGACACACAAAAAAAAATGGCACACTGCTGAGCTTTGCAATGACGGCATTCTGGTGGTGGCAACAGCATGCGTTGATTGGCGTGCTGTCTGGCTGACCCCGGGTGCCGATACATGATGTCTGACTGTGCCACTAGCTCCTTGCGAAGACCTCCCCCTGCTTCCAACTCGTCTCCTCCTTCTCTCTGTCTCCCCTTCTGAACTTTCGCCCTCTTCTTCTTCTCTTCGAGCAGGCACCCACGTGGCATCCACGGACACATCGTCATCATCAACCGCTTCACTTGTATCTGACACCTCAGCAAAGGAAGCAGCAGCGGGTACAACATCATCATCATCATCACCATACCGTACGTCCATGTGTGTAATGCTGCCTGACTGAGACATATCCCTGTTATCTACATCCCCTGGCAATAATTGTTGCGCATCACAAATTTCATCCAACTGATGTGTAAATAACTCCTCTGAGGGATCAAGTGAAGCGGCTGTGGTGGTAGTGGTGGCGGCGGGCGGGAGAGTGGTGACCAAAGCTGAGCTGGAGGAGGATGGTGCGTCAAGGTTCTTAGCGGAAGCTGTTAAAAAAAAATTGGGTGTCCTGTGTAAGGGCTCTTTCACACCTGCGTTCTTGTCTAACGGAATAGAGTTCCGTCGTCGGGGCTCTATGCCGGAAGAATCCTGATCAGGATTATCCCCATGCATTCTGAATGGAGTGAAATCCGTTCAGGATGCATCAGGATGTCTTCAGTTCCGGAACGGAACGTTTTTGGCCGGAGAAAATACCGCAACATGCTGCGCTTTTTGCTCTGGCCAAAAATCTGAAGACTTGCCGCAAGGCCGGATTCGGAATGAATGCCTATTGAAAGGCATTGATCCGGATCCGGCCTTAAGCTAAACGTTGTTTCGATGCATTGCCGGATCCGACGTTTAGCTTTTTTAGAGTGGTTATCATGGCTGCCGGGACGCTAAAGTCCTGGCAGCCATGGTAAAGTGTAGCGGGGAGCGGGGGAGCTTTCAGTGCTACTATGGCACCCAGGACGCTATTAAAGTCCTGGTTGCCATAGTAGGAGCGGGGGAGCGGTATACTTACCGTCCGTGCGGCTCCCGGGGCGCTCCAGAGTGACGTCAGGGCGCCCCACGCGCATGGATGACGTGATCGCATGGCACGTCATCCATGCACATGGGGCGCTCTGATGTAACTCTGGAGCGCCCCGTGAGCCGCGCGGACTGTAAGTATACCGCTCCCCCGCTCCTACTATGGCAACCAGGACTTTAATAGCGTCATGGGTGCCATAGTAGCACTGAAAGCATTTTAAAGACGAATCCGTCTTCAAATGCTTTCAGTACACTTGCGTTTTTCCGGATCCGGCGTGTAATTCCGGCAAGTGGAGTACATGCCGGATCCGGACAACGCAAGTGTGAAAGAGGCCTAACCAGTCAACTATTCTTAGAATTTTTTGGGTTCAGGGTACGTGGCCTCTGAACACTGGGCATTATTCCAGGGCCAGTGGAAATCACAGCACCACGTGGGCAGTGGGCACAGTAGAGGTTTGGGATTGCCTTTTTGGAAAAAAAAATTTGTCCAGGTACCTTCCAAATTTTTTGAAGGCCTCAGACTCCACCAGCTGGTATGGTAAAAGCTGGCGGGCTAAGAGTTCCGTCAAGCCAGCTGTCAGACGCCGGGCAAGGGGGTGACTCTGTGACATTGGCTTCTTACGCTCAAACATTTCCTTTACAGACACCTGACTGTGGGCAGATGAGATGGAACTGCTGAAGGAGAGAGGCGGAGTGGCGGGTGGTTGAGAGGGGGCAAGGAGGACAGCAGTGGTTGACGTGGCTGAAGATGCTGGACCAGAAGGAGGATGGTGGCTTTGAGCTTGTGTGCTGCTTCTACTCGTCATCATGTGTTGATCCCACAGGCGTTTGTGATGTGCGATCATGTGCCTTCACAAAGCAGTTGTACCTAGGTGGGTGTTGGATATCCCACGACTCAGACCCCCCCCCCCCCCCCCCCCCCCCGCTTCCAACTCGTCTCCTCCTTCTCTCTGTCTCCCCTTCTGAACTTTCGCCCTCATTTTCTTCTCTTCGAGCAGGCACCCACGTGGCATCCACAGACACATCGTCATCATCAACCACTTCACTTGTATCTGACACCTCAGCAAAGGAAGCAGCAGCGGGTACAACATCATCATCATCATCATCATCATCATCACACTGTACGTCCATGTGTGTAATGCTACCTGACTGAGACATATCCCTGTTATCTACATCCTCTGGCAATAATGGTTGCGCATCACTAATTGATTCCAACTGATGTGTAAATAACTCCTCTGAGGGATCAAGTGAAGCGGCTGTGGTGGCTGTGGTGGTAGTGGTGGTGATGGTGGCGGGCAGGAGAGTGGTAACTTGCGAGCAGGTGACCAAAGCTGAGCTGGAGGAGGATGGTGCGTCAAGGTTCTTAGTGGAAGCTGTTGAAGATTGGGTGTCCTGTGTAAGCCAGTCAACTATTTTCTCTGAATTGTTTGGGTTCAGGGTACGTGGCCTCTGAACACTGGGCATTATTCCAGGGCCAGTGGAAATCACAGCACCATGACCACGACGGCCCCTGCGGGGTGGCCTGCCTCTGCCTGTCATTACTTTTTTTTAGATAAGTGGTACTATGCGTGCGAAGTACTGTGCCACCCTATATAAGTTGTGGGCAGTGGGCAGTGGGCACAGTACAGTCTGTGTGGGCCTGACACACGGGCTTGCAACTGTGATTATATCACAGAAAAATATTAAATATAATTTTTTTTATCTGCAAGGTATTTGAGTAAATGACACCCTGTAACGGTATGAGTGCAGGCCTAGCCACTAGCCAGTGGCCACAATACAGTCTGTGTGGGCCTGACACACACGGGCTTGCAAATGTGATTATATCACAGAAACATATTAAATAGATTTTTTTTTTATCTGCCAGGTATTTTTTGTCACACCCTGTATGAATGGTGTGCACTGTGCACACAGTGCTGTCTGTGACTGAGCCTGCAGCCTCTCACACACGGGCAGCCAGGCAACTGCAATATATATATATATATATATATATACACTACGTGCAGAATTATTAGGCAAATGAGTATTTTGACCACATCATCCTCTTTATGCATGTTGTCTTACTCCAAGCTGTATAGGCTCGAAAGCCTACTACCAATTAAGCATATTAGGTGATGTGCATCTCTGTAATGAGAAGGGGTGTGGTCTAATGACATCAACACCCTATATCAGGTGTGCATAATTATTAGGCAACTTCCTTTCCTTTGGCAAAATGGGTCAAAAGAAGGACTTGACAGGCTCAGAAAAGTCAAAAATAGTGAGATATCTTGCAGAGGGATGCAGCACTCTTAAAATTGCAAAGCTTCTGAAGCGTGATCATCGAACAATCAAGCGTTTCATTCAAAATAGTCAACAGGGTCGCAAGAAGCGTGTGGAAAAACCAAGGCGCAAAATAACTGCCCATGAACTGAGAAAAGTCAAGCGTGCAGCTGCCAAGATGCCACTTGCCACCAGTTTGGCCATATTTCAGAGCTGCAACATCACTGGAGTGCCCAAAAGCACAAGGTGTGCAAAACTCAGAGACATGGCCAAGGTAAGAAAGGCTAAAAGACGACCACCACTGAACAAGACACACAAGCTGAAACGTCAAGACTGGGCCAAGAAATATCTCAAGACTGATTTTTCTAAGGTTTTATGGACTGATCGAATGAGAGTGAGTCTTGATGGGCCAGATGGCTGGATTGGTAAAGGGCAGAGAGCTCCAGTCCGACTCAGACGCCAGCAAGGTGGAGGTAGAGTACTGGTTTGGGCTGGTATCATCAAAGATGAGCTTGTGGGGCCTTTTTGGGTTGAGGATGGAGTCAAGCTCAACTCCCAGTCCTACTGCCAGTTTCTGGAAGACACCTTCTTCAAGCAGTGGTACAGGAAGAAGTCTGCAAGGTAAGAAAAACATGATTTTCATGCAGGACAATGCTCCATCACACGCGTCCAAGTACTCCACAACATGGCTGGCAAGAAAGGGTATAAAAGAAGAAAATCTAATGACATGGCCTCCTTGTTCACCTGATCTGAACCCCATTGAGAACCTGTGGTCCATCATCAAATGTGAGATTTACAAGGAGGGAAAACAGTACACCTCTCTGAACAGTGTCTGGGAGGCTGTGGTTGCTGCTGCACGCAATGTTGATGGTGAACAGATCAAAACACTGACAGAATCCATGGATGGCAGGCTTTTGAGTGTCCTTGCAAAGAAAGGTGGCTATATCGGTCACTGATTTGTTTTTGTTTTGTTTTTTAATGTCAGAAATGTATATTTGTGAATGTTGAGATGTTATATTGGTTTCACTGGTAAAAATAAATAATTGAAATGGGTATATATTTGTTTTTTGTTAAGTTGCCTAAAAATTATGTACAGTAATAGTCACCTGCACACACAGATATCCCCCTAAAATAGCTAAAACTAAAAACAAACTAAAAACTACTTCCAAAAATATTCAGCTTTGATATTAATGAGTTTTTTGGGTTCATTGAGAACATGGTTGTTCAATAATAAAATTAATCCTCAAAAATACAACTTGCCTAATAATTCTGCACTCCCTGTATATATAAAAAGCACACTGATGTACCAGCCCTAAAAAGGGCTTTTTGGGGTGCTGTCAGGACGCTGTCCTTACAGCAGATGAGTCTGTGGACACAGAACAATGCCCTAGTTAACGCTTTCCCTATTGAATCGGCAGCAGCAGCACTCTCCCTTCTCTCACTGAGAATGCAGCTTCCGAATGAATCTAAAATGGATGCTGTCCAGGAGGTGGGAGGGTCTGGGAGGGAGGGTCTGCTGCTGATTGGCTGGAATGTGTCTGCTGACTGTGAGGTACAGGGTCAAAGTTTACTCAATGATGATGTATAGGGGGGCGGACCAAACATCGCATATGTTCGCCCGCCGCGCCGAACGCGAACAAGCTATGTTCGCCGGGAACTATTCGCCGGCGAATAGTTTTGGCCATCACTAATGATAGCAGGTCGTGCTCTATTCTGGTGAGCTTCCCATAAGTCTTTTGTCTTACAGTATATTAACATTGTCCGCTAGAAGAGTCATTTGCCGATCGTTGTTGATCGGGTTGCGGGTGCGTAATCAAAGTTTGGGTGACCTTTCTTTATCGGCCTGTTTGTTGAACGTCAAGCAGGGGTGTTGCTAGGGTCTGAAAACCTCCAGGGCAGAAGCCCACTGTGTTAAAATTTGTATAATAAGAATTAACATACAAGCCAACGTACTTAAAGGGATTCTGTCACCAGGATTTCACTTACTGAGCTGTTAACATGATCACATCAGTCGCCATGATTTATATTACAATATACTAGTATTACTGCCCTGTGTCTTGTAATTTGTCTATAAAATATTTTATTAATATGCAAATTATCTAAATAAGGAGCCCAAGGGGCTGTGCCTCTATCCTTCGAAGCCCAGCCGCACCCCTCGAATGCCTGGTGCGCCGTAATCTCGCGCATGCACTGTGGAAAGATCAGTCAGTACGTGAGCAATGTGTTCTGTAAGGCTGATGCCAGGACACTGCGTGGGCGCTGACAGGTCTATAAACAGCACATGCGCGAGATTACGGCGCACCAGGCATATGAGGTCTGCGATGAGTGAATAAATTAGCAGTGGGGCGGTGCTGGGCTCAAGGAAAATGGGTGCGGCTAGGCTTCAATGGACAGAGGGACAGCCCCTTGGGCTCCTTATTTAGGTAATGTCACGGAAGGTGTACAGGAAACAAGGAAACACAAAATGAATAAACGACTGACTGGATCCAAAACTAAGGAACAAAAAGGGAGACCCCTGCATCAGACCTGGCTCTCTCCCTTACTGCTCAGCCTATGCGAAAATCCCAATGGTAGATGATCGCATATCCTCGTACCTCGACTGTATAACACCTGAACACCCTATAATAGTGAGGGGACACGACCACCGGCTCCCTACACTAGATATGGAGGGAGTCAGGGTCACCTGGGATCCAGCAAACAGAAAAACACAAATGAATGCACAACACTTATCTTGTAGAAGACTGAGAAGTAGGATCAGCATGCACACACACTCCAGGAAGTAATATAAACCACAAACTGATGCACTATGGGGAGGAATTTAAAGGGATGCAATCAGTACAACTACATGACAGCTGAGAGAGGCTAACGAGATGAGGAACTGAAAGCAAAACAAAGGAAGCTCAAGGAGGAGGTTCTGAAAGGCATCTGTCAGAGCTTCTCTGAAGTCTGGTGGTGACAGGTAATTTGCATATTAATAAAAGTGATTTTATAGACAAATTACAAGACACAGGGCAGTATGGTATATATTAATATAAATCACAGAGACTGATGTGGTCATGTTAACAGCTCAGTAAGTGAAATCCTAGTGACAGAATCCCTTTAAATAACAGATTTTATTCTTCCATACAGAATATTAACGGTTTGAAATGTTAAGAACAAGGAGTTTACAACAAACCTCCATAAACATAAATAAGCTACATAAAACAGAAGGCATTTTCTAGTTTTAATAGCCAAAGCAGCTTATAGGATAAATATATACTTTGCTATTACCTGTATTGAAATACATCAGATAAGGTGAGCGATGTACATGATGAAATAAAAACTTTGTAATATATGTTATTACAGCCTCTTTTTCTGTATTCTCCCAACTTCCTTTGTCATTTATGGTACTTTCAGATTCTTCTTGATAAGGATGGATTAGCATGTCAGATTAGGTTACATACTATACTGCTGAATAACGTTTTCCACAGTTCCGTTGTTTGAGGGTTTGGTATAGCTAGCTTTAAGCAGTCAATTGAGAGTTAATAAATCAGTGCAATAGGCAGTGAAGAGAAGGAACTTATTAGCCAAAGACAAGGGTTGAGCGAACCCGAACTTTACGATTTTTTGACCCCGAACATTTCAGTAAAAGTTTGGTGTTTGGCGATTTAATGGCGAATATTGGAAAGCTGCAGAGCAGCCAATCGACAAACATTTAAAGGATTTCTTCCATCAGAATTACTGTTGTGTAGCTGACTGACAGTAGCGATGCGCTAATGTCAGCACTACATAACAGTATGTTTTTTACATTTGTCCCTGCAGCCGTTTTGCTAAAATACACACTTTTAAAATATGCTAATGAGCCTCTAGGTGCTATGTGGGCGTAGATTCAGCACCTAGAGGCTCGAAAAACTAACCATGTATCCCGCCCAGGTCCTCCGTTCTGCCCGCCCCGCTCCTCTTGATTGGTGTCCACGTCCACGCGCCGTTCACTTCTGTAGTCGGTGCAGTGAGTGAAGGCCGCGCTCCTGGTGCTGGCTTCCTCACTGTGACGTAGTTTGGCGCAGATGCAGTGAGGAAGCCGGTACCAGGAACGTGGCCTTCACTCACTGCGCCGAATACAGAAGTGAACGGCGCAGGCGCAAGATTTCCTCAACGATGCATGGAACTTGGACATCAATCAAGAGGAGCAGGGCGGGCAGAACTGAGGACCTGGGCGGGATAAAGGGTGAGTAGATGGAGCCTCTAGGGGCTGAGTCTACGCCCACATAGCACCTAGAGGCTCATTAGTAAAAAACATACTGTTATGTAGTGCTGACATTAGCACATTGCTAATGTCCGTCAGCTACATAACAGTAATTCTGATGGTAGAAACCCTTTAACTCTTGTGCCCTTAGAAGCCATCACAGAATGCCTACTAATGGCATGGCTGTGATTGGCCAGTGCAGCATGTGATCCAGCCTCTATATAAGGTGGAGTCACGTAGTGCCGTATGTCACATCAGCTCTTACTAGTGTAGGGAGAGGATGCTGCAGCTGTGAGGGAGAGATTAGGAAACAATTCTGATGACATATTCATATTTTTTTTTTTTTCTGTGAAGTTCCCCTGTGCTGACTATCTGACAGGGAACATATTTTCATTAAATCCATCTGTTAGATTCCAGGGGGAAAAATTCCCTTTTTTTGGCAGTCAAGTACCCCTGCGGCCTGCAGTGCATACCTGCCAGTGAAAAGAATTCAATTACATTAGTCTGTCACAAATTTGTGTGACCTGAAGAGATTCCCCCCTCCCCTCCTTTCTGACGCCGTCACTGCATATCTGACGGTCAAATAAAACCAGTAAATACTGCTGTTACATTGTCGGTTGACAAATTCCCATTTTTTTTGTTCTAGAAAGTACATTTTTTGGCCTGCGCTGCATTTCTGACAGTCCATTAAAACCAGTAAATACTTCTGTTACATTGTTGATTGAAAAAATAAATAAAAAATGTGCTAGATAGTACATTTGCAGCCTTTGCTGCATTTCTGACAGTTCAATAAACCAGTCAATACTACTGTTACATTATTGACAAATGTAAAGTAATTGGACTGTGAAGTAATTGTATTAAATTCGCCTGTCACACTGTTGTGTGACCTCAAGAAATGTTTTCTTTATGGCACTGACACAGCCTTACTGTGAACTTAATTGTTGACTATTGGTGGTTACATTGTCGCCTGACATAAACCATCTGTTAGTTTGGTGGGTGAATGCAAAGAATGAGGAAAGCGTCAAATAAGGGACGTGGCCCTGGTCGTGGTGCTCCCGTTGTAGGGAGAGGATGTGGTCGATCTGTGCCAGCTACACGCACAACTGAAACACCTTCCTCAGGTGCGAGTAGGCAACAGAACCCTCAGCGTTATTTGGTAGGTCCGAATGCCGCTCTACGAATGGTGAGGCCAGAACAAGTACAGGCGATAGTAGATTGGGTGGCTGACAGTGCCTCCAGTTCCTTCACATTGTCTCCCACCCAGTCCCCTGCTGAAAGATCAGACTTGGCACCTGCAGCCCTATGGCCATCAGTCTTTCACCTTACCCCCTTGCAAATCAGCCAAACAGTCTGAGCCCCCAAGTCATGCAGCAGTCTCTTCTGCTTTTTGATGACTCTGCTAGCAGGGTTTCCCAGGGCCATCTACATAGCCCTGCCCCAGAAGTGGAAGAGATTGAGTGCACCGATGCCCAACCACTTATGTTTCAGGATGAGTACATGGCAGGACCACCGCAGCACGTCTCGGATGATGACGAAACACAGGTGCCAACTGCTGGGGCTTTCTGCAGTGTGCAGACCGACAAGGAGGGCAGGGGTGAAGACTGGGTGGAATATGATGTGGAGGACGATGAGGGCCTCGACCCCACATGGAATCAAGGTCATGCGAGTGACCTGTGTAGTTTGGAGGAAGAGGCGGTGGTCGCACAAAGCCACCAGCACAGCAGAAGAGAGAGCAGGGTGCAAAAGCGGAGCGTCCGTCCCCTAGACAGTACGCCTGGTACTGCCCATCGCACCAAGGGACCGAGCACACCAAATCCAGCTCCAAGGAGTTCCCTGGCGTGGCAGTTCTTCAGATAATGTGCTGACGACAAGACACGAGTGGTTTGCACGCTGTGCAATCAGAGCCTGAAGCGAGGCATAAACATTCTAAACCTGAGCACAACCTGCATGACAAGGCATCTAAGGGCAAAGCATGAGCTGCAGTGGAGTAGACACCTCAAAAACCAAGAAAAGTCTCTAGCTCCTCCTGCTTCCTCTTCTGCTGCAGTCTTGGCCTCTTCATCCCCCTCTGGAGAGACAGTGGCACCTGCCACCCTGCAAACAGAGGATGTGCCAGCAACGCCATCACCTCTGTCACCAAGCATCTCCACAATGTCCCATGGAAGCGTTCAACTGTCTATCTACCAAACACTGGAGCAAAAGAGGAAGTACCCTCCTACCCACCCGCGATCCCTGTCCCCGAATGCCAGCATTTCCAAATTCCTGGCCTTTAAAATGCTGTCATTCCATCTGGTGGACACTGACAGTTTTAAGAATATGATGGCGGTGGCTGCCCCACAGTACGTTGTGCCCAGCCGCCACTACTTTTCCAGGTGAGCTATCCCTTCCCTGCACAACCAAGTGGGGGACAAAATCAGGTGTGCACTGCGCAACACCATCTGTGACAAGGTCCACCTAACTACGGATACGTGGACCAGTAAGCATGGTCAGGGATGTTATATCTCCATAACAGCACACTGGGTAAATGCAGTGGCGGCTAAGCCTGAGGAAGATAGCGTTATAGGGTTGGATAGTTCTCCAATTGGATAGCGTGGGTGTTAGGAGATGGTTCCCAAACCAGATATATGCAATATAGAAGGACTCCTGTACTCCACTTTGAGTTTCAGTATAAAGCTTTTATTTTGTGCGGTTCCAGTCAAAGAACGTTTTCGGCTTTATAGCCTTCTTCAGTGTAACCGGATTGTGGCCGCATAAAGTGCAAAGCTGAATAGGGGTGAATTCCCTCAGTGGGTAGCAGGAAATGCTGCTTCTTGTTGGGCTCTATGTCCCTGTTTGGCACGTGGTCCGGGAGGCTGAGGCCTGTATTCCGGATTGCCATGGCCCAACAAGAAGCAGCATTTCCTGCTACCCACTGAGGGAATTCACCCCTATTCAGCTTTGCACTTTATGCGGCCACAATCCGGTTACACTGAAGAAGGCTATTCAGCCGAAAACGTTCTTTGACTGGAACCGCACAAAATAAAAGCTTTATACTGAAACTCAAAGTGGAGTACAGGAGTCCTTCTATATTCCTGAGGCAGATAGCAGTTTGGAGCATGTCCTTCCACCACCGAGGATTGCAGAGCGTTTCTCTTTGCCTCCTGTTGCTTTCTCCACCTACTCCGCTTCCTCATCCTCTACAGCCTCGTCATCCGGTCAGCGTAACACTTTCACCGCCAACTTCAGAAAAGCCAGGGGTAAACTACAGCAGGCAGTTTTAAAACTCATCTGTTTGGGTGACAAACCCCACACTGCGCAGGAGCTGTGGACGGGCATGGAACAACAGACTGATGAGTGGTTGGTGCCAGTGAGCCTCAAGCCCGGCTTGGTGGTGTGCGATAAAGGGCGAAATCTCGTATTATACTACACAAATAGTGGGCCTGTTGGGATTTAGGTACCTAGTGATTGAGTAAGCAAATTTGGAATAATGGTCACCTTTAATATATAACTTTTATTAATATTCTTGATAAAATAAATGCCCTAAGATGAGGTGCAGAAAAATTAAAGGAGCACGGTGGGAAACCACCCCGCTCTTGGTGAGTGTACTGAACCTCTAGGGAGGGAGGGAGGAAGGAGGGGGGGGGGGAAGGGATGCTGGGTCTCAGCCCCTATTAGCGCCCTATTGAATAGAGCCCTATTCCCGTACTCCACGGCCTCCTACCAAAAACCCTCAGTTCTCCCTAAGCCGTGCTCTGACTGCCCAGCTTCGTCCTGACAAGGGGCAAGTGAGGGGGGAGGATTCCCTAGACGTAATTGTAGTACATCACCTGCAGATGCGCCACCAGGTCCCTGGAGGCGACCGCCAATGGTACACTTGACCAGTGAGGATAAGTGTCCTGAAGATAATATATGTGTGGGTGTCGGAGTTAAACACCCCACTCACATAAAAAATTGATGATGCTGAGAAGCTCAATAACCATGAGTGGCCCGACGCGTTTCCCTGTTATTTTACAGTTCGTCAGGGGCCCAAAGAAATGGATGTCAGCAACAATATTCACAATTAAACTGTAGACAGCAACGGTTATTAACAGCTGATATGTATCATATTTCTTTCAAATAACCCCCATAGTGTGGCATTAAAACAACAAGCCGCAGTCACAGATGGGGGTGAAAGGAGGTACTTAGCTCGTCAGGAGTCAGTGGACCTGTCCCTGCGATGCAGACTGGTTCCTATTCTTACACAGTCTGTGTGCTGGATCCCGCGTGTGGCAGTGCAGCAAGAGACGCCGGCTCAGCTGCACCATTTGAGCCGTCGGCGTCATCTAAGCTCCGCCCATCTGCACCGTCATGTGAACCATCACGTGACCGCAGCGTCATGGTCACGTGGGGCATCACATGATCGCAGGTCCTGCGACCATAGTGAGATGGGGCGACATTTACAGTAGGTTATTAGAGTATGCAAGTGTGCTTACTGTATGTCAAGCACAACCGCTAAACCACTGTATTAGAACCTCGTGGGGTAACTAAAATGGAGTCCCCATGAGTCTGGGACGGAGAAATTGTTAGGGGATGCCCTACAGGGATAGGGAAGTCCCCACCATAATGAATGAAATTCCACATTCATTCAAATGACTAGTGCGCCGCTATGAACCACAAGCCAAGTGGCGCAGCGTCACTTCTTAGAGTATTTTGGCCAGAAGAGATGTGATGAACATATGTCCATAAATTTGGACCCCCATATACTCCAGTTACCCATCTAGTGGTTCAGAGTAACGTCCCTGAAGTATATGACATAATGTCCAGCGGGTCACGTAGTGACAGTATATGACCCTATTGGTAAGCAGAGATAAATAAGTAAGCAGAGATAAATAAATAAGGCTGCGCAGGAGGTAGGAGATAAATTCAGATGAAACAGCTGAATGAAAGCTGCTCATTCAAACCCTGTGGGTGAACAGTTTTTAATTGGAAGATCCACCAGGTCTCTCTTTGTAGGATCTTTTGGTCCCAATTGCCTCCCCTATTTGGGGGTGGGACAGCCTCAATACCCATAAAACGGACTTCAGAGTAGTCCCCGCCATGGACCGAGGTCACATGGCGTGCCAGGGGGGTATCCTTATGGTGAAGTAGGTCCCCTAAGTGTTCTCCTATCCTCCTGCGCAGCTCCCGCTTGGTTTTGCCAATATATTCAAGGCCACATATGCATTGTGCACGATAAATCACACCTCTACTACGACAGTTAATGAACTGTTTGATGGTGTGGGTGTGATTGGTCACATGACCAGTGAAACTATGTCCCTGTTTGATGTAGGGGCAGGCAACACATCCACTGCAATGGTAGGAGCCAGTTGGGGCTCTCAACCATCCAATTGATGCGGTGCCAGCACCCGAGTAATGGCTACGTACCACATGATCTTTGATGTTGCGCCCCCTACGATACGTGACTTGGGCAAAAGGGGCCACCATTTTTTCAATATCTGGGTCGAGCAGGAGAATACTCCAGTTTTTCTTGAGAATCTCCTTTACCTCCTTTACCTCTCGTAGCAGCTCTGGGCCTAGCCGGTTTGACGCACATCCCTTGCCTGGCGCATGCGCTGAATTTTATTTAATAACTTGAACCACCCTCTCCACCCAATCAGATTTCAGCCATTGACCTCCCTTGGATATGGTATCCCTTTCTCAGGCTCCCTCTCCGGCATGGAACCCTGATTCCCTGTTACCCGTGATCACCATGGTAGGCACATTAAAAAACATTAAAAGTTGATAGAGAAAATATCCGTACTGAATGACGGGTCTGCCCCCTTCAACTTCTGGGTCTCCAAATTGGGCACATGGCCTGAGCTTGCCCTTTGCGCCTTGAAGGTGCTGGCCTGCCCTGCAGCCAGTGTATTGTCTGAACGTTTGTTTAGCACGGCAGGAGGGGGTTATCACAGACAAGCGCAGCCGCCTGTCCAGCCAATGTGGACAAGCTCACATTCATTAAAATGAACCAGGCAGGGATCCCATAGGACTTGTCCATAAACTCAAACTTTTTTGCGAAGTTCGGCCGAACCCGTCGAACCCGAACTTCCAGGTGTCCGCTCAACTCTACCAAAGATGATAAAAAAATAATGGCTGCACACACATATAAGCAGTAAAGCTGAGAAATGGGGATTATTCTAAATTCAAGTGGTACTATACCTACTATAAATGGATCAATGGAAGCTCTTAGCGCACATTTTGATCAAACTTGTGTCGGGCCCATCTACCAATCGTCAAGGTGCAGAATAGACATGTATACCGGCCTCACCCAGCCATTGTTGTACTCCAGCGCACTTTCTCTTTGTTTTTTTATATTTTCAGGGCAGTGTCGGAACCAGCTACATTTGTATTTTGCTCAGAAGCCCCAGGCAGATGGGCGTTTGCTCAGTCTAAAAGAGGCTTTACCCTCAATAAATACTACAAGAAAATTTAGACAGGCACATTCTTAGGCCTCTTTCACACTAAGTTTTTATTTTTTTTCCCGTTTTGCGGACCTTTTTTGCGTTCCGTATACAGTCCGTATACGGAACCATTCATTTCAATGGTTCCGCAAAAAAAAAAAACTGAATGTACTCCGTATGCATTCAGTTTCAGCATTTCAGTTTTTCCGTTCTGTTGAAAGATAGAACATGTCCTATTATTGCCCGCAAATCACGTTACGTGGCTCCATTCATGTCCATGGGTACGCTAAAAAAAACGGTACACATACGGAAATGCATCCGCATGTCTTCTGTATCCGTTCCGTTTTTTTGTGGAACCATCTATTGAAAATGATATGCCCAGCCCAATTTTTTTCTATGCAATTACTGTATACGCCATGCAGAAAAACAGAACGGAAACAAACAACGGAAACAAAAAAAACGGAACAACGGATCCGTGAAAAACGGACCGCAAAACACTGAAATAGCCATACGGTAGTGTGAAAGAGGCCTTATTCATAGTCATAGGTGCATATCCATAAAGCAAACATAGTTGATCAAAAAATAATGGCTGCACACACATACAGTACAGACCAAAAGTTTGGACACACCTTCTCATTCAAAGAGTTTTCTTTATTTTCATTACTATGCAAATTGTAGATTCACACTGAAGGCATCAAAACTATGAATTAACACATGTGGAATTATATATATAACAAAAAAGTGTGAAACAACTGAAAATATGTAATATTGTAGGTTCTTCAAAGTAGCCACCTTTTGCTTTGATTACTGCTTTGCACACTCTTGGCATTCTCTTGCCCAGCGAATTCAGTTTACAACACTAACAACTACATACAGGTGAAACTTGGAAAAATTAGAATATCGTGCAAAGTTCTTTTTTCAGTAAGTAACTTAAAAGGTGAAACTAATATATGAGATAGACTGATTACATGCAAAGCTAGATATTTCAAGCCTTTATTTGTTATAATTTGGATGATTACAGCTTATAGCTTATTAAACCCCTGTCACCACCAGACATCTGAGAAGCTCTGACAGACGTTCTTCAGAACCTCCTGCTTGAGGTTCTTTTGTTTTGCTTTCGTTTTGTCATCTCGTTTCCCTCTCTCAGCTGTCATTTAGTTGCACTGATTGCATCCCTTTAAATCCCCTCCTATACTGCATCACTTTGCGGTTTATACAACTTCCTGGAGTGTGTACATGCTGGATGCTACAACTGATGCTTCTACAGATAAGTCTGTTCATTTATTTGTGTTTTCCTGTTTGCTTGATCCTAGGTGACCCTGACTCCCTCTGTATTAAGTGTAGGGAGCCGGTGGTCGTGTCCCCTTCAGGTGTCGTACAGTCGAGGCACGAGGGCATGCAATTTTCTATCATAGAGATCTTTGCATGGGCTGAGAAGACAGGGAGAGTTTCAGGGCTTAAATAGGGGTCACCCTTTTGTTCCTTAGTTTCGGATCAAGCCAGTCGGATCCTTATTTGTAACTTCTTGTTTTCTGTTACACCATCCGTGACAACCCCAAAGTCACAATTTTGAGGTACCCTTTGCTCAGAGGGTATGGATTAATTAGCTGACTAGAGTGTGACACTTTGAGCCTAGAATATTGAACCTTTTAACAATAGTATAATTTTAAGCTGCATTAATGCTATCCCTTTTAATTAGCATTACTGAAATAAATAGACTTTTGCACAATATTCAAATTTTTCGAGTTTCACCTGTATAAGGCCGTCCACAATCTGTCCCATCTTTACATTTCTTTCCCAATACATCCCCACGTGTAATCAGTAAGGCCTCTTTCACACGAGCATGACGGATTAGGTCCGGATTTTTTGTAAGCAAATTCAGTCAGTTTTATTTGCGATTTGCGTTCTGTTGTTCAGTTTTTTCTGTGCGGGTGCAATGCGTTTTGATGCATTTTTCACGCGCGTGATAAAAAATTTAAGGTTTACAAACAACATCTCTTAGAAACCATCAGTGAAAAACGCATCGCACCCGCACTTGCTTGCAGATGCAATGCGTTTTTCACGCATTCCTATTCACTTCTATGGGGCCAGGGCTGCGTGAAAAACACAGAATATAGAACATGCTGTAATTTTTACGCAACGCAGAAGTGATGCGTGAAAAACAACTCTCATGTCCACAGACCCATTGAAATGAATGGGTCCGGATTCAGTGTGGGCGCAATGCGTTCACCTCACGCATTGCACCCGCACGGAAATCTTGCCCGTGTGAAAGAGGCCTAAGTCTGGCCTAAGCTGCCAAAGTGTGTGGATCTGTGCAGTGTAAGGCTTTCTATCAGGTTCCTCCATCCGTCTATGCAGAGGACAAGTGCCAAACGCCTGAGAGGAAGAGAACAGCCATTTTTCACAGATCATGGAGCAAACTGAAAAATATATTTGAGGAACAATATAGTATTAAACAGAATCCATTGCCATGTAATACATGACTGTACTAGTTTAGGCAGCAGCTCTGTGCAGCAGTTGTCCCTGTGGTAAATAAATAGGGGGGTAAGTGGAAGCTTCCCATTATATGCTGTTCATAAGCCTCTACACCTATCTGTGACACAAACATAACTACAAGACTATATCTCACTTTTACTAGGCAACTTACATCAGTTTAGACGCAAACAGTTTACAAAAAGGTTGGAAATACTACAAATATGCTCTACAATTTGTGAATATTTCTTTCATATTTGACAAAAGTGGGTGTGGCCTCAAGAAGATATAATTGTGTGAAAATGATTAGAAAGAAAAACTGAGAATAGAACAAATTGTGGTGTAAATCAACCCAACTTTCTACTTTACTTCAGGCTAAGATTCAGCATTCTTAGTAAATATGTGCCTATATGCTACACTGTCCCCTATCTGTCAGTGTGAACCAGTCCGGTCATCTTCTGGTCTCCCTCACAAAACTATTGGTGAAAACACATTGTAAAACTGCTGTGAGTGCTCCTTCCCAAAGATCATGAGTTTCTGATGCCTTATCTGATACACATAAATTATTACCCATTCTGGTATTTGGTGTGAAGAACAACCTTTTGACTATGGACCATGTCTACATGACATTTATGCATTGGGCTGCTGACACACAGGCCCTGATTTATAAGTAGTTTTGTCATATTTTTTACCTAAATATTGAGTTTGAGTCATCTGTTTTATTTACGAAGTTTCAGTCTGTCCTAGTTTCACACTAGCGGCAGGGGACTCCAGCAGGCTCTCCCGGCAGGTGAACAGCCTGCCGGAGTCCCCTGCTGCTAGTGTGAAAGTACCCTTTAAATAACTTTAAGAAGTTAACAACCCATAGTACTGTAGCTAATCTCCCTGGACATGGATGGAAGAGAAAATTGATGAAAAGTTGCAACACAGTGTAGTCCAGATGGTGGATAAGCAGCCCCAATCAAGTTACAAAGAAATTCAAGCTGTCCTGCAGGCTCAGTTTGCACTGACAATGATGCACCCTATCTGTCGACATTTGAATAAAATGAAACGCTATGGCAGGAGACCCAGGAGGACCCCACTGTTGACACAGACATAAAAAAGCTGTACGTGAATAAGCCAAAATCCTTCTGGGAAAACGTCTTGTGGACAGATAAGATAAGATAGAGCTTTTTGGTAAAGCACATCATTCTACTGTGTACCGAAAATGGAATAAGGTCTACAAATAAAAGAACACAGTACCTACAGTGAAATATGGTGGAGGCTCTGTCAAGGAACCATGAACCAGACGTACAACAAGAGATACGTGGAAATAAGAAGGCTTTATTGCAAATCAAGCTGTAAGCAAAAGTCCAAACGGATGGCTAAACCGGAGCAGGGTCTTGCGAAGCCAGGGGTCAGGAACCAGAGGGGTAGTCAGACGAAGCCAGGATCAGGAACCAGAAGGGTAGTCAGACGAGGCCAGGATCAGGAACCAGAAGCAGCAGCAGTCTTAGAAGCATGTGCACACAGGAGGACCAAGCAAGGAACTGAAGCCACAGACCTCCTATATCTATGAGCTAGGCATCCAGCTCCTCCCAGTGGGAAGGAGAAGCCGCAGGGTGGGAGGCTACAAGAAACCCAGAAACCAAGATGGCCGCCAGCACATGTCAAACGAAGGAGAACAGCAGAAGGTAAGACCATGACAGTACCTCCCCCTCAAGGGCCCCTCCTCCGCGGAGTAAGGAACGGTTTCTGAGGGAAGCGTGCGTGGAAGGCTCGGAGCAAGGCAGGAGCATGGACATCTGCGGAGGGAACCCAGGAACGCTCCTCTGGACCATAACCACGCCAATGGACCAAAAACTGCAACCGACCGCGGACCAGGCGCGAGTCCAGGATATTGCTCACCTCATACTCCTCACGATTGCCCACTTGGACCGGACGAGGCCGAGGAACCGAGGAAGTGAAACGATTACACACCAATGGCTTCAACAGGGAGACATGAAACACGTTGGAGATCCGCATGCCAGGAGGAAGCGCAAGGGCATAGGCTACCGGGTTTACCCTGCGAAGCACTCGGAAGGGACCAACAAAGCGAGGCGCCAGCTTGGGAGTGGGCACTCGAAGGTTGAGGTTGTGGGTGGACAACCATACACGGTCTCCGACCTGGTAGGAAGGAGCGGGCGCTCGTCTGCGATCAGCCTGGAGTCTCTGGCGCTGCGCAGAGACCTCAAGGGACCTCTGGATCTGTACCCAAGAAGCACGTAGGACGAAAAGGTGATCCTCCACCGCCGGAATATCCTGGGGAGAGAATACCTCCGGTAACACGGCAGGTTGGAACCCATAATTGGCCATGAAGGGAGACGTCCCAGAGGAAGAGTTCACCGCCGTGTTCCTGGCAAACTCAGCCCAAGGCAGGAGGTCAACCCAATTGCCTTGGTGATCGGAGACATAGCAACGAAGGAATTGCTCCAAGGCCTGATTGGATCGTTCTGCGGCCCCATTGGACTGAGGGTGGTAGGCCGAGGAGAAAGAGAGATGAATTCCCAACTGGGAGCAAAAGGCGCGCCAGAACCTGGACACAAACTGACTCCCCCGATCCGACACAATCTCCTTGGGCAAACCGTGCAACCGGAAGACCTCCCTGGCGAAAATCGTGGCCAACTCTTGTGCAGAGGGTAACTTCTTGAGAGGAACACAGTGGCACATTTTGGAAAACCGATCCACAATCATGAGAATGACCGTATGGCCTCGGGATGCAGGGAGGTCCACAATGAAATCCATCCCCAGGTGTGACCATGGGCGCTCCCCGGTGGCTATGGGTTGCAAAAGGCCCAACGGAAGGTGCCGAGGGGACTTACTCTGGGCACAAACGGAGCATGCCGCTACATATGCGGCGATGTCGGAACGTAGAGAAGGCCACCAGAACAGACGTGAAACAGCCCAGGACAGCTGATTCTTTCCAGGATGCCCCGCGGCCTTGGAGTTATGGTAGGTTCGCAACAACTGAGTGCGCAACTCCTCAGGCACAAAACCTCTGCCGTTGGGTCTCCCAGAGGGAGCACCAGATTGAGCCGCCAAAATCTGCTCACCCAGGGGAGAGGTCAGGCTGGTGCGAATGGCGGCCAGGATCTGATTCGGAGGTATGACCGAAGTCGGAATCGACTCCTCCCCGGACAGCTCGGAGTACTGCCGTGATAAGGCATCTGCTCTGATGTTCTTGGAACCGGGTAGGTAGGAGACCACGTAATTAAAACGTGACAAGAACAGAGCCCATCTGGCCTGACGTGGTGTCAATCTCTTGGCCTCAGAAAGGTAGGTCAGATTCTTGTGGTCCGTCAGGATGAGAACCGGAACCACCGAACCCTCGAGCAAGTGCCTCCATTCTTTAAGGGCCTGCACGATGGCCAATAACTCCCTGTCACCAATCTGATAGTTGCACTCCGCGGAAGACAGTTTCCGGGAGTAAAACCCACAAGGAAGCAGAGGACCCTCTGGTGTTCTACGCTGAGACAGAAGGGCGCCTACTCCCGTCTCAGATGCGTCCACCTCGAGGACAAAGGGCAACCCAGGGTTGGGATGCGACAGAATCGGAGCCGACACAAAGGCGGACTTTAGAGCCTCAAAAGCTCGGATGGCCTCGAGCGGCCAGACCTGGAAATTACTGCCCTTCCTGGTCAGATCCGTGAGAGGCTTGGCTAGCATAGAAAAGTCCCTGATGAACTTCCGATAATAATTGGCGAAGCCCAAAAAGCGCTGCAGGGCACGGAGACCACTGGGCTGGGGCCACTGTAAGACAGCCGAAACCTTCTCAGGATCCATGGAGAACCCCTCAGCGGAAATGATGTAACCTAAGAAGGTTACCTGGGATCGGTGAAATTCACATTTCTCAAGCTTACCGAACAGCCTGTTCTCTCGTAACCGTTGCAACACTCGTCTGACATCCATAATGTGGGCCTCCATGGATTCAGAATATACCAAGATGTCATCCAAATAGACCACCACACACTGCTGCAACAGGTCACGGAAAACATCGTTGATGAATTCCTGGAAGACTGCGGGCGCATTGCACAACCCAAAGGGCATAACCAAGGATTCATAATGACCGGTCCTGGTGTTAAACGCGGTCTTCCACTCATCGCCCGCCTTGATCCTTACCAGGTTATATGCCGCCCTCAGGTCGAGTTTGGTAAAGACCGTGGCCCCTTTGAGGCGATCGAACAGCTCGGAAATCAAGGGTATCGGGTAAGCGTTCTTGATCGTGATGCGATTGAGACCCCTGTAATCGATGCAAGGCCTCAACTCACCGCCCTTCTTTTTCACAAAGAAAAATCCAGCCCCTGCCGGGGACGAGGATTTGCGGATGTGTCCGCGTGAAAGTGCCTCCCTCACGTACTCCTCCATGGCCTCATTCTCCGCTACCGACAGTGGATAGACCTTGCCACGAGGAGGAACGGCACCAGATTGTAACTCTATGGCACAATCGTATGGGCGGTGCGGAGGTAGGGCAACCGCGCGCACCTTATCGAATACATCCCGGTACTCTTCGTATTCAGGAGGCAACAGAGAGTCCGAGGAAGTACACAGCAACTTGACAGGCCCATGGATGCAACTAGCCCCACACTGCGGTGACCACGAGAGGATCTCGGCCGATCTCCAATCGAAAGTCGGATTATGCTTCTGGAGCCAGGGGTACCCCAAGACCACCGAGTAGTGTGGAGACGAAATAACCTGGAGACAGACCGACTCTCTGTGAACGGCACCAATGGCTATCCCCACTGGAAGGGTCTCATGAGTCACGTGTGGCGGCAGAAGGGGTCTGCCGTCTATCGCCTCAAGAGCCAGTGGGGAACCTCGAGGCTGCAGAGGAATGGAATTGGCGGCAGCGAACACACTATCAATGAACAAACCACCAGCACCAGAGTCCACCAACGCCTGGGTCGTCACCGAGCCCCCGACCCAGGAGAGGACAACAGTGATCAGTGGTTTGTCAACACGGGAAACCGGGGACGAGGAGACTCCACCCAAGATCTGCCCCCGACAGGATCTCAGGTGCGAGCGTTTCCCGGACGGTTCGGACATGCCAACCGAAAATGCCCACCGAGACCACAGTACATGCATCGGCCCTCGCGTCTCCGGAGTACCCTCTCCCCCTCGGACAGGCGAGCAAACCCCAGCTGCATGGGTTCACCCCCAGACAAGTCATCCCCAGGAGGTGTGGGAGGAGAGGGAGGCACGGGTGGGACAGCAAACGTAGGCGCCAATCTGTTAGAAGACCTCCGCAGGCTCTCCTTAAAGGAAGGTCTCTCCCTGAGTCTGGTGTCAATCAAAATCAGGAAAGAAATAAGAGACTCGAGCTCCACTGGTAGGTCCTTAGCTGCAACCTCATCCTTCAAGGCATCCGAGAGACCATGAGAGAAAGCAGCGACCAGAGCCTCATTATTCCAGCCCACCTCTGCTGCCAGGGTACGAAACTCAATGGCGTATTCAGCTACGGATCGTGAACCCTGTCTGATGGACATAAGGAGCTTCGCAGCAGAGGCAGCACGAGCCGGCACATCGAATACCTTCCGAAGAGAAGCAACAAAACCGGAAAACTCGGCAACCACCGGATTGTTGTTCTCCCATAAAGGGCTGGCCCAGGCCAAGGCCTTGTCCGAGAGCAGCGAGATCAAGAAGCCCACCTTTGATCTCTCAGTAGGAAAGGCATGTGGCAGCAACTCGAAATAAATGCCCACCTGGTTAAGGAAACCTCAGCACTGAGTTGGCTCTCCCCCAAAGCGCTGTGGAAGGGGGGCAGAACCGGTCATACCCCGAGACACCGCAGGCGCAGCAACAGGTGTCGGGGTAGACTCTGGCGCAACAACCGGAGCGGCAGTAGGAGCGGGCCCAGGAGCGACAACCGACCCATCGGCAACGGAAGCGAAATGAGCCGTGCGTTCAAGCAGGGTTTGCAACGCCACAGCGAACTGACCCAACAGGTGATCCTGCTGATCAAGTCTGGCAACCAGCGTAGGTAGCGAGGATGGCCCTGTACCGTCAGAATTCATGGCTTGGTCCTAATGTCAAGGAACCATGAACCAGACGTACAACAAGAGATACGTGGAAATAAGAAGGCTTTATTGCAAATCAAGCTGTAAGCAAAAGTCCAAACGGATGGCTAAACCGGAGCAGGGTCTTGCGAAGCCAGGGGTCAGGAACTAGAGGGGTAGTCAGACGAAGCCAGGATCAGGAACCAGAAGGGTAGTCAGACGAGGCCAGGATCAGGAACCAGAAGCAGCAGCAGTCTTAGAAGCATGTGCACACAGGAGGACCAAGCAAGGAACTGAAGCCACAGACCTCCTATATCTATGAGCTAGGCATCCAGCTCCTCCCAGTGGAAAGGAGAAGCCGCAGGGTGGGAGGCTACAAGAAACCCAGAAACCAAGATGGCCGCCAGCACATGTCAAACGAAGGAGAACAGCAGAAGGTAAGACTGACAGGCTCAAAGATGTTTTGGGGTTGTTTTGCTGCCTCTGGTACCAAGTGCTTTGACTGCATGCAAGACATCATGAAATCTGAAGAGCACCAAAGGATTTTGGGTCGCAATGTAGGGTCCAGTGGCAAAAGGCTGGGTTTGACTCCTGGGTCTTCTAGAACAGTGGTCCTCAACTCCAGTCCTCAGGGCCCACCTACCAGCCAGGTTTTTAGGATTTCCTTAGTATTGGGCAGCTGATATAATTAGTGTCCATCCATCAGGATTTACCATAGGTATTCATTCTGTGGGATACTCCTAAATCCCAACCGGCAAGTGGGCCCTGAGGACTGGAGTTGGGGAACCCTGTTCTAGAAGGACAATTCCCCTAAATATACTTCAAGAAGCACCCAGAAATGGATGGGAACAAAGCACAGGAGAGTTCCGAAGTGGCCAGCAATGAGGCCAGATCTAAGTCCCATTGAACACCTGTGGAGAGATATTAAAATTGCTGTTGGGAGAAGACACCCTTCAAATATGAGAGACCTGGAGCAGTTTGCGAAAGAAGAGTGGTCCAAAATTCCAGTTAAGAGGTGTAAGAAGCTTTGTTGATGGTTATAGGAAGCAATTGATTTCAGTTATACCAAATGTTAAGTTGAGGGTGCCAGTAAATATTTTTGGCCCATTTTTGGAGTGTTGCGCGAAATTATATAATTTGTTTGGCTTTTTTTTTTTTTTTTACTGTTGTTCCAATACACACAAAGAAAATACAGTAAACATGTGTATAACTAACAAAACATGAGTAACTGCAATAATTTTCAGGGACAGATACTTCATTTTCGGGGAAAATTTTAGGTGTGCCAACAGTTGCGGCCATGACTTGCAATGGATTTGCATAGCATCCTGGAAAGGCCATCAAGCGAAAAAGTGTGCAAGAGAACTACATAAATACAATAGTATTTGTGAGAACAATAAAGAAATCGGCAGGGCATTAGGGTATGGCCACATGATGAGGTTTCCAAAACAAAATCACTGTGTGAATATCATTATCAACTTCCTTCCATTGGAAAGGGGTATCATTTTTATAATTTAATATAGATGTATTTTTTTTATAATTGTTGCAGATATTTAAATCGATTAATTAAATCAATGAGATATGTTCCAATTATTCCATATGCAGTATGCACCATTGGAATACATCGCTTCCTGGTGCTTACAGCATAATGTCCTATTGAGTTTCAATTTAGAGTATACAGTATTATTTTATTAGTATCTTAATGCTTATTCCAATTATTATTACATTGGATAATACACTCATACATTTTTGGCTACACTGATTATTTTTTTTTTGTTTCTTATGTTTCTCATATAATATAATTCATTTATTCTTAAAGTGTACCTGAGTTTTCAAAAAAAAAGTTTGCATAATGGCTGTGAAGTGAAGGAGCAGTTATATTTGGGCTAAAGTCTTTCAGCCATATTATTCCCTATTTTCAGCAGCACGGCTAGATGCATTTCTCTCACAAGCAGTGGGTGCCTCCATTCTCTTAAATGCCCCAGTACTGTATGCAGTGACCTCACTTACCTTACTTCCTTCTAAGCTTGTTTTCTTCTAGGGACCTCAGAAAGCTGATTAGGATGGATAAATTACACTTACAGAAAAGCAGAAGGCTCATGTGATGTTTAGAAGCAGTTGTTTTATCAGGCTCACAAACTCAGCTAGCTCTGACACGTCCGCATTTCCTGTGAACAGTCTTCTGAGTCTGTTACCAAGGACGAATCTTACCCTTAGTGGACATGACTTAGTGGCATTTTTCAGATGGATGCAGGCAGATTTTTTAAATGAAGTGATTTTTAAAGATGCTAGTTACACCATTCTCTAATAAATTTAATGACATCATGTGAAAGTACAGTGACTAACTGTTTTTACAAGCATTTTTTATACCATCATATACTTCATTTATATATATATATATACATACATATATTTACTACATTCCTTTTGATATTCATATCATCTTTCGCATCAATCTTTTCGCTTTCTGACTATAAACTCTTGCGAGCAGGGCTGTCATTCCTCTTGTTTTAATTGTTGACCTGCTTGCTGCTATGTTATTTATTATAACATAACAAAAACAAAGACAGGTGCACTCTGCGGTCTTACTAACCCTCGTACTGGTGTAAAATTGAGAGATTAGCCAACATATCCTGCTTGGAGGACATGTCTGAGCCCGAGCACCGCATCAAGGTTTCTCAAGTAGCTCGGGACCTAACGCTAAACCTACCTGGGCCGCATGGGCAATACCAGGAGCCAGTGGGCGAATTACATGTGCGCAAGGTCCGACTCAAAGCAATCTCCCAGTAACCTCCAGCATGTGACCATGCATACAATGGGAGGAGGCAGAGAGTTTCGAGCCCCACCCAAGACTGGCTGATATAGCCCAGGCCTCACATGTGCACCAGCATGCTGCCTATGGATGGAAATAAAGGCACATTCAGACTAGGAGTTTCTACACCTCCAAAAATTGAAAATACAAACTACTAATTGGCGTGGTATTGAAAAGCAGAAAGTGCTCAACCCGCATCTATACCGGGGGGGGGGGGGGGGGGGGCAGATCCTGCACTTGTGGTCCGCTGCTAATGGCAATCCCCAGCAAAAATGCATACAATGGAGGATGCCTGCAGCGGACCACAAGTACCACATTGGACATCCTACACAGGATAGCAAATGTGTGGATGTGATAAACAGTAAAAATAATATAACAAAAACAAAGACAGGTGCACTATGCGGTCTTACTAACCCTCGTACTGGTGTAAAATTAAGAATTAGCCAACATATCCTGCTTGGAGGACATGTCTGAGCCCGAGCACCGCGTCAAGGTTTCTCAAGTAGCTCGGGACCTAACGCTAAACCTACCTGTTATTTTGCTTATCACATCCACACAATTGCTATCCTAAGGGGCCTAAAGGTTGAGCACTTCCTGCTTTTTAATACCACGGCAATTTGTAGTTTGTATGTTATTTATTACTCTGTTTGTACTTTAACCCCCTGATTCTAAAGCGCTGTGGAATATATTGGCACTATATAAAGATTCTTATTACCTTTCAAGTTCATTATATGTTAAGTTACTATGCTGGTATTTATATTGATTATAATTATCATGTGTATTATAATTTTATATTCTGACTGTGTAACCCCAAGCTGGTTGCTGCTAATATAACAGCACAAATACGCCATTGTTTGCCAGCCTGAGGAAGGAGGCACATTTCTGAACAGTATTATACACTCTTTACTGCTCAGAAATGACAAATAAATTGTATGTTCTACTAAAAGAGACCATAGCTGAACTACTAGCAATGCAGTTGTATGTAAGAAACTGATGCATTATGTCCGAATCACTGCCACTTCCAGTGAATTGATGGCAGGCTGACGTGGATATTTGACTGTCAGTGCTCTCTCTAGTGGTGTTAGAACATTCTAATACCTTCATACAATATACAAATAATGGTCTCATTCAATTTTACACAGTGTCTGTAGCCAGATAAAAAGTACTAGTTATTGTTATATAAATGCTCTAGGCAACTGACCTTTTTAATATACATTCAGGCATTTTGCTAAAACAGATCATTTAGTTTGAATAATAAAGGTTACGTTTTAAAACTCTGAATCTAATGTGATTTTCAAGCCCCAGAGTGGCTTTTCCACCTTTTGTGCCCCTCTACTATTTCCTATGGTTGATTCTGTGTCATCATGTGTATTTATTGCCAGGTCCTGCAAAATGTGTATTCCCGTTTCCCTGTAATGTACTGTTCAAGTGTAATGTGCCTGGTTCATCAGCAGATGGCAGCAATCTTGGTAGAGCTAGTTTGCCTACAGTGGAACCTTCTGTCCATTCGAGCCCTCTCTAGAGATGGAGGAGTTTTAGTTAGTGAGGAGTTAGTTCCAAGGATATCAGGTAGGAGAACCGTGACACATGCACAGCCACACCTAAAGGGACATTATAGGCAACCCTTACACCACTCTGGCATTCCTATACCTGGATCCCACCAACAACATCTACTTAGGGGGACTCCATCCCTCGTTGTTGAAATGCAACTGGCTTCACGACAAAGAACTCTCACAACACCTAAAAGGGACCTCCTGGCTGAAGTCTCACCCGTGGTTGATGCATATACACTCACCTAAAGAATTATTAGGAACACCTGTTCTATTTCTCATGAATGCGATTATCTAGTCAACCAATCACATGGCAGCTGCTTCAATGCATGTAGGGTTGTGGTCCTGGTCAAGACAATCTCCTGAACTCCAAACTGAATGTCAGAATGGGAAAGAAAGGTGGGCTACAACAGCAGAAGACCCCACTGGGTACCACTCATCTCCACTACAAATAGGAAAAAGAGGCTACAATTTGCACAAGCTCATCAAAATTGGACTGATGAAGACTGGAAAATTTTTGCCTGGTCTGATGAGTCTCGATTTCTGTTGAGACATTCAAATGGTAGAGTCCGAATTTGGCGTAAACAGAATGAGAACATGTATCCATCATGCCTTGTTACCACTGTGCAAGCTGGTGGTGGTGGTGTAATGGTGTGGGGGATG
This sequence comes from Bufo gargarizans, assembly GCF_014858855.1. Classification (NCBI taxonomy): domain Eukaryota; kingdom Metazoa; phylum Chordata; class Amphibia; order Anura; family Bufonidae; genus Bufo; species Bufo gargarizans. Next base: position 313,369,566 of record NC_058080.1, read on the forward strand.
TTTTCTGGGCACACTTTAGGCCCCTTAGTGCCAATTGGCCATCGTTTAAATGCCACGGGCTACCTGAGCATTGTTTCTGACCATGTCCATCCCTTCATGACCACCATGTACCCATCCTCTGATGGCTACTTCCAGCAGGATAATGCACCATGTCACAAAGCTCGAATCATTTCAAATTGGTTTCTGGAAGATTATAATGAGTTCACTGTACTAAAATGGCCTCCACAGTCACCAGATCTCAACCCAATAGAGCAACTTTGGGATGTGGTTGAACGGGAGCTTTGTGCCCTGGATGTGCATCCCTCAAATCTCCATCAACTGCAAGATGCTATCCTATCAATATGGGCCAACATTTCTAAAGAATGCTATCAGCACCTTGTTGAATCAATGCCACGTAGAATTAAGTCAGTTCTGAAGGCAAAAGGGGGTCCAACACTGTATTAGTATGGTGTTCCTAATAATTCTTTAGGTGAGTGTAAAAAAGCTAATTAAATGTAAGGCTAAATTCCTAAAAGCAAAATAATAACAAAATGAATATAAAAGAAGATCGGATGTTAACATCTGTATGCATTCTCCATTTCATTCTTTCGTTTCACATTTGGTTTTCGGCTACTTTCACACTGGCGTTTCTGGGTCCGCCTGTGAGATCCGTTTCAGGGCTCTGACAAGCGGCCCAAAACGGATCAGTTCAGCCCCAATGCATTCTGAATGGATAAGGATCCGATGTGCCTGTATTCCGCTCTGGAGGCGGACACCAAAACGCTGCTTGCCTGATGATACGGAGCCAAACGGATCCGCCCTGAATTACAGTGTAAGTCAATGGGGACAGATCCGTTTTTACTGACACAGTATGGTGCAATGCAAGTCAGTACGGATCCGTTTTGACTTAGACTTTTTTTTGAAAGTATAATGCAAACAGATCCTTTCTGAACGGATACAAGCATTTTCATTATCGGTGATGACCCGTCTATACAAGCAGGTGTGAAAGTAGCCTTAGTTTGTCGTCTTATTCAGTGATTGCTCCACAAAATCTTTGTCACTTCCAAATTTTCAGTCTTGGGCCGCTTTCACATGAGCGTGACGGATTAGGTCCGGGTGCGTTCAGTAAAACTCGCACCATTTTGCAAGCAAGTTCAGTCAGTTTTGTCTGCGATTGCGTTCAGTTTTTTCCGTGTGAGTGCAATGCGTTTTGATCTGTTTTTCATTCGAGTGATAAAAAAACCCTGAAGGTTTACAAACAACTTTTCCTAGCAACCATCAGTGAAAACGCATTGCATCCAAACTTGCTTCCGGATGCAATGCGTTTTTCACTGAAGCCCCATTCTCTTCTATAGGGCCAGGGCTGCGTGAAAAACGCAAAATATAGAACATGCTGCGTTTTTCATGAAACGAAGACCTGATGCGTAAAAAAAAAAAAGAGAAAACGCTCGTACACAGATCTATTAAAATTAATGGGTCAGGATTCAGTGCAGGTGCTATGCATTCACGTCAAGCATTGCACCCGCACGGAAAACTCGCTCGTGTGAAAGGGGCCTTACTTTTCTGTACTTTGTTTTATTTTCTTTCATAATTTATTTTTATTTCGTTCTTTTTTCCATTAGTTTGCCAAATATCACTAAGTTAGGCTACATTCACTCAGACGTGAAAAATGGCAGTCATGGCAAGTCCTATAGACATCAATGGGAGCATTTTTAACAGCCATTTAGGCAGAAGTGCATCCATCTAATGGCCCATTAAAAACAGACACAGTAGGGGTAAATGGCCTTTCAGGGATAAAAAAAACAACTCATTTCAATCAGTTGCACACAAAGAATGAGAGACACTAATGGGGGCATTCTTTATACTTGGGGACACTAATGGGGGCATTAATAATACTGGAAGCCACTATTCGGGGCATTCTGTATACTGGGAGCCACACATGGGGTATTAATATTGAGGGCACTAATGAGGCATTAATTATACTGGGGAGTACTAATGGGGCATTAATATTCAGCGCCACTAGTTGGGGCATTAATAATACTGGGGAGCACTAAGGGGACATTAATCATATTGGGGGCATTATGTATTCTGAGGGCACTCCGGGAGTTGGGGGGGGTGGGAGCCAATTGAAATTTCAGTTTTTAATGGCCATTAAATATGGACAGGCGACCAGAAAATGGACGCCCAAATGGCCATGAAATACTGTCCATTTTTAATGGCCGTTTTTTTTCCCTCACTGTTTCACATCACTCACTGGCTCTGAACCTTCTCTGCAGGAGGAGAAGAGGTCCTTAAGGCCTCATGCACACGACCGTTTTTTTTTAAGGTCCGCAAAAACGGGTTCCGTAGTTCCGTGATCTGTCACCGTTTTTTCGTCCGTGGGTCTTCCTTGATTTTTGGAGGATCCACGGACATGGAAAAAAAGTTTTTGGTGTCCGCCTGGCCGTGTGGAGCCAAACGCATCCATCCTGAAATACAATGCAAGTCAATGGGGACGGATCCGTTTGACGTTGACACAATATGGTCCCCTGTAGTTAACTCACTGGTGGCCAGTGCGGCCGGCCCCCCCTCCCTCTCCTGTAGTTAACTCATTGGTGGCCAGTGGGGCCCCCCCCTCCCTTCCCCTCCTAATTAAAATCCCCCCCCCCAATCATTGGTGGCAGTGGAGAGTACCGATCGGAGTCCCAGTTTAATTGCTGGGGCTCCGATCGGTAACCGTGGCAACCAGGGCGCTACTGCAGTCCCGGTTGCCATGGTTACTTAGCAATTTGTAGAAGCATTATACTTACCTGCGAGCTGCGATGTCTGTGTCCGGCCGGGAGCTCCTCCTACTGGTAAGTGACAGATCATTAAGCAATGCGCCGCACAGACCTGTCACTTACCAGTAGGAGGAGCTCCCGGCCGGACACAGACATCGCAGCTCGCAGGTAAGTATAATGCTTCTACAAATTGCTAAGTAACCATGGCAACCGGGACTGCAGTAGCGTCCTGGTTGCCATGGTTACCGATCGGAGCCCCAGCGATTAAACTGGGACTCCGATCAGTACTCTCCGCTGCCACCAATGATAGGGGTGGGGGGAGATTTTAATTAGGAGGGGGAGGAAGGGGGGGGCCCACTGGCCACCAATGAGTTAACTACAGGGGAGGGAGGGGGGCCGGCCGCACTGGCCACCAATGAGTTAACTACAGGGGAGGGAGGGGGGGGGGGCCGGCTGCACTGGCCACCAATGAGTTAACTACAGGGGAGGGAGGGGGGGCCGGCCGCACTGGCCACTAATGTGTTAAATACAGGGGGGGGGGGGTCTGCCAGGCAGCAGTGGGCAGTCATGTACACAGTCATGTACACATCACCATGGGAACGCCTCTGTGTTAGAATATACTGTCGGATCTGAGTTTTCACGAAGTGAAAACTCAGCTCTGAAAAAGCTTTTATGCAGACGGATCTGCGGATCCGTCTGTGTAAAAGTAGCCTACGGCCACGGACCACGGATGTGGATGCCAATCTTGTGTGCATCTGTGTTTTTTTATGGACCCTTTGACTTGAATGGGTCCGTGAACCGTTGTCTGTCAAAAAAATAGGACAGGTCCTATTTTTTTGACGGACAGGAAACACGGATCACGGATGCGGCTGCAAAACGGTGCATTTTCTGATTTTTCCACGGACCCATTGAAAGTCGGTCGTGTGCATGAGGCCTAATGTATTTTCTTTCCGTGTCCGTTGTTGTTTTTTTTTTTTTTGCGGACCCATTAAAATTAATGATTCCACATACGGTCCGTATGTCCATTCTGCAAAAAAATAGAACACGTCCTATTATTGTCCACATTAGGATAGTGCCGTTCTATTAGGGGCCAGCTGTTCTGTTCTGAAAAATACGAAATGCACACTGACGTCATCCGTATTTTTTGGCAGACCGCAAAATACATACGGCCGTGTGCATGAGCCCTTAATAGGGGTTTGTCACTTCAGCCAATAGCATTTATGTAGAGAGGTCAACGTCTTCTTGCATGACCCAAGAGCTCACTGACAGATATCCCAACATTTTCGGTTACAAATTGCTGGTATAATTCAGAATCTATTATTCCATCAATGATTGCAAGCTGTCCTGACCCAGATACAGAAAAACAGACTCAAACCCTAATACTACCACCACTATAATTATATATATATATATATATATATATATATATATATATATTAAACAAAATAGTTCTATTTTGGTCTCATCTATCCACAAAACATTGTTGCAATAGCTTTCAGGCTTGTCCAAGTGATCTTTAGCAAACTGCAGATGGGTAGCAATGTTCTTTTTGGAGAACAGCAGTGAACTCCTTGCAATCCTGTCATGCACACCATTGTCGTTTAGTGTCCTCCTGATTGTGGAAGACACTAAAACATTAGCTAATGTGACAAAACCCTTTAGCTGCTTAGAAGTTCTCTTGAGTTGAGTTACCTGAGGACTATTACATGCCTTAATCTTGGTGTGATCTTTGTTGATCGACCACTCCTGAGGAGGGTAATAATGTTCTAGAATTTCCTGCTCTGTCTGACCATGGATTGTTGGAGTCCAAACTCTTTAGAGATGGTTTTGATACACTTCCACAAATGCCTTCTGAAGATCAGACTTTGACTGATCCCTTTTCTTTAAATAAAACAGATTCAAGCACTGCTGTATATAGTATAGTTTCAAAAAGTCAGTTTTATTAAGGCACAAAATAAGGCAAGGTTACAGAAACCAAAAACCGTATCGTATAAATGCACCTCACGCAGGAGGTGGTTAATGACCGATACATAGTACAATGGACATATCATCTAACAACCAAAAACAAGTTTCACATACATCATATAATTTCCAAGACCGAGAATCTCCTGAATGACTCAGAATCACGTGGCTAGCCACAGGTGTGCCATTTTTCTAATGGACATCATTTATGTGTTCACACACCCTTCTAAGTTCTCTGACTGTCTTGCCAACATAGTATTTTGGACACGGACATTGGCATATGTAGACAACACCTTTACTTTTGCAGTTTGTGAAACCCTTAACTGTAAAGGTCTGTTTAGTAGCCGAACAAATGATTGTCTAGCCATGTACCCGTCCCCACTGGGGCTGTGTAGTGGCTGTGCACCAACCGGTCTCTCAGGCTTCTCCATTTGCGATATGTGACACTAGGATGAGTGGTAACAACATTTGATAGGTCCGGGTCCATCAGAAGGATGGGATAGTATTTACTCATAACTGCCTTAATTTCCACATTGGCCCATCATAAGTTGAGATTAAACAAATAGAGGCATTTCCAGTACCTACTGATGTTCTAAGAGTCAGGAGATCAGTTCCATCCTGCATCAGTACTTGTTTGAAAACATTCCTCAAAATTCCTTGTGGGTACCCCCTATCCAGGAACCTATGATACAACTTTTTGGCCTCCACATGGAAATCTTCAGAACTGGAACAGTTACTCCGAACCCATAGGTATTGACCCCTGAGGATACCTCTTTTCAAGGCTGGGGGGTGATGACTATCCCAATAAAATAGTATTCGTAGCTGTTGATTTCTTAAATATAGTGGTCGTGAGTCTCTCACCCTGTTTACATATTCTCACATCAAGAAACGTGATATAATCATCCTGAATCTCATGAGTAAACTTCTGATCAATTTTGTTGACATTCAAAGTGTCAATCAAATTGACATAAAGCGAATACTAGTGAGCATTTCCATTATGAAAGCATTCACTAGTATGCAGGAGATACAGGAAGTGGTGACTGTAGCACTGCTAGCGTTTGCTGTACTCATCATTCCCTGGTCTTCTCCGGGCCCATGCTGCCTGCTGTATGCAGTCAGGTCACAGTGCAGAGCGGGCCCAGAGAAGTTCAGGGAGCTGTGACTGCAGGAAAGACCAACTGACCTGCAGAGTGATGGTGGAGCAGGAAAGGCAAGTTAATTTATTTTATCTCTGATGGGGTTTGATCTGAGGTCTGATGGGGTCTGGCATGAGGTTCTGATATGATATGGCGGTCTGCTATAGGAGTCTGGATCTGATCTGTTTGATATGAGTGTCGGATCTTAGGTCTGATATGGGGGCCTGGGTCTGATCTGTTGTCTTATATGAGGGCTTGGGTCTGATCTGAGGTCTAATATGGGGGTCTGATCTGTGGTCTGATGGGGGGTCTGGGTCTGATCTGTGGTCTGATGTGGGGTTCTGGGTCTGATCTGTAGTCTTATATGGGGCCTGGATCTGATTTGTGGTCTGATTTGAGGGTCTGTTCTGAGGTCTAATGAAAAATATTTGTTTTCTTATTTTCCTCCTCTAAAACCTATGTGCATATTATCATCGGGTATGTGTTATAAAGCAAAAAATATGGTATGTTCCTTAATCTTCCAGTGGAGTGTAAAGGATAAAGTCCCCTGTAGGTAGGCTGTCAGCATCTTCATCATATGGGTGCATGCAACCCAACACTGCCAGAGAGCTAAAAAAATTAAACAGGTGAAGGTGTCTGGATGGTTTGAGCCATTTCCATTGGTGATCCGTACTGCTGTAAAGCCTCATTCACACATCCGTGTTTCACGGACGTGTGCTGTACATGTTCTCCGCACACAGCACACGTCCCCGTTCATTTTAATGTGTGTATTCAGACATCGGTGTTTTAGCACGGTCCATGGGTCAGTGTTTTTAGCACGGATGTATGCTCTATTTTGTCCGTGTTCAAGGATCCATCATGACTATTATAGTCTATATGTCCGTGAAAACCACTAATGCCATTCATGTTGCAACCGTGTTTCACGGATCATTAAGAAGAGATGCTTTGAAAATGTAGCCGTTCAGTGTCAGTCAAACACGGATGCAACACAAAAACGGACAAAGGGACCCAACATCATGGATGGATCACTGACTACCTGCTCACGGATCTGAGCACAGACGTGTGAATGAGGCTTAACTGGGCGTGTTCAGTAACATGTGGTTTGGGACTATAGCTATTTCTTAAATATCTCCTTGCTGTTTTATAGATAAATGTGTTTATTTTCTGGGTGGTCATTTTGTTGTACTTTCTAAACTAATTTTCTTCATTGCTCTTTTTTTTTCTTCCTGTCATTTTGTAACGCAAAATACAACCAATGAGTCAGCAGACCAAGAGGATGTGGTTATTTACTAATAATAATAAGTCTTTTATATCACACATCGCATTTCAGAGAAAAAAAAAACATAACTCAATGTATAAAACAATAATTCACAGTAAAAATGGTTTAACCACCACGGAACAACCCATTTAAAGTTATTTACACCATACAACGGGCAGAAATTGCAACTGAAACCTTCACAAGCATAGGTTTCAGTTTCTGGTGAATGGAAAAATTCTGAATTATGAGACCTGCACCTCCTAATAAATTGGTTACACCTTTCATCATTGTGCTTTTTACGAAGACTAGTGTGTGTAATACCACTCTTTAGCAAAATGACCCCCAGTGTAACTGTAACTAAAAGCTGGCATAGAAAAGTTGCAAATTTTGTCACAAGTGCATGTTTCCCCAAAAAAAAATTATTTTTATTTTTTCACTTTACTTTGTTTTCCTTACTGACAAGAACATTTTTTATTACCGTAAGTGATCTGTGTGGATATTATTGCCTATCTCCAGTCACATTGAAACAATACATTTCCTGGCACCAGTATGCAGATTATACAAGTTATTTATTGTATACATGCTTCTCCTGTTAACACATTAGTTATTTTTCGCAAGCGTCAGTTTAACTGCTTAAGGACACAGCCATATTTCACCTTAAGGACCAGGCAATTTTTTGCAAATCTGACCAGTGTCACTTTATGTGGTGATAACTTTCAAATGCTTTGACTTATCCAAGCCATTCTGAGATTGTTTTTTTGTCACATATTGTACTTTATGACACTGGTAAAATGGAGTAAAAAAAATTAGATTTATAAAAAATACCAAATTTACCTAAAATTAGCAAATTTCCTAGTTTCAATTTCTCTACTTCTATAATACATAGTAATACCTACAAAAATAGCTATTACTTTACATTCCCAATATGTCTACTTCATGTTTAGATCATTTTGGGAATGACATTTAATTTTTTGGTGACGTTACAAGGCTTTGAAGTTTAGAAGCAAATATTGACATTTTTCAGAAATTTTCAAAAACCCACTTTAAGGACCAGTTCAGGTCTGAAGTCACTTTGTGAGGCTTACATAATAGAAACCACCCAAAAATGACCCCATTCTAGAAACTACACCCCTCAAGGTATTCAAAACTGATTTTACAAGCTTTATTAACCCTTTAGGCATTCCAAAAGATTTAATGGAAAATGGAGATACAATTTCAGAATTAAATTTTTTGGGCAAATTTTCCATTTTAATCCATTTTTTACAGTAACAAAGCAAGGGTTAACAGCCAAACAAAACTCAATATTTATTGCCCTGATTCTGTAGTTTACAGAAACACCCCATATGTGGTCATAAACAGCTGTACAGGCACACAGCAGGGCGCAGAAGGAAAGGAACGCCATTTGGTTTTTGGAAGGCAGATTTTGCTGGATTGGTTTTTAGACACTATGTCCCATTTAACCACTTCATCCCCCCTAGCTTAACCACTTCAACCCCGCTAGCTGAAACCCCCTTAATGACCAGGCCACTTTTTACACTTCTGCACTACACTACTTTCACCGTTTATTGCTCGGTCATGCAACTTACCACCCAAATGAATTTTACCTCCTTTTCTTCTCACTAATAGAGCTTTCATTTTGTGGTATTTCATTGCTGCTGACATTTTTACTTTTTTTGTTATTAATTGAAATTTAACGATTTTTTTGCAAAAAAATGAAGTTTTTCACTTTCAGTTGTAAAATTTTGCAAAAAAACGACATCCATATATAAATTTTTCGCTAAATTTATTGTTCTACATGTCTTTGATAAAAAAAAAATGTTTGGGTCAAAAAAATGGTTTGGGTAAAAGTTATAGCGTTTACAAACTATGGTACAAAAATGTGAATTTCCGCTTTTTGAAGCAGCTCTGACTGTCTGAGCACCTGTCATGTTTCCTGAGGTTCTACAATGCCCAGACAGTACAAACACCCCACAAATGACCGCATTTCGGAAAGTAGACACCCTAAGGTATTCACTGATGGGCATAGTGAGTTCATAGAACTTTTTATTTTTTGTCACAAGTTAGCGGAAAATGATGATCTTTATTTTTTCTTTTTTTTCTTACAAAGTCTCATATTCCACTAACTTGTGACAAAAAATAAAAACTTCCATGAACTCACTATGCCCATCACGAAATACCTTGGGGTGTCTTCTTTCAAAAATGGGGTCACTTGTGGGGTAGTTATACTGCCCTGGCATTCTAGGGGCCCATATGTGTGCAAAGTAGTTTGAAATCAAAATGTGTAAAAAATGACCTGTGAAATCCTAAAGGTGCTCTTTTTTATTTATTTATGTTTTATACAATAATATTTTTGAAACAAAAAATAAATAATAATCATGTTTTAGTGTCTCCATAGTCTGAGAGCCATAGTTTCAGTTTTTAGGCGATTGTCTTAGGTAGGGTATCATTTTTTGCGGGATGAGGTGACGGTTAGATTGGCACTATTTTGAGGGGCATATGACTTTTTGCCATTACACTTTTTGAATGTAAGGTGACAAAAAATGGCTTTGACACTGTTTATTTTTTTATTTTTTATGGTGTTCACCTCAGGGTTTAGGTCATGTGGTATTTTTATAGAGCAGGTTCTTATGGACGCGGCGATGCCTAATATGTCAACTTTTTTTCATTTATTTTTACGTTTAACATAAAAAAGCATTTTTGAAACAAAAAAAAATATCATGTTTTAGTCTGAGAGACATTTTTTTTTATTTTTTTGGGCCATTGTCTCATGTAGGGGCTCATTTTTTGCGGGATAAGGTGACGGTTTGATTGGTACTATTTTGGCGTACATACGACTTTATCACTTTTATTACCTTTTTTGGTAAGTAAGGTGGGCAAAATTTAAATTTCAGCATATTTTTTTTATTTTTATTTTTTTATGGCGTTCACCGTGCGGGGAAAGTAACATGACAGTTTTATAGATCAGGTTGTTACAGACGCGGTGATATCAAACATGTGTAGGGAATATAATTTTTTTTAAATGTATGTGTTTATTTATTTATACTTTTTTTCATATTTTTTTGACCCAGACCCACTTGATTCTTGAAGATCCAGTGGGTCTGATGTCTGTATAATACAGTACACTATATAGTGTACTGTACTGTATTTTCACCTTACAAAGTCTGATTAGACATCTGCCTTTAGAAGAAGTCTGATCAGCACCATGGACAGCCGGAAGCCTGTGAAGGCATCCGGTTGCCATGGTAACCATCACTCACTGCCACAACAGAGCAGTGGGTGATGGGGAGGGAGGGGGGCCCCCTCCCATCGGGGGCTGAAAAGGCACAGCAGCCCCCGATAGGAGAGGGAGGTAGCTCCCTCCCTGTTAACCTCTTCCATACAGCGGTCCCTACAGACCGAGGAATGAAAGGGGTTAAACGCCTGACATCTGTGCCAGCACAGATGTCAGACGTTTCAAGCAGAGTGTCAGCAATGTGTTGACACTCTGCAAACCGCTCAGCCATCCTGAGAGAGGGGGCGGGCAGATGACCGCAGCACTGCCCTGATGATCGCGGCCCTCCCGCCCGCACTGCCCCACACCTTCCCCCTCGCTGCGCCCACTGGCACATAACACAGAGGGCTGCAGGGGGGGGGGGGGGGGGGTTAAACATAAAATAACAGCCTCCCGAAAGCGCTGCAAAAGCCCTGTGTCCTTAAGTACCGGGACATCAGGGCGTACTGGTACACCCTATGTACGGAACAAGTTAAAGGCTATAACTTTTTTTTGTGGTCTCGTTTAATATTTTTATACACCTAACATGATTTATACTTTTTGAAAAATGTTTAAGTTTAGACTTTGAATATTAATAAGGCCTTAGCTAGGGGTGTGACAATTCATTTTCATCAATTTATTCATTTATGTACTGTATATATTTTTTACTGTTATTTTTTATTTTTAGAACTTGTCCCTTAAAATGGGCAGAAAAGATCATTGGGAGACTTTATTATAATTATGGCTATTTCATTAGACTATACTTTTTCACTGTAAAGCCTCATGCACACAACCGTGGTGTGTTTGGCGGTCCGCAGATCGTGGATCTGCTAAACGCGGATGGCGTCCGTGCGCGTTCCGCAATTCGCGGAGCGGCACGGACAGCCTTTAATATAAATGCCTATTCTTGTCCGCAAAGCATGGACAAGAATATGACATGTTGTATTTTTTTAGCGGGGCCACGGAACGGAGCAACGGATGCGGACAGCACACAGAGTGCTGTCTGCATCTTTTGCGGCGCCATTGAAGTGAATGGGTCCGCATCCGAGCCGCCAAAACAACGGCAGTGTGCATTAGGCCTAACTGGGGTTGCACACCAATACTATGATACGATGAAGCTGAACCCGATCATTTAGCCTCTCTAATGCTGGTGTCAATAGCAATGGCAGCATCTGTGGGGTTAGGCAGAGGGAGGGGGCTTCCTCTGTCTTCCAATTGGTTTCCATAACAGCCTGGCATCTTCTGAAGGTTCCCAGGTATGTCATGGTAAACTCCCTGTAAAGCCGTGTGCAAGCTGCAGCTAAGCAAGCAATATCTCAGAACCCCAAAGAGTGCAATAGTATTCTATTGCAGTGTATGGCATAAACGATCAGAAGATCACATGTTCAAGTCCCCTAAATTTATATACACACACATACATACATATATATATATATATATATATACACACACACACACACACACACACTATAAGCATAGCCATATCCCAAATTACCAAAGCATTAAAATAAAAAATGGTTTCCTACGGGTGGAATACTGTTATAAAAAATAATCCATGATTCGCCATTTTTTCCCTTGTCCCCCCCAAATAAAAGTAAATAAAAAGTAATTAAATTAATTAAAATACCAATAAAAACTACAGTTCGACCCACAAAAAAACAAGCCTTCATACATCTGTTTATGGAAATATCAAAAAAAATATATATGGGTGTCAGAAAATAGTGATGTAACAAATTTTTTTATTTTTTCAAAGATTTTTTTTTTTAAGGTAAAACAAAATAAAAAAATTATACAAATTTGGTATTTCCATAATCGTACTGATCCGCAGAATAAGTGTGTCATCTCAGTTTTAGTGCATAGTGAATGCTTTAATATCAAAATCCCCAAAAACTTGGCAGAATTGTGCGAATATCACCCCAAAATATTTTTTTTCCTTTTTCCTGTTTTCCAATACAAGATACGGTGCCATAAAAAAAAAAACCTTGTGAAAACACTGATGCCAGCGCATTAACCCTCGCACTGCTGCAGTCAGGGGGTCCGGGGTGGCCATCGGGTCCCCGCACTGCTGTGATGGGGATCCAATGGCAGGGAAGGCAGCCCGATGCCTTCCTTAGGCATCGTGGCTGCCTTCCGTGACAGCCTGTGATATCCAGCCCCTTGGATCTCACAGGCAGAAAGCTGTAAGTGTATTATACTGTGTAAAGTGTAATACACTTACAGGAAATGCATTACAATACAAAAGTATTGTGATGCATTGTAAAGGGGATCAGACCCTCAAAAGATGAAGTCCCAGAGTGGGACAAAAAAAAAGTGAAGAAAAAATTTTAAGATTTACAAAAAAAGATTAAAAGTTTCAAGAAAAAAAAAAGTTGTACTTTTTCCAAAATAAAGTTAAAATTTTTATTTATTTTTTAAATATGGAAAAAACAGAAAAGTTGACATATTAGGTATTGCCACGTCTGTATTGACCGGCTCTATAAAAATATCACATGACCTAACCCCTCAGGTGAACACGTCCCAAAAATTTAATAAACACTGTGCTAAAAAAATATTTGGCACCTTGCATCACTAAAAGTGTAACACCAAGCGATCAAAAAGTAGTATGGCCCCCCAAAATAGAACCAATCTAACCGTCACCTCATCCCTCAAAAAATGAAACCCTACCTAAGACAATTGCCCAAAAAATTAAAAACTATGGCTCTCAGACTATGGAGACACTAAAACATGATTTTTTTTAGGTATCGCCGCGTCTGTAACAACCTGCTCTATAAAAATACCACATGATCTAACCCCTCAGATGAACACTGTAAAAACTAAAAAAATTAAAACGGTATAAAAAAAGCAATTTTTTGTCACCTTACTTTACTAAAAGTGTAATACCAAGCGATCAAAAAGTCATATGCACCCTAAAATAGTACCAATCAAACAGTCATCTCATAACGAAAAAAAATTAGCACCTACATAAAACAGTCGCCCAAAAATAAAAATAAAACTGGCTTATAGAATATGGAGACACTAAAAAATAATTTCTCAAAAATGCTTTATTATGTAAAACTAAAACAAACAAATTTGGTGTTGTCGCATCCGTAACAACCTGCTCTGTAAATAATACCACATAATCTAACCTGTGAGATGGACATTGTAAAAAAATAAATAAACAGTGCCAATTTTTTGCTACCTTGCATCACAAAAAGAGTAATATAGAGCAACTAAAAATCATATGTACCCTAACATAGTAACAACAAAACTACCACCTCATCATGTAGTTTCCAAAATGGGATAATTTTTTGGGAGTTTCTACTCTAGGGGTGCATCAGGGGGTCTTCAAATGTGACATGACAACTTAAAATTATCCCAGTGAAATCTGCCTTCCAAAAACCATATGGTTCCTTTCCTTCTGCGCCCTGCCGTGTGCCCATCCAGCAGTTTACGACCACATATGGGGTGTTTCTGTAAACTACAGAATCAGGGTAATAAACATAGAGTTTTGTTAGGCTGTTAACCCTTCCTGTGTTAGCAGAATGAAATGGAAAATCTGCCAAAAAAGTGAAATTCTGAAATTTCATCTACATTTTCCTTTCATTCTTGTGGAAAACTTAAAGGGTTAAGAAAGTTTGTAAAATGTAGTTTCTAAAATGGGGCCATTTATGGGTGGTTTCTATTATGTAAGCATCACAAAGTTCCCCAAAAAAATGTAATTTACAAAATGATCCAAACATGAAGTATACAAATGGGAAAATGTAAAGTAATTATTTTAGGAGGTATCACTATCTGTTTTAAAAGCAGAAAAATAGAAATTTGGAAAATTATATTTTTTTTATAAATAAAACTCAAATAATTTGACTCAAATTTATCACTGTCATTAAGTACAATATGGGACGAGAAAACAATCTCAGAATGGCTTGGATAAGTAAAAGCGTTTTAAAGTTGCCACATAAAGTGACACATCAGGGAAACTCCATTATTAGGGGAACAGATAGGGAAATCTGTCACAAAGACCGTGATCGCCGAACAGTGTGCTGTCTTCCTGGCGCTAGAGTTCGACACATCGCGGATCGGGTTGACAGATTACTGGGAGAGGCTGGAGAAGATCCAGCGGTCATGGTCCATATCGGAACCAATGACAAAGTTAGAGGTAGGTGGAGAGTCCTTAAAAATGATTTCAGGGATTTAGGTCAAAAGCTGAGGGCAAGGACCTCAAAGGTAGTATTTTCCGAAATACTGCCTGTACCACGAGCCACACAAGAAAGGCAACGGGAGATTAGGGAGATTAACAAGTGGCTCAAGAACTGGTGTAGGAAGGAGGGGTTTGGGTTCCTGGAGAACTGGGCCGATTTTTCTATCGGCTACAGGCTCTATCGTAGGGATGGGCTGCACCTCAATGGGGAAGGGGCAGCTGTGCTGGGGAGAAAGATGGCTAGAAGGTTGGAGGAGTGTTTAAACTAGGGACTGGGGGGAGGGTAATTACGTTATAGGACGGGAAGATAGCGCAGATAGAGACCGGGGGCAAGGTAATGGGACTGGGGGAGGAATGGAAGGAGGGACTAGAACAGTTCAGAAGGAAAGGTGTAGGGTAAAAAATATACATAAACCTCTCAAATGTATGTATACTAATGCCAGAAGTCTGACTAATAAAACTGGTGAACTGGAATTAGTGATGTGTGAGGAGAACTATGACATAGTGGGAATAACTGAGACATGGCTGGATGATACCTATGACTGGGCGGTTAATGTACAAGGTTACAGTCTGTTTAGAAAGGATCGTCAAAACCGGAGAGGGGTAGAGGTCTGCCTTTATGTAAAGTCCGGTCTAAAGCCCACACTCCGCGAAGATATAAGTGAGGGACATGAACATGTGGAGTCATGTGGGTAGAGATACATGGAGCTAAAAACAGCAATAAATTACTAATAGGAGTTTACTATAAACCACCTAATATACCAGAGTCCACAGAAAATCTACTACTAAACGAGATAGACGAGGCGGCAAATCATAATGAGGTGGTTATTATGGGGGACTTCAACTACCCAGATATAGACTGGGAAACTGAAACTTGTATATCTCATAAGGGAAACAGGTTCTTGGCAATAACCAAAGACAATTACCTCTCCCAACTGGTTCAGGACCCGACTAGAGGGACAGCCATACTGGACTTAGTATTAACTAATAGGCCCGACAGAACAACAGACGTGCAGGTTGGGGGACACCTGGGAAATAGTGACCATAAAGTAATAACCTTCCAATTATCATTCAAAAGAGCGTTTCTACAGGGAGGAACAAAAATACCAAACTTCAAAAAAGCTAAATTTAGCCAACTAAGAGAGGCCATAGGCCTAACTAACTGGGACAAAGTCCTCAAAAATAAAAATACAGCCACAAAATGGGATATCTTTAAAAACATCCTAAAATCTCATTGTGAGAGGTACATACCGTATGGTAATAAAAGGTTAAGGAACAAAAAGAAACCAATGTGGATAAACAGAACTGTAAAGAAAGCAATAAAAGACAAAAAGAAAGCATATCATTCACTGAAACAGGAGGGGAGCACGGAAGCACTGAAAAACTATAAAGAAAAAAATAGAACATGTAAAAAACAAATAAAAGCGGCCAAACTAGAGACCGAGAGATTAATTGCCAAAGAGAGTAAAACTAACCCTAAAATGTTCTTCAATTATATAAATGTTAAAAAGTATAAATCTGAAGGTGTCGGCCCTTTAAAGAGTAATGAGGGGGAAGTCGCAGAGAGTGATGAGGAGAAAGCAAAGCTGTTAAATATTTTTTTCTCCAATGTATTCACTGAGCAAAATAAATTGTCAGATGACATGCAGAATGCAAAAATAAATTCCCCATTAAAAGTGTCCTGTCTGACCCAGGAAGAAGTACATCAGCGACTTAAAAAGATTAAAATAGACAAATCGCCAGGACCGGATGACATACACCCCCGTATCCTAAAGGAATTAAGTAATGTCATAGCCAGACCCTTATTTCTGATATTTGCAGACTCTATACTGACAGGGAATGTCCCACAGGATTGGCGCATGGCATATGTGGTGCCAATATTCAAAAAGGGGCCAAAAACAGAGCCTGGAAACTATAGGCCGGTAAGTTTAACATCTGTTGTGGGTAAACTGTTTGAAGGTTTTCTGAGAGATGCTATATTAGAGCATCTTAACAGAAATAAGCAAATAACGCCATATCAGCATGGCTTCGTGAGGGATCGGTCATGTCAGACTAATTTAATCAGTTTCTATGAGGAGGTAAGTTCTAGACTTGACAGCGGTGAATCAATGGATGTCGTATATCTGGACTTCTCCAAAGCATTTGACACTGTACCACATAAAAGGTTAGTATATAAAATGAGAATGCTCGGACTGGGAGAAAACATCTGTATGTGGGTAAGTAACTGGCTCAGTGATAGAAAACAGAGGGTGGTTATTAACGGTACACACTCAGATTGGGTCACTGTCACTAGTGGGGTACCTCAGGGGTCAGTATTGGGCCCTATTCTCTTCAATATATTTATTAATGATCTTGTAGAAGGCTTGCATAGTAAAGTATCAATTTTCGCAGATGACACTAAACTGTGTAAAGTAATTTACACTGATGAGGACAGTATACTAATACAGAGGGATCTGGATAGATTGGAGGCTTGGGCAGATAAGTGGCAGATGAGGTTTAACACTGATAAATGTAAAGTTATGCACATGGGAAGGAAAAATGCAAGTCACCTTTACATACTAAATGGTAAAACACTCGGTAACACTGACATGGAAAAGGATCTAGGAATGTTAATAAACAGCAAACTAAGCTGCAAAAACCAGTGTCAGGCAGCTGCTGCCAAGGCCAACAAGATAATGGGTTGCATCAGAAGGGGCATAGAGTGTGCTTGATCCGTGGCGCACACTGGGACTTCGAGCGTAT
Organism: Bufo gargarizans; assembly: GCF_014858855.1. NCBI lineage: Eukaryota > Metazoa > Chordata > Amphibia > Anura > Bufonidae > Bufo > Bufo gargarizans. The sequence continues at coordinate 313,386,829 of NC_058080.1, forward strand.
TGGACACGTGAGAATATTGCTATCCGCCAATTGTGACTTTATTTTTTATTTTTATTTTTCTTGCTTTGTTGTTAACCTCCTGCTAAACGGGCGCAGATTTTTTTTTTTTTTTTTTTTTTTTTGGTTTTGTCCCTTTCCTCTCGTATAGTTTGGAGAGGAGGGGATAGAGGGTTGATAGGGAGAGGGAGGGGAGGAAAAGGGGAGGAAAGAAAACAAGAGGAGGAAAGAGAGAAGTAGGGAAGAGAGGAAAAGGGGGGGAAAAAGGGAAAGAAGAAGGGGAAAGAAAAGGGAAGGAAAAAAAGGAAAAAAAAAATAAAAATGCCCCCAAAACGACGGTCGGTGGATTCCTCTGTAGCGAAGATGGCGTCTAAGACTCCCGAGAATAAAATCGATAAATTTTTGAAATCACCTTTCCCAAATGAAAAGAATATAGCTAAGACAAAATTGCCTGCTAATTTGAAGAAACCCGTGAAAATCCCCCAAACTGATGAATCCTCTGATGGTGAATCAGTGGAGGCAGGTCAGGTGCTAGACGAGGAGAGTCTCTCTGCACAAACGCAAGCTGCACAAATGCGAACTGAACATGACCCTTTAGTTTTGAATAAAATTTTGGGTGCCGTAGAAAATAACGGCACATTAGTGCAAGGGATGTCTATTCAGCTGGGTTCGGTGCAGAGCGATATTTCCTTAATAAGAGAAGATCTAGTAAATATCCGGGACCGAGTCCAGAATGTGGAAAAAAATAGTGGACTCTTTGCAAACTGATATAGATATTTTAAAATCCAAAACCGCTCTGTTAGTTTCAGAAAATCAATCACTACAAAATAAGCTGGAGGATCTAGAAAATAGGGCAAGGCGAAATAATGTTCGTATAATTGGTTTTCCAGAAGGAGCTGAAGGCCGACAGCTAGAGGAACAACTTAAAGATGTAGTTTTGAACAATCTTGGTAGTGATTATTTTTCCTCCACGTTTCAAATAGAAAGAGCCCACCGAATACCAGGAGGGAAACCTATCCCAGGGAGGCCGCCGCGAGTAATCTTAATGAAATTATTATTATCTGCCGATAGAGACATGATATTGAGAAGAGCAAGAGAGTGCACACCTATTGAATATCAGGGCACCAAACTGCTTTTTTTTCCCGACTTTGCTCGGCAGACTCAGGAAAAAAGAAGAAACTTTAGGCTGGTTTCACACGGGCGTTGCGGAAAAATGTGCGGGTGCGTTGCGGAAACACCCGCGATTTTTCCGCGCGAGTGCAAAACATTGTAATGCGTTTTGCACTCGCGTGAGAAAAATCGCGCATGTTTGGTACCCAAACCCGAACTTCTTCAAAGAAGTTCGGGCTTGGGATTGATGTTCTGTAGATTCTATTATTTTCCCTTATAACATGGTTATAAGGGAAAATAATAGCATTCTGAATACAGAATGCTTAGTATAATAGCGCTGGAAGGGTTAAAAAAATAATAAAAACGTTAACTCACCTTATCCCCATGATCGTGTAGTTCCCGGTCGGTCTGTTCTTTAGCTGTGGGCTTGGGCTGAATGACCTTTGGTGATGTCAGATCACATGCTCCAATCACATGGTCCATCACCATGGTGATGGAGCATGTGATCTGACATCACCACAGGTCCTTTAGTCACAGCTAAAGAAGAGACCGACCGGGAACTAGGCGATCATGGGGATAAGGTGAGTTAACTTTTTTATTTTTTTTAATCCTCCCAGCACTATTATACTAAGCATTCTGTAGTCAGAATGCTATTATTTTCCCTTATAACCATGTTATAAGGGAAAATAATACAGTGAATAGACTGTCACCTAGAACCCATGCGTGGAAATCGCACCGCATCCGCACTTGCTTGCGGATGCTTGCGATTTTCACGCAACCCCATTCATTTCTATGGGACCTGCGTTACGTGAAAAACGCAGAATATAGAACATGCTGCGATTTTCACGCAACGCATAAGTGTTGCGTGAAAATCACCGCTCATGTGCACAGCCCCATAGAAATGAATGGGTCAGGATTCAGTGCGGGTGCAATGCGTTCAACTCACGCATCGCACCCGCACGGAAATCTCGCCCGTGTGAAAGGGGCCTTATAGAGATAAAGAAACGCCTGGCGTCTAAAGACATTAAATATTCTCTACAATATCCAGCAAAATTAAGAGTGATTTACAACGGGACTTCCCAATTTTTTGAAAAACCACAACAAGCGTTAGACTGGATGGAGCAAACGGGCATATGAAATTGTGTTATATTATCATGGAGGGGAGGGGGGGTTAGGGCAAGGGAGAATGGCCGGAGGTTAGAGGTTTGCTGATTAGATCGGGCGGACCAACGGAGAGGGGAGGGGGGGGGAGGGGCCAACCCACCTTGCAGGTATGGAATTTATTTTTATTTACTTTTTTAAAAAATTTTTTTTTTTTTTTTTTTTTTGTAGTGAAGGATGTCTACTAGAATTGTAACTTGGAATATTAGAGGGCTTGGGGAAAGGGTTAAAAGACAAGCTATTATGGATGCATTAAAACGATACCTTCCAGCAATTATTTGCATGGTAGAAACTCATCTTACTAAAGAAACCGTGTTCCGCTTGACAACGGGATGGTATTCTCAATCTTATCACTCCACTTTTAGTAGTTCCTCTAGGGGCGTCTCAGTTCTGATTCATAATTCTGTGGATTTCACCCTTATAGAATCTCATATTGATGACCAAGGCAGGTTTATCTTTCTGTATGGTAAGCTGTATGGTTGTAGCTATATTCTTGCTTTTTTTTATATACCCCCGCCCTTCTCTATGTACCCACTGATCCAGTTAACACGTTTTTCTGAAGGGAGATCAGAATGCCGGCTAGTTCTGATGGGGGACTTTAATGCAGTTATGGACCCCAATAAAGATAGATTCACACTAGATGCAGAACGGGTGAGGAATGCATGCAATTCACCGTTGCCACAGTTCTGCTCGGAGGTGGGACTGGTGGATGTATGGGAACATCTTGGTGGGGGAAAGAGAGTATACTCTTGTGTTAGCAGGGGTGGTAGAGCAATGTCCAGGATTGATTTAGCATTTACTAATGAGAGCAATCTGAGTAATATCCGGAAGATACGATATGGGGTAAGAACAGTTTCGGACCACTCACCCGTACTGGTTGAGGTCTGCACGGGGAGGAATAAGGATAATCGGGGGTTAGGATTTAGGCTGAATCCATACTGGCTTACTATTATGGATAATCTTCAGTCCATTAAATCTCTGATGTCCTCCTTTTGGGAGGTTAACCTTCCCTCTGCGAACATCAATGTAGTATGGGATGCCATGAAAGCATATCTGAGGGGGGTCTTCATAAGCGAGATTGTTGCAACAAAGAGAACATTTAAAAAAAAAGAGGAGGAACTGGCCAAGGCTGCTGCAGATACAACTGAGCGATTTACCAGCCAACCTACTGAGTATAACAGGGAAGAGATGCAGGAGGCCAGCTGCTCCTTGGAAAAATACATAATAGAGAAAGCAAATCATAGAATATTTTTTAAGGGTTTAAAATATTTCTCGGAGTCTGGACGTCCTGGTAGGCTGCTAGCTAGGATAATCACACAACAAGATAAGAAAAATCAATCTATTATCTCTATTCGCAATACAGCGGGGGAAATTATAACGGACGCAGAAGGAATTAGGGACACCTTTTTACAATACTTTACTCAGATATATAGCTCCTCTTTTGGCGTGTCACCCGAACTGGCGACGCGGTTCCTGGAGGGGATTCCACTTTCTACTTTAAATGAAGCTCAAATAGAATATCTGGAAGAGGAGCTATCTCTTTCGGAGCTCCAGGAGGCTTTGGGATCGGTCTCTGGGAATACGTCGCCAGGGACGGATGGCCTTCCATATGAGGTCTACCGTAAGTATAGTGATGTGATTCTTCCTCAGTTGCTAGAGGTTTTCTCCCAGGCAATACAGGGAGGGAGCCTACCATGCTCTATGATGGAGGCTCTTATTGTTCTAATTCCTAAAAAGGATAAAGACCCAATAGAAATGAGTTCTTACAGGCCAATTTCATTATTAAATACAGACGCTAAGTTATTATCAAAAGTCTTGGCTAGGAGGCTTTCACGGGTGATATCCTCTATTATCCACCCAGACTAAAATGGCTTTATGCCAAAAAGGGGTACCCATTATAACCTGCATAGACTATTTATGAATATTCAGTCCCCGGGAGGTGGTACCCGCTCCATCCTGTCGTTGGATGCCACTAAAGCATTCGACAGGGTGGAGTGGACCTTTCTCTGGGAGGTAATGAAAAAAATGGGCTTTGGCCCTAGATTCATGGCGATGGTTCAGCTATTATATCGCTCCCCAGTTGCTAGGATTAGGATTAATGATACGATCACTGAGAGCTTTACCCTAGGAAGAGGTACCCGCCAAGGTTGCCCTCTCTCCCCTCTCTTGTTCAATATTTATATCGAACCCTTAGCAGCCAGTATAAGGCAGGATCCGCAAGTGGCCGGTTTTGGCATAATGGGGAAGCATGACCGTGTATCTCTCTACGCAGATGATATCTTGGTTTTTGTTCATCAAACAGAAACCACTCTCCCTCGTATAATGGATCTGGTTGGCTCTTTCTCTGCGCCGTCTGGTTTGGAAATCAATTGGGAGAAGACGGTTCTCCTTCCTATAGACGAGTTGCGAGGCGACTGGGATAACCAACTAACAGTCTCTGATTCAATAAAGTACCTGGGGATTTCAGTTTCTGCCAAACCTCAGGAATATTTACAACTCAATCTGATCCCCCTGCTGGTAAAACTGAGGGCCAAAATTAAGATATGGCAAAAAATTGTACAGGCAAGAGCGGATAGAATCTCTTTAATAAAAATGGTAGTGCTGCCCCAGGTTCTTTATGTCCTGCGCAACTCGCCTGTATGGATCGCAGACAAATATTTTAGATTGATAGAGCGGATGCTTAATGATCTATTATGGGGGAGGAAGCGTGTGAGATTGAAGACACTTTATTTTTCCATGCCTTATAATCAGGGAGGCCTTAATCTGCCCTACTTTAGGGGTTACTTTGTGGCCTCTCAACTTTGCTTTTTTAACGACTGGGAAAATAGCCAGTTCTGCAACAGGGTAGTGAAAGACTCAGGTTTTACGGACTTCTTTACTGTATTGGAGTCCGACTATTTATTAAATATACAGACTGAGTATACACTTTTTTGCAGAATGGCTATAAAGACCTGGCGGGCTATTAGGAGTTGGTGTGGAATTAAGGCATCACTTATTTGCACTCCATTATGGCATAACTCAAAGCTTTTGAATTTAAGGGATTTGAATTGCTGCCAGTACTGGAGGACTAAGAATGTTCAGTACCTACATCAGGTGGTTAGTGGCGGACAAATTCTGCCCCCGATGGAGTTAGGGCAAAGGGTAAATTTGGCCGAGGTGGCTTGGTATGCATATTTTCAATTGAGGTCAGCACTCTCCAGCACTTCGAATAGTCACCTTCTGTTTATAGATACTCCTGAATTTTTACATGATTTAATTATTAAGAAAACTGTCACGAAAATTAAAATATCACATTGTTATAGACACTTAATGAAAAAATTTTTTGAGGGTCTTCTCTCTCCAGGACAGAAATCCTGGTCATTGACACTCTCAGAGGTGGGTCCCCTAGACTGGGAGAACATAGGGGAAAGCTTAAAACTTGTTTCACAGAATTTTAATCACACAGTTGTACAATTTAATATTTTGCACAAAATATACGTGACACCCATGTGGTTATATAGGAGAGGACTCAGAGCCTCCTCTGACTGCCCACGTTGTGGCGACTCCGAGGCAGACCATCTACATCTGTTTTGGGACTGCCCGATGGTGGGTAGCTATTGGAGATCGGTCCAAAATACCTTGGCTCGTAAATTTAACATTGTTGTTCCTTTGTCCCCCAGGATATGGGTCCTGGGAGACCTATCGGAGGTTAACTACCAGCCCATAAAACGCCAACTACTGATTAAGGTTATGTTCTTGGCCAGGCTTCTGGTCTCTAGATTATGGTTTTGCTCTTCTGCTCCAGATTGCAGTAACTGGTTGGCCCTGGTCGAGAAAGTGAAGATTTATGAGAGGATTCTGTATAAACAAAGAGGATCCTATCTAAAGTGGTGCAAACTGTGGGAAGATTGGGACATGGGTAATTAATTAATTTGGAATTGTTTTTTTTTTTTTTTTTTTTTTTTTTTTTTATTTAAATTTTTCTATTTTCCTGCAAGGTGGGGGGGGGGGGGGGTGGGGTGGGGGGTGGTTGGGGATGATCTTATTAGTCCGGTTTTTCTTTATGTATTGTAATTGGGAAAGGATGTGAAGTCGCATCTGAATATTGGAGTATCTCTAGGAACGCTGGAGGACGGCGGGACTCTCAGGCACTGTATAATGGCTAAAGTTCTCGCTAAAACAGGGCACTCTGCGCTTACGGGCGGGGACCCGGGGCTTGGGACTATCGGGTTTTTATTCTGACCGGGTGCGCCCTGAAATGCGGCTCTTTCTTTTTGATATGTGGTTGGACTGTAGGCAGCGATACGATACATGTTGTATGGGTGCAATTAGGGGACAGAGCCGGCTTTTGGTGGTGTTTCTGCCCACATTTCTTTTAAACGCCGGTGAGTGATACTTGATTTGAGTCCCCTCGCACCTGAGATACTGGTGTGACTGTATGTGAGGTATGGTTGAGTTGGGCACAAATTTTCAATTTTAACTATATATGGGGAAGAGGCAGTAAAATATGCTGTGGCTTTCTGTTTCTTTTTTTCTCCACTGTGACAGAAGACTGCTGGACCCCCCCAGGTTGCTTTAAGAAATGTCTGCGATTAAAGATCGCTATAAGCCCGCTATGTATGGTTAATGTGAGCACCAGGTGAATGGATCTAAGATCGTTAATCCTGCCGCTCTCTGTACCCATATTCGGGAAAGGACGCGTGGAGCGCGTGCTCGCTCCCCGATGGCTGCCCGGACCGTGGGTCCCCGACCTCTGCCCTTTTTTGGATATTGATATGTTAAGGTGGATGTTTTGTGTGGCTGCGAGTCCCGCTCCCCTCTTAGCAAGTGAGATCTCCATTTGATTTGTTTTATCTCCATAAGTATGGTTATTTGTATGTAATTGGTACTAATTATGCTTACAAATCAGAAATTTACGGACTTTAGGATTTATAACACTACTAAGGTTATATTGATATTTATTTTTTGTATCATAAATAAAATAAAGTTTAAAAAAAAAAAAAAAAAAAAAAAAAAAAAAAGGGGCATAGATTCCCGTGATAAGAACATAGTCCTACCACTTTACAAATCGCTAGTCAGACCACACATGGAGTACTGTGTACAGTTCTGGGCTCCTGTAAACAAGGCAGACATAGCAGAGCTGGAGAAGGTCCAGAGGAGGGCATCTAAAGTAATAACTGGAATGGGGCAACTACAGTACCCTGAAAGATTATCAAAATTAGGGTTATTCACTTTAGAAAAAAGACGACTAAGGGGAGATCTAATTAATATGTATAAATATATCAGGGGTCAGTACAGAGATCTATCCCATCATCTGTTTATCCCCAGGACTGTGACTGTGACGAGGGGACATCCTCTGCGTCTGGAGGAAAGAAGGTTTGTACACAAACATAGAAAAGGATTCTTTACGGTAAGAGCAGTGAGACTATGGAACGCTCTGCCTGAGGAGGTGGTGATGGTGAGTACAATAAAGGAATTCAAGAGGGGCCTGGATGTATTTCTGGAGCTTAATAATATTACAGGCTATAGCTACTAGAGAGGGGTCGTTGATCCAGGGAGTTATTCTGATTGCCTGATTGGAGTCGGGAAGGAAGTTTATATTCCCCTAAAGTGGAGAAAATTGGCTTCTACCTCACAGGGTTTGTTTTTTTTTGCCTTCCTCTGGATCAACTTGCAGGATAACAGGCCGAACTGGATGGACAAATGTCTTTTTTCGGCCTTATGTACTATGTTACTATGTTACTATCAGATTTGCAAAAAATGGCCTGGTCCTTAAGGGGTTAAAGAGAATCTGTCACCAGTGACTTCCCTATCCAACTGTTTGCATAGACACATAGTTGTGATTTACCTGATTAAAACACTGTTTTTCCGAGGCTCCGTTTCAAAGTTATTTCTTAAAGTAAATTAGACCTTTGGTGCAATGAGGTTGTCACTATTGCTCTTGTTGCACCCAAGCACTACTCCTTTCTGTGGCCAGCCTCTTGCTAGCTGCTTCTATTGACAGTGCCAGGCAGTGGCAAAGCAGTAAGGGAGGGACTAGCCACACAAAGGAGAGGAGCTTTGTTGCAACAAGAGCAACTGTAACACCCTGCATTTTTAAGGATGACAGGCTGAACTGGATGGGACAGATGTCTTTTTTTCAGCCTTAGAAACTATTACTATGTTACCCTCATTGCACCAAAGAACTAATTTGCATATTAAGAAAACGTATCCTAAAATGGGAATAGATCCTCAGAACAGCAAGAGAAAAGTAGTGTTTAAGGATGCATTCACACGATTCCCTTTAAGAGGTTAAGTTAGCTCTATAATGCAAAAACAACAAACTGGCTCTTTAGAAGTATTCTTGTTGTAAAGTTGTAAATTATTTATTGCCTCTGATTAAAATGTTACTATCTACCAGGTCACTCACTTAATTATATATTAGTCAGGTCTATAAACATTGGGACAGCGACACAATTCTAACATTTTGGGCTCTATACACCACCACAATGGATTTGAAATGAAACTAACAAGATGTGCTTTACCTGCAGACTGTCAGCTTTAATTTGAGGGTATTTACATCCAAATCAGGTGAACGGTGTATGAATTACAACAGTTTGCACATGTGCCTCCCAAAAGTAATGGGACTGAATAATAATCATAAATTAAACTTTCAATTTTTAATACTTGGTTGCAAATCCTTTGCAGTCAATTACAGCCTGAAGTCTGGAACGCATAGACATCACCAGACGCTGGGTTCCATCCCTGGTGATGCTCTGCCAGGCCTCTACTGCAACTGTCTTCAGTTCCTGCTTGTTCTTGGGGCATTTTTCCTTCAGTTTTGTCTTCAGCAAGTAAAATGCATGCTCAATCGGATTCAGCTCAGGTGATTGACTTGGCCATTGCATAATATTTCACTTCTTTCCCTTAAAATTCTGGTGGCTTTTGCAGTATGCTTTGGGTCATTGTCCATCTGCACTGTGAAGCACCGTCCAATGAGTTCTGAAGCATTTGGCTGATTATGAGCAGATAATATTGCCCGAAACACTTCAGAATTCCTCCTGCTGCTTTTGTCAGCAGTCACATCATCAATAAATACAAGAGAACCAGTTCCATTGGCAGCCATACATGCCCACACCATGACACTACCACCACCATGCTTCACTGAGGAGGTGGTATGCTTAGGATCATGAGAAGTTCCTTTCTTTCTCAATACTCTTCTCTTCTCATCACTCTTGTACAAGTTGATCTTGGTCTCATCTGTCCATAGGATGTTATTCCAGAACTGTGAAGGCTTTTTTTAGATGTTGTTTGGCAAACTCTACTCTGGCCATCCTGTTTTTGAGGCTCACCAATGGTTTACATCTTGTGGTGAACCCTCTGTATTCACTCTGGTGAGGTCTTCTTTCGATTGTTGACTTTGACACACATACAACTATGGAGAGTGTTCTTGATCTGGCCAACTGTTGTGAAGGGTGTTTTCTTCACCAGGGAAAGAATTCTTCAGTCATCCACCACAGTTGTTTTCCGTGGTCTTCCGGGTCTTTTCTTGTTGCTGAGCTCACCAGGGCTTTCCCTCTTTTTAAGAATGTTCCAAACTGTTGTTTTGGCCACTCCTAATGTTTTTGCTATCTCTCTGATGGGTTTGTTTTGTTTTTTCAGCCTAATGATGGTTTGCTTCACTGATAGTGACAGCTCTTTGGATCTCATCTTAAGAGTTGACAGCAACATATTCCAAATGCAAATTGCACACTTGAAATAAACTCTGGACATTTTATCTGCTCATTGTAATTGGGATAATGAGGGAATAACACACACCTGGCCAGGGAACAGCTGGGAAGCCAATTGTCCCATTACTTTTGGTCCCTTAACAAGTGGGAGGCACATATGCAAACTGTTGTAATTCCTACACCGTTCATCTGATTTGGATGTCAATACCCTCAAATTAAAGCTGACAGTCTGCAGTTAAAGCACATCTTGTTTGTTTCATTTCAAATCCATTGTGGTGGTGTATAGAGCCAAAAAATGTTACAATTGTGTCGGTGTCCCAATATTTATGGACCTGACTAATATATATTACAAAATATAAAACATGCAGATCACCATATGAGACAAATAAAGTAAAAATACAAAATTAAAAGATTTCAATTACTTACCGGTAATTGGTTTTTCCTCTAGCCCCCACAGCGGCACGATTGACAGGAAGATTATTCCGCCTCCCCCAGGGACAGGAAACAACGTGGAGATCATTAAATAGTCCCCTCCCCTTACCTGCTCCAGTAAATAACCGAGAAACTCTGAAATGGATGCAACATATTATTATTTATCTCTAATGAAACAATAAATTACCCTCAGAGAGAAAACAAAAATGTCTTCAGAATCAACATAATGTGGGGGGAATTTTGCCGTGCCGCTGTGGGGGCTAGAGGAAAAGCCAATTACCGGTAAGTAATTGAAATGTTTCCAAATGCCCCCACAGTGGCACGATTGACAGGAGGAATACCAGAGAAATTAAAGTCTAGGGAGGGACAACCGCAGATAACACTCTGCAAGAGAAGGACAGGTCCTTATTTTTTAGTACTTCTAACTGATAATGTCTGAAGAACGTTGAATGCGAAGACCACGTGGCTGCCTGGCAAATCTGTTCCAGAGGGACATCAGCTGACTCAGTCCATGAAGCTGCGACTGATCGCGTTGAATGAGCTTTTACCCCTTCTTGGGGAGAAACCTTTTTCCATCGTCTCTAATTGTTAAATATGGTGGTCTGCATAAAAAAGCCTGTATCTCCCCTATTCTTCTAGCTGTAGTAATTGCAACTAAAAATACTGTTTTTAATGTTAGCATTTTTAAAGAAATATCTGGCAGAGGCTCAAATGGGGACTCAATTAAAGTGGATAACACTAAAGTTAAATCCCAGGGAGGGACAATGGCTCTAACCATAGGTTCCTTTCTACGGGCCCCTTTAATAAACCTTTAAATGAGATCTACAGGGTGGGCCATTTATATGGATACACCTTAATAAAATGGGAATGGTTGGTGATATTAACTTCCTGTTTGTGGCACATTAGTATATGTGAGGGAGGAAACTTTTCAAGATGGGTGGTGACCATCGCGGCCATTTTGAATCCAACTTTTGTTTTTTCAATAGGAAGAGGGTCATGTGACACATCAAACTTTTTGGGAATTTCACAAGAAAAACAATGGTGTGCTTGGTTTTAACGTAACTGTATTCTTTCATGAGTTATTTACAAGTTTCTGACCACTTGGGCAGCACATTGAACACATTTTATAAGTGGTCAGAAACTTGTAAATAACTCATGAAAGAATAAAGTTACGTTAAAACCAAGCACACCATTGTTTTTCTTGTGAAATTCCCAAAAAGTTTGATGTGTCACATGACCCTCTTCCTATTGAAAAAACAAAAATCGGATTCAAAATGGCCGACTTCAAAATGGCCGCCATGGTCACCACCCATCTTGAAAAGTTTCCCCCCTCACATATACTAATGTGCCACAAACAGGAAGTTAATATCACCAACCATTCCCATTTTATTAAGGTGTATCCATATAAATGGCCCACCCTGTACTTCTGCAAGTCTAGTATCTAAATAAGCACTAAAGGGCCGAGACCTGGACCTTAATGGTGCTAACTCTTAAACCTTTATCCAAACCGCTCTGTAGGAAATCTAAGATATTAGGGATCATAAAAGGAACCCCAGTGTTACCTTCTGTAAATATTTGAAAGGCCCTCCAGATTCTATTATACATTTTTGACGTGATAGTTTTTCGGCTGTGAAGTATTGTAGCGATTACTGCTTCAGAGAGTCCCTTCTTTAGTAATTCCCGTTAAGATTCCAGGCTCTCAGCTGAAGACCTGATGACCTTGGATGTACCACTGGACCCTGATGTAGAAGGTCTGGAATATTCGGTAGAATCCAAAAATCCCCTGCCGACATCCTCAGAAGTAGCGGAAACCAAGACCTCCTTGGCCAATAAGGCGCAATTAGGATTATCTTGTGGCTCTCCTGTAGTGCCCTTTGTAGGATCTTTGGAATCATGCAAACGGGGGAAAGGCATACAGATTTTCCTTTGGCCAAGGCTGGGAAAGCGCATCTACGAAAATTGGACAATCCCTGTAGGATAGGGAGCAAAATCTTTCTGTTTTTTTTTTTAAATCTTTTTATTGATTTTGTAACAGGTGTAAAATCTTACAATCAGTAGTATGCAAAGCAAATTTTGTACATTGAACAATTGATACTTAGATACAGTGTAATAAGATCCGGTACAAGTAAGCAAATACAAGAAAAGGGCAATAGCAGAAAACGATGTAAACACCGTCATGAACGTATGAAACTTTAGAAAGCTGCGAGAGGGAGTTACCTAGGCATTCAACAGGTCCAGGGACCAAGATCCCTGAAAAAGGGGAACAGTGTAGAGCACCAGTTCTTGTAGAAATTTGGCATAGAAGAAAGCACATACCATTCTTATATATGCAAATTGATGGTTAATACCAAATTAAGAGCATATTTCAATGAGATAAGTAACCAGAAATTGAACTAATAAAAACAAACAAGGACAAAGGGCAGAGGGGGTAAAGGGAGGGGAGGGGAAGGAAAGGAGGGGAGGTGTATCTGACAAGGTGTATATGTAAATCGTAATCTTCGAGTCCAGAGCAAAGCAAGCAGACAAGTAAGGTCTTGTAGTAGTGGCCAGGCAAAATCTTTCTGTTTTGACGAGTTGCAAACAGGTCTAAGTCTGAAAAAAAAATCTGTGTTATCTGAAAAAAGATTTGTTGTTTTAGACTCCACTATCCTTCTTTCAGGGTATCTCTGCTTAAGAAGTCTGCGATTTTTGTCCTCTTTTCCACTTACAGTACAGACCAAAAGTTTGGACACACCTTCTCATTCAAAGAATTTTCTTTATTTTCATGACTATGAAGGCATCAAAACTATGAATTAACAAATGTGGAATTATATACATAACAAAAAAGTGGGAAACAACTGAAAATATGTCATATTCTAGGTTCTTCAAAGTAGCCACCTTTTGCTTTGATTACTGCTTTGCACACTCTTGGCATTCTCTTGATGAGCTTCAAGAGGTAGTCACCTGAAATGGTCTTCCAACAGTCTTGAAGAAGTTCCCAGAGATGCTTAGCACTTGTTGGCCCTTTTGCCCTCACTCTGCGGTCCAGCTCACCCCAAACAATCTCGACTGGGTGCAGGTCCGGTGACTGTGGAGGCCAGGTCATCTGGCGCAGCACCCCATCACTCTCCTTCATGGTCAAATAGCCCTTACTTTCAAAGTTTTCCCAATTTTTCGGACTGACTGACCTTCATTTCTTAAAGTAATGATGGCCACTTGTTTTTCTTTACTTAGCTGCTTTTTTTCTTGCCATAATACAAATTCTAACAGTCTATTCAGAAGGACTATCAGCTGTGTATCCCCCTGACTTCTTCTCAACGCAACTGATGGTCCCAACCCCATTTATAAGGCAAGAAATCCCACTTATTAAACCTGACAGGGCACACCTGTGAAGTGAAAACCATTTCAGGTGACTACCTCTTGAAGCTCATCAAGAGAATGCCAAGTGTGTGCAAAGCAGTAATCAAAGCAAAAGGTGGCTACTTTGAAGAATCTAGAATATGACATATTTTCAGTTGTTTCACACTTTTTTGTTATGTATATAATTCCACATGTGTTAATTCATAGTTTTGATGCCTTCAGTGTGAATCTACAATTTTGATTTTTGTTGTCTGATTAAATTTTTATCTCGTTTCCTTTTATTTCTGGTTGAAGTGCTTTTAGGGCTTCCCAAACCGCTGACAATTCTCTCAGGTTGGAAGAGGCTAGACTTAGGTTTTTCTGCCATGTTCCCTGTATCACCAATCGGTCCAAATGAGCCCCCCAGCCGCTTCTGCTGGCGTCTGTTGTTATTGTTATCATATTTGTCTGTCGCCAAGGTACCCCTCTGCAAAGATTTCTCCTGTTCTGCCACCAATCTAGGGAATTTATTACATACTGGGGCAATTTTACTTTCTCTAAGGAGGATATGCGTTTGTCCCAATTTCTTAACATAAACACTTGAAGAATGTGCCTGTGCCCACTTTACAGCTGGAATAGAGGAAGACATGAGACCTAATATCTTCATTATTAATCAAATGGATACTTTTTTCCTGCTGCAGAAAAGAGAAATACCCTGGATGATTTTTACCCGCTTCTCTACTGGCAGGAAGGTCTTCATAAGCTCTGAATCCAATAACATTCCCAAAAATATCTTCTTTTTTTCGGGATGAAGATCAGATTTTTCTGGATTTATCATCCATCCTAATTTTTCTAGATCCTGCCGCACAACAATAAGTTGTTCCCCAGGATCTGCTTTAACTTGGCAGCAATGAGAAAATCGTCCAAGTAGGGGACGACAGAAATCCCTTTTTGATGTAAATCTGCTATTGCTTCTGACATTACTTTTGAAAAGACCCTTGGTGCGGAAGTTAGGCCAAACGGAAGGACCTGAAACTGAAAATGTAGTATTGCTTCTTCCCCCCAAATTGCGAATCTTAGATACTTTTGGTGAGCGCTGCAAATTGGAATGTGATAGTACGTGTCGGTTAAATCCAGGATTGCCATGAAAGAGTCTCTGCTTAATAGATTTATGGTGGATTTTATTGTTTCCATTTTGAAACGTTTGTAATTCAGAAAACGATTTAGGCACTTTAGGTTTATTATTGCTCTGAATGAGCCGTTTGGTTTCTGTACTAGAAATACTGGAAAATAAAATCCTGTTGTCTCTTCTGCTGGGGGAACTGGAACAATGGCCTATTTTTGTAGCAGAATCCTTATTTGGTCTCTGAGCAAAGACTGAACTGTTTTTTGGTTCTTTGGTGACCCGGAATACATCCAGAGGTAAGGAGGAAAACTCCAGTTTTAGACCTGTTGATATCACGTCTAAAACCCAGGGGGACCTGGAAATGTTTTTCAAAGCTGGAAAGAATCTGTTTAGTCTTCCTCCCACGCTGCTTCTGGCGTCATTGATCTGAAGACTTTTGGGAAGAATTTGTTGGGTTGAAGAGAAAACCTTTCCCTCTTCCTCTACCCATCTGCCATCTGGAAGAAAAACCTATTTTTTTCTAGTCCTGCCTGCCCCTTGTGGCTGAGGTGAAATTTCGTTTCGGACGAAAATTACGGGATCTGATGGAAAACCCTTTTTTTTTGTTAGTGGCTTTCTCGAGAATGTCATCAAGTACAGATCCAAAGATCCTATCACCTTCACAGGGGATACTGCACAACTTATTTTTAGATGCCGCGTCTCCTGACCATGATCTTAACTAAATTGCTCTTCTAGTGGCATTAGAAAGGGCTGCTGATTTTGCTGCCAGTCTTCTAGTGTCAACCGAGGCATCTGCCCAAAAATTTGCCACCTGTTTAATCATAGGCAAGGAAGCGGTGATATCCTCCCTTGAAATACCTGCCATTAGATGTTCCTCTAGCTCAGGGATGTCAAACTCGTGGCCCTCCAACTATTGCAAAACTACAACTCCCATCATGCTTGGGCATACTCCCATCATGCTTGGGCATACTGCAGCTATCAGGGAATGCTGGGAGTTGTAGTTTTGCAACATCTGGAGGGCCATGAGTTTGACATCCATGCTCTAGCTAATTAATCCAGATAGCCATAGATCTGGCCGTGTAAGTGGATGCCCCACTGTCTTAAAATGGACATTGATGCTTCCCAGCATCTCTATAGGAACGCTTCACTTTTTTTGTCCATAGGGTTTTTTAGGAGACTTAAGTCCTCAAACGGGAGCGCTGATTTTTTTTGTCATCTTAGCTATGGGGGTGTCTACCTTTGGGCATTTATCCCAAAATGTAGTATCCTCTTCAGAAAAGGGATATTTCCTTTTCATGATCCTAGATACACCTGTTCTTTTATCCAGGTTAGCCCATTCCTTTTTTATGAGCTTTGTTATACTTGAATGTAGAGGAAAAATTATATTATTATAATTATTTAATAAGGAATTAGTGTCCTCAATAAAACAAAGTGGGCGCCCAGACTCGTCATCAGAGGATTCGGAATCGGATCCTCAAGGTAACTCCCCCTCATCTAAATCATCCTCTTGGAGATCAACTTCAGAGGGTGCTGACATAACGGACATAGAAGTGGAAGGTTTTTGAGCTGCAGGAGCTAACTTAAGGTCCACAGCACTGCTCATTTTCTCCTTAACAATGTGTCTAATATTATCCAGTAAGGACAGGGATTCTTCAGACACAATCCTTTCTAGACATTTAGCACAAAGGGGCTTTTTATATCCGGACGGTAGTCACTTTTACATATGGAGCAGATTCAACGCACTTTTGGGTCTCCCTGACCTATGGGACAAAAGGTGCATTCAGAAGGGGGCAGTTTTCTCAATACTGATAGGGATAGCCCCTGGTGCTAAAGAAGATTGCAATCTCCCAACAGTGAGTAGGAAACAACATGCTCTAACAAAACCTCCTCATAGGAGGGAAGCTTACTAGGCTGCTGGCCTTTGCCGGATCTAGCGATCTCCGGGTGTCTGAATCCCCTGGTGCAGACATGGTTGCTCTGCTGTCGGAAGCACCTCCCGCTCTTTATTCAAATGCTCGCTGTCCAGGGGAAAGCATGTCATCCGAAGCGACTTGGCGTCCTGAGATCTTGCCACGTGACCCACCGTCCTATTGGGATTATACGCTGGACGCTGCCCGGGGCTGCCTCCACCGGAGGACTTATGCCTAAGAACAGGAAGGACCGCACCGCGCATCCCGCGACCCCGCTCTCTGCCCAAACATGTCAGGTGCAGAAAATAAATAAATAAATCCTGCCGCTTCTCCTAGCAGGAGGATCTCCACGCAATCTCAGAGGGACAGGAAACAACTGGAGCAAGTAAGGGGAGGGGACTATTTAAAGATCTCAACGCTGTTTCCTGTCCCTGGGGGAGGCAGGATAATCCTCCTGTCAATCGTGCCACTGTGGGGGCGTTTGGAAAAAATAAAATAAAAACTCATACAAATAATAGCTAAAGCAGATGTGGAAAGGATATTGCACACCTATTGTAATGGTGCAAGTAGGGTCTTGCTCCAAGTAGAAGAGAATATAAAACTTGCCACTTAAAAGAGTTGTCTCACTTTAGCACATAGCACTTGTTATGTAGAGAAAATTACTACAAGGCACTTTCTAATGTATTGTTATTTTCCATATTGCTTCCTTTGCCGGCTTGGTTCATTTTCCCATCACATTTTACACTGCTTATTTCCATGGTTACGATCACCCTGTAATCCATCAGTGGTGGCCGTGCTTGCACGCTATAGGAAAAAGCACCAGCCTATGTACAATCCCATGGTCCCGGCCACCAAAGAGCCCAGCGCTTTTTCCTATAGTGTGCAAACACGTCCACCACTGCTGGAAACAAGCAGTGTATAATGTGAAGGAAAAATGAATCCAGCCAGCAAAGGAGGCAATATGGATAATCATAATATGTTAGTAAGTGGCTTGTATTAACTTTCTCTACATGATGAATGTAATTTGCTGAAGTGAGACAACCCCTTTAAAAATAATCATGTATGTTTGTGAATCTATGTTGTGAAAAGCCAAAGTGGTGCAATATGTGCATGACGTTTCAATCATGGACTCTCCACATACACTATGAGAAAGCAACAACAGTGAATTTACCCAACAGCACAATACACGTCAAACTAGGTCATATGTAATCTCATTACCGTGTCTAAGAAAAAACACAACCAGAGGTACAAGTATCTGTCAGCAAGATAAATGCATATACAGTGCTCCCCCAAGTTACAATGTTAATTGATTCCAAAATGACCATTGTAAGCTAAAACTATTGTAACTTTATGGCAAACTGGTAATTGGTTCCAAAGCCCCAAAATGTCTTCCGAAGATGAGAGAAAAACAGGTTTAGGAATAATAAGCGGATCACTAACAAAAAGCAAGTCCTTTCATACAGCAGTCATGAATAGATGCTGGAGGCAAAGTAGATAAATACAAGAAAGACCCTCATAGGGTGAAAAGGGTGAGATGAAGGGTCTTTAGTATGCCAGATTATACTCACCTTTTTGAGTTCTGAACGAGCAGAACACTGTCAAGTTCTTTTTTGTGAAGGAAGATAAACTGGTCAGTGCTGCCACTGTAGTGATCGTCCCCTCTGAACAGGAGCCAACCATCAGGAGGATGCAAACTGACACTGCAACCTTCTTCGTGGTCATCCAGCAGAGCAAGGCTTTCAGTTTATCACTATCAGGCCCCTTTCACACGAGCAAGTATTCCGCGCGGGTGCAATGCGCGAGGTGAACGCATTGCGTCCGCACGGAATCCGGACCTATTCATTTCAACGGGGCCGTGTACACAAGTTTTGGTTTTCACTCATCACTTCTGCGTTTTTCACAACGCACAATATAGAACGTGCTGCAATTTTCACACAACGCTGGCCCCATAGAAGTGAATGGGGCTGCGTGAAAATCGCATTGCATCCGCAAACAAATCCTAAAAAGTTGCAAATCATGGCACATATATGGCGTGCACCACACTGAGCAATGTACACATATAGCTGTGATTAAATGAGGATGCTGATGAGTTTTAAATATGGCAATCTACAAAGGATTCTAGGAATATGAATAAAATGATGTAAAATGTATGCCTTAACTAGAGATGCAGATTATGGCAACTTGTAACAGTATTGTCATGGAATATAGTACGTATGGTATAGTCAATTGAAAATAGGAAGACACTATAAATACACTGTAGAGTACAGTCCCTGACAAAAGTCTTGTTGCTTGTGTACAAATTGACCTGAAGTGCCGCTAAAATATATTTCTAATCAAGATTTTGTTACAAGAAATGGGTCATTTTAATCCTAACAGCTTTTGTAATAATCTTTCAGTGCAAAACGAAACTGACAAAAATATTCACACCTCGGTAAAGCCCATTGAGTCAATTTTTGCCATAAGACATAAGTGTTGTCGCCTTGTCATATGAGCTTCACCTGTGACTAATAATGGATCAATTAGGTCTCAGGTGTGTATACAAAGAACCCCAGTACACTAGACCTTTACATCAACTGCAACTAGACCTCTGCAAACATGCCTAAGATTCACCCGGAGACTAAAGTGTTGATTATCAAGAGGCTGAAGACCAGATCCACTGCTGATGTGGCAGACACATTCAAAGTGTCTCAGCGTAAAGTTCAGAGAATAAAAAAAAGATTTGAAGAGACATTTTGGACAAGGCCAGGTCAGGCCGACCCCGCAAGACAACTGCTCGAGAGGACCGTTTGTTGGCTCGAAAATCCAAGGCCAGCCCATTTTCCACTGCAGCAGAGCTCCACGAGACCTGGTCACCTGAAGTCCCTGTGTCAACCAGAACAGTTTGTCGGATTCTGTCTCGAAATGGCCTCCATGGTCGAATCAGTGCCCATAAGCCAGAACTAAACAAAAGACAATTGAAAAACCGTGTGGCATTTGCCAAGGCCCACAACCTGCCAAAGGGATGGATGCTGGAAAAGTGGCAGAAGGTGGATTTTTCAGATGAATCTTCTGTTGAATTACACCAGTCGCCGCAAATATTGCAGGAGACCCAAATGGAGCTGAGATTTACCCAGAAAACAGTGAAGTTTGGTGGAGGCAAAATCATGGTCTGGGGTTACATCCAGTATGGGGGTGTGCGAGGGATCTGCAGGGTGGAAGGCAACATCAATAGTCTAAAGTACCAAGAAATCTTAGCTACCTCTTATATTCCCAACTATAAAAAAAGGCAAAATTCTGCAGCAGGATGGTGCTCCATCGCATACTTCCATCTCCACATCAAAGTTCTTTAAGGCGAAGAAGATCAAGATGCTCCAGGATTGGCCAGCCCAGTCACCAGACATGTTAAACCTACAAAAACCCACAATTGCAATGCATCAATCTTCAGAGAGAAACATAAATAAACACCAAAAAACAAGGATGCTATTTATATAAAAATAAATACTTTAATTAAATTACATAAAACAATAAATATCATTGTTTGTCAAAAGGAATAGGATATGAAGAAGCGAGCCTCTAGAAAAGGGTTCAACAATGCGGAGAATCGCACTTGAGGGGAATTGTACCTTGAGCAGCCACAGTTGCCAAAATGATGAAAAGTCGGATGACAATGGAATAAATAGTGGAAAGTGATGGCAATACCACATCACCTCAAACATCTAACATGACTATCCAAAATATCCTTGCATCCTCCTCAATCTAAGACTCAGATAAAGTGTCAGACTGCGGCTATATAATAATTTAACTGATGATTAATGACTGATGAATGGTGAGTATTTCGCACGTCCAACCAACACTGAGTCTCACAGTACATACCCATATTGCTGCTGCTCGGTGTCAATGGATCCCAAAATGCCTCAACCTCGACACGTGTTTCGCCACGTAGGCTTCGTCAGGAGGTACAGGACATGAACATCATTGAGCATATGTGGTGTAGGATGAAAGAGGAAGCATGGAAGACGAAACATAAGAATATTGATGAACTCTGGGAGGCATGCAAGACTGTTTTCTTTGCTATTCCTGATGACTTCATCAATAAATTGTATGAATCCTTGCCAAACCGCATGGATACTGTCCTTCAAGCTCATGGAAGTCATACAAGATATAAAATTTGGATCTCACAGCACCACTACTTAATTTGCTGACATATTTTGGGATTTGCAGTAAAGTTGTTAAATTTCTGTATAGGCGACAAAACTTTTGTCTTGCCAAAATTTGACCTTTCTGTCTTGATTAAATGATAAATCTTTTTTCAGTGAAACTAGTTTATTTCAGTGCATTAAACATCATTTGGGAGGGCTTTAGCTTTTCATATGAGCTATTTCTAACACCAATTAATTAAAAGTCAGGTTAATAGCAGGAGTTTCTACAAAATAGAGAAGCGACAAGACTTTTGTCAGGGACTGTATATGAAAATGGGTAAAGGAAATATTATATGCGATAAAGTAAATAAATATCTTTTAAAAAAATGTTTTTCTGTAAGATCCTCACCTGCTTTGCACTCCAGGGGAACCAAGAGGGGTCCTCGTGGAGTTGCGGGACAGGTTATGCGTGTCTCTGATGCACCAGCGCTGACCCCTTTGCGAGCCAGTGCGGAGATGCGTTCGCGTGGACATCGGAGGGGAGGACCGTCGGAGTCCCGGGGACAGAGTGGCCAGGCGAGTGACAAGACGCCGCGGCCAGGGTTGTCTCCGGTGTCTCCTGCGACTTCCGTTTCTGCATCTGGGTCCACGCGCTCGCATACTCGCGCTGAGTCAATCATGCGTCCGTGTGTACGCACGAGGGCAGGTTCGCAAAGGGATACACGGTCGCGAGTACGCGCTTCTTATGCACTTCGTCGACCAGTGGCGCATATTATACTGACTCACAAGAGCAAAGTGGATTAGGGAGCCAGCCATGGGTTAATCAACTTGTGATTGCCTTAGGCCTTGTACTCAGGTGCAGGGCAATTTGTTCACCTATGGTAGTGGACACTTGGCACCCTGGGATTGGTCAGCAGGCATTTAAAAGGAGGTCTCTCAGGGTGATCAGTGCCCACTGTTATTTTCCCTCAACCAGGTATAGGTCACAACTCCTAGTGACTGAAGACTGCCAGGAACTTTGTCCTTTACAGCGGACCCAAGATCTGGAGTGACTCGACTGCCAAGTGCACAGCATCATTCAGCACTGGTTGGGACTATTCCTGGAATCTCCTTGCCTGGTTTTTTGTTATTATTCCTTGTTACCAGCAAGTGTCCTGGACGTTTATGTTTCTGGTGAATAAACACCTTTTTGCTTTCATCACTGGTCTGTTTGTTGGTGCCTTGCATTATAGAACAGTGGGCCCAACTAACAGTTGCCATGGACAAGATCCAGCAGCAGCTGAATGAATTAACGGGAGCCGTTAACCTGCTGTTCCAACGACGCCCAAATATACCAGCAGCCGCTGCAGCGCAAATCCAAGAGCAACTGACAACTGTGATGGAGGAGGTTCAGCAGCTTATCCAGGGAGCCTCAGCACTACCCGTCACTATCGCAAGGCATCAAACAGAACCTAAGATCCCTCTGCCTGACCCCTTCACAGGAGAGCGACAGGAGTTCTTAAACTTCAGGGACTCCTGTCTCCTTTATTTCCAGTTACGACTGATGGCTTCTGGCACTCTCAGGCAGAGAATTGGGATTGTAATGTCACTGCTACATGGAGACCCCCAACGGGCATTTAACTTGCCTCAAGACCATACAGCTTTTTCGTCAGTGGATGCCTTCTTCGAGGCTATGGCTGTGATTTACGATGACCCGGATCGTACTCGCACCGCAGAGACCAATCTTGAGCATATTCAACAAGGCCGCCGCCCAGCTGAAGAATACGCTGCAGAATTCAGGCGATGGGCAGCTTTCACCACCTGGCGCGACGCAGCCCTACGCCATCGCTTCCGTTTGGGACTTTCGGATGCGGTCCGGGATCTTCTTTTGGCCTTGCCTACCCCCTTCTCGTTGGAAATGGCTATCTCTCAGGCAATCGATGCCGACAGGCGAATCCGTGAGAGGCGAGTGGAACGGTCGTCTTGGTTTTCATCCTCTCGACCACATCCAGGGCCTCTAAAATCGGCCGAAGAGCCAATGGAGGTTGGATCCTCCCATCTCACACAGGCAGAACGAGCTCGTCGCCAACAGAAAGGCCTGTGCCTATTTTGCGGAAAGTCTGGACACCTCGTTAAAACCTGTCCCCTCCTGCCGGCGGGAAACGAATGAACCTAGGGGGCATAGAGGAGAACCCCCTAGGTGCTATTATCCCTCCTCCAAGCCGGGTGATGGTATCCATATCCTTACGGTGGCAAGACAAGGTCCATGAGTTTTCAGCACTAATCGATTCTGGGGCCGCTGGGAATTTTGTGGACTCAACCTTGGTTCGTCGACTTGGCATCCCGTTGATCCAGCCGAAAACCACCATGTCAGTGACCGCGATTGATGGTTCCCCTCTTCAAGATGGTCGTGCAGTGTGGATGACTCCGGGAATACAGGTAATGGTGGGGGCTGATCATCGGGAGACCTTAAGCCTTTTTGTCCTTGACATGCCATCCACTCCCGTGATTTTGGGTCTCCCTTGGTTAAGGCTCCATAATCCAGTAGTGGACTGGCACTCGGATCTTATCTGTCAGTGGAGTACGGAATGCCTTACTAAGTGCATTCGTCCCGACCTGTCACTAGCCTCCATGGAAGTATTAAGTACTTTACCACAGCAGTATCATAATTTCCGAGATGTGTTCAGTCCTCAGGGGGCTGATGTATTACCCCCCCACAGGTCATATGATTGTCCTATAGACCTGTTGCCAGGCACCATGCCACCACGAGGGCATCTTTATAATCTCACTGGGCCTGAGGTTCAGGCTCAGCGGGAGTATATTAAAGAGAACCTTGAGAAGAATTTCATTCGTCCATCCACTTCCCCTGCTGGAGCTGGATTCTTCTTTGTGGAGAAGAAGGATGGAGGCTTGAGACCTTGCATCGATTATCGTGCCCTTAATCGGATTACGGTGAAGAATCGGTATCCACTGCCTCTGATTGATGATCTGTTTTCTCAGGTGGCAGGGGCCCGAGTCTTCACCAAACTCGATTTAAGGGGTGCTTATAATTTAGTTCGCATTAGAGAGGGTGACGAATGGAAGACCGCATTTAATACCAGAGACGGGCATTACGAGTATCTCGTGATGCCTTTCGGTCTCTGTAATGCTCCCGCGGTCTTCCAGGAGTTCATCAACGATGTTCTCAGAGATTTCTTGGAAAGATGTGTTGTCTATTTAGATGACATACTAATCTACTCTTCGGATCTGGTCTCTCATCGGAGACACGTGTGTCAGGTTTTCCAGAAGCTGAGGGAGAACCGCCTCTATGCCAAACTTGAGAAGTGTCTGTTTGAGGGAAGGAGTTGCCTTTCCTGGGGTACATTATCTCAGAAAAGGGATTGGCTATGGACCCATCCAAACTTTCTGCTGTCTTGGATTGGCCTCAACCTAAGGATCTTAAGGGGTTGCAGCGTTTCTTAGGCTTTGCCAACTTCTACCGCAAGTTTACTAAGAATTTTTCTGCGATAGTAGTACCTCTCACCAACCTCACTAAGAAGGGAGCTAATCCTTCTAAGTGGACGAGAGAGGCAGTCAGAGCCTTTGAGACGCTGAAACAGGCCTTTTGCACGGCACCAATTCTTACTCATCCAGACACCTCCAGACCTTTTGTTCTCGAGGTCGATGCCTCAGAGGTCGGTGTAGGGGCAGTTCTCTCACAGTATTCTGGGGACCCCGAGAGGTTACATCCCTGTGCCTTCTTCTCTCGGAAGCTCTCTCCAGCCGAGTGTAATTATGATATCGGCAATAGAGAGCTTCTGGGAGTAAGATTGGCTTTTCAAGAGTGGAGACATTGGCTAGAGGGTGCAGAACATCCCATCACGGTTTACACTGACCACAAAAATTTGGAGTATCTAGAGAGTGCCAAAAGACTCAACTCCCGACAAGCCAGGTGGGCATTGTTTTTCACCCGCTTCAATTTCCGCCTCACTTATAAACCAGGTTCCAAAAACGTGAAGGCAGATGCCCTGTCCCGCTGCTTCCCTGAGGCTGCTTCCGTCCCGGACTCTGAGCCAGAAACCATTCTCCCAACTAAATGTTTTCTTGCTGCCCTGGGGGCCGCAGAAGTAATGGAGGACTTGTCCTCTCTTCTTGAGCCCTCACAGGCAGAGAGTCCACCTGACAAACCCGAGGGTCGATGGTTCGTACCCATTAACCTTCGATTGGAGGTCATCCGACAGCTTCATGACTCAAAGTCTGCCGGGCATTTGGGTGTTAAAAAAACACTTGCCCTTGTTAAACGTCACGTGTGGTGGCCCAACATGTCCGTGGATGTTAAGGCCTATATCCAGGCATGTACTGTTTGCGCCAGATGTAAACCGTCCCGGTCTGCCCCTTCTGGGACTTTACTCCCACTGCCTATTCCCCAGGCTCCATGGACTCACATTTCCATGGATTTCATCACAGATTTGCCAAGGTCCTCTGGAAGTACGGTAATCTGGGTAGTGGTTGACCGTTTTAGTAAAATGGCCCATTTTATCCCACTCCCTGGATTGCCCTCGGCCAGAGAATTGGCAGATCTGTTCTTGAATCATGTCTTTCGATTACACGGAGCGCCGGATGACATTGTTTCAGACAGAGGAGTGCAATTCATCTCCCGCTTCTGGCGTTCTTTCTGCTCCCGATTGGGTATTAATTTGTCTTTTTCTTCTGGTTTTCACCCAGAGACCAGCGGTCAGACGGAAAGGACTAACCAGACCCTGGAGCAATATCTCCGGTGCTTCATGTCAGACTGCCAGGAGGAATGGGCAGCATATCTACCCTTTGCGGAGGTGGCTTATAATACCTCTGAGCATGCTTCCACTAAGATGTCTCCGTTCAGGTGTGTGGGGGGCAGGGATCCAAGACTCTCTTCTTTGGCCGGACCCTCCACTGACTCACCGGTGGTGGATCAGTGGTTCAAGGATAGACGTCCCATTTGGTCGTCGGCCCAGCGGAATCTCCGCAGTGCGGTGGCGCAACAGAAGAAATTTGCTGATCGTCATCGCACCGTAGAGCAAAAGTTTAAGGTGGGAGATCAGGTGTGGGTCTCCACCCAGAACATTCCGCTGCGTCAGCCATCTTCCAAGTTGGGTCCTCGATTCATTGGCCCATACCCGGTGACACAAAAGATCAACCGAGTTACGTACAAGGTTGCTCTTCCACTGTCGATCCACCTTTCATGTTTCACTTCTCAAATCGGCAGCCGACTCCGCTCCCTTCATTCAGACCCCATCCCCGCTGGAGGTCCAAGGGGTACCGGAGTTCGAAGTGAACAGAATTTTGGACTCTCGTTTTGTCCAAAGGTCTCTTCAATACTTGGTGGACTGGAAGGGTTTTGGTCCAGAGGAGAGATGTTGGATACCTGCTTGCCAGGTGCATGCGGATGAGTTGGTGGCAGCCTTTCACCGGGATAATCCGGGGAAAGCTTGCTTGGAGTCTTCAGAGCCGCCTCCTCGAGGGGGGGGTAATGTAAGATCCTCACCTGCTTTGCACTCCAGGGGAACCAAGAGGGGTCCTCGTGGAGTTGCGGGACAGGTTATGCGTGTCTCTGATGCACCAGCGCTGACCCCTTTGCGAGCCAGTGCGGAGATGCGTTCGCGTGGACATCGGAGGGGAGGACCGTCAGAGTCCCGGGGACAGAGTGGCCAGGCGAGTGACAAGACGCCGCGGCCAGGGTTGTCTCCGGTGTCTCCTGCGACTTCCGTTTCCGCATCTGGGTCCACGCGCTCGCATACTCGCGCTGAGTCAATCATGCGTCCGTGTGTACGCACGAGGGCAGGTTCACAAAGGGATACACGGTCGCGAGTACGCGCTTCTTATGCACTTCGTCGACCAGTGGCGCATATTATACTGACTCACAAGAGCAAAGTGGATTAGGGAGCCAGCCATGGGTTAATCAACTTGTGATTGCCTTAGGCCTTGTACTCAGGTGCAGGGCAATTTGTTCACCTATGGTAGTGGACACTTGGCACCCTGGGATTGGTCAGCAGGCATTTAAAAGGAGGTCTCTCAGGGTGATCAGTGCCCACTGTTATTTTCCCTCAACCAGGTATAGGTCACAACTCCTAGTGACTGCCAGGAACTTTGTCCTTTACAGCGGACCTAAGATCTGGAGTGACTCGACTGCCAAGTGCACAGCATCATTCAGCACTGGTTGGGACTATTCCTGGAATCTCCTTGCCTGGTTTTTTGTTATTATTCCTTGTTACCAGCAAGTGTCCTGGACGTTTATGTTTCTGGTGAATAAACACCTTTTTGCTTTCATCACTGGTCTGTTTGTTGGTGCCTTGCATTATATTTTCTTTGCTTTTCCATATTCTGACACCCAGACCTATATTACTACATATGAAGGTGTGTAAGGATGCTTTTTTTTGCAGTACACATAACTTTCTGATTAACTTTTATTAACTCTTTCTGGGAGGGAGATGGGAAAAACAGCAATTCTGCCACTGCATATTTATGTTAGAAATTTTATGGTGTTTATTTTTCAGTATAAGCATAATATTTTCTGCTTCAGTTCCATTACAGTGATACCAAACATTTTTTTTTAACGTTTTACTACTTTTTTGCAATAAAACACCCTTTTTTTTTTTTTTTTAAAGGAAAAAAATGTTTTTGCTTCACTGCTTCACAAGACCCATAACTTTTTCTTTCTAGGGAGTTGTGTGGGGGCTTGATTTTTGTGCAATGACTTGTATTTTTCATTGGTATCGTTTTGGAGTATGTTTTGATCAACAATTATTAGGGAGGGACAATGGCACAAAGGACTTTACGTCCAAACGCCTTATCCTCGTTAGAAAAAACATCTAGTTTGTAATGTTTGGAAAAAGGTGTGGACCCTCTTCCAAGTTGCAGCTCTACAGATTTGTTGTAGAGAGGCTAATGACCTTTCTGCCCAAGAAGCGGCCATGCCTCTTGTCGAATGTGCTCTAAGGGAAGAAGGAGCTTCTTTCCCTTTGATCTTGTAAGCTTCTGAGATGGCAGTTGTTATCCATCTTGAAATATAACTTTTTGCTGCCTTTTTCCCCTTTATTAGGCCCAGAAAATTGGATAAAAAGATTCTTGTCGATTCTCCACTCTCTTGTTGTTTCTAGGTATTTTAGAACTGCCTGCCTGATGTCTAAAGTATGGAAGGTAGCTTCTTGGTCATTTTTGGGATTGGCACAGAAGGAGGGAAGTACGATGTCCTGTGACCTATGAAAGGTAGATACTACCTTTGGTAAGAAGGTTGGGTCTAACCTAAACACCAGCTTGTCCGGAAAAATTGAAAGGAAGGGATCCTGAATAGATAAGGCCTGAAGTTCACAGACACACCTCGCTGAGGTTATTTCCACTAAAAAAATTGTTTTAATAGTGAGCCATTTTGTGAAGATTGATTCCCAAGGGGCTACCATATTTATGACCGGTGGCCTAATTCTGTCTGCTGCTTTAAGAAACCTGGCTATTCAAGGACATTCTGCTAGTATTGTACAGGGCTCCTAAAGCTGATACCTGGACCTGGTGTTAGGTGTTAGGAGAACCCCATGTCTAGGAAATCCAGGATTAATGAGATATTGGGTTTAAACTGATTAAAGGAATTCCCTGACCACTCAGCAAATTTTTTTACAGACCTTGAAGTATGCTTTATTTGTGTTCTGTTTCCTGCTGAGGAGTAATGTGGCGACCACCTTCTCAGATAGTCCTAATTTCAATAGGATGGATTGGATTCCTCAGAATCCAAGCTAATAGTTTGAGGATCTGTATGTTTGGAGGAGGAATGGGTCCTTGGTGTAGTAGATCCGACCTTAGAGGTAGAAGGAAGGGGGGTTCCAGGCTGAGAGACCTCATTAGAGCAAACCAGCTCCTTTTAGGCCAAAAGGAGTGTCACCAAGATCAGGGTACATTTCTCTTTCAAGAATTTTTGAAGGACCCTGGGAATTAGGGGAATGGGTGGAAATGCATAGACTAGGCGCGTTGTCCAGTCTTGATTAAATGCATTCACTGCTGTTGGACAATCCCTTGGGTTGAGAGAAAAAAATTTCACTTGGCGGTTTACTGGTGATGCAAATAGATCTATTGATGGCCTGCCCCACTTTTGTGTTAACATCTGAAACATTTCCGGGCATAATCTCCATTCCCCTGGATCTAGAGCATGACGGCTTAGATAATCGGCTTTTACTTTTAGTGAACCTTTTAAGTGGACTGCTGATATAGATGTTATTTTTTCCTCTGCCCACAAAAATATTTTGTTCGACAGATCCTGGAGTGGACAATGTCTTGTCCCCCCTTTATGTTGAATGAATGACACCGCTGTTGAGTTGTCTGAGTAAACTTGGATGTGACGGTTTGATGACAGATGCTGTGTTTCTTTTAGAGCCTCCCAAATTGCTCGCAATTTCCTGAAATTCGAGGATTGCTGTCGTATGGAAACTGTAAGTTTCGTTCTGAGTCACAGCTCCCCAGGCCCGAAGGCTGGCATCTGTTGTAATTACAAAGGGACGATCCTGATTCCAGAATACCCAATTTTTTAAGTTGCCGTTTTTGAGCCACTAGTTTAGGGAATGTTTTACCTTTACATCCAGGAAGATCTGCTTGTCTATCGTTGCTTGAGATCTGTTCCATCTGGATGAGTTTTTGTAGGGGTCTTAGATGAAATTGAGCCCACGATACTGCCGGGATACATGAAGAAAGGCTGCCTAGAACTTTCATTGCTCTTCAAATGGAGCAGAATTTTTTATTTTTGAATCCCTTTAATAGGATTTGTAGCTTTTTTATTTTTTCGCAGGTGGCAGGAATGATCTTTGAGATATCGAGTCCAAGGATATCACTAGGAATATTGTTTGACTGCTTGGAGATAGGTCTGATTTTTCCCAGTTCATGATCCATCCCAGGGACTGGAGATGGTTCAGAACTGTTTGAATGTGGCTTGATAATAGAACCTTGTTGTCTGCAACAATCAGAAGGTCGTCTAAGTATGGGATGATGTAGATTGCTTGCTGCTTTAGGTCCGCCACTACCTCCGCCATGATTTTCGTTAATATTCTTGGCGCTGCAGAGATCCCAAAGGGGAGACATATAAACTAGTAATGTTGAATCTGACCTTTTGATCGGATTGCGAATCTCAGGAATTTTTTCAATTCCCTGTGTATCTGGATGTGATAGTACGCATCTCTTAAATCGATCGAGGCCATTGCGGCGTCTTTTTTTTATTAGTTTTACCGCCGATCTTAGAGTCTCCATTTTGAACCTTTGATACGTTACGTATTTGTTCAATGGTTTTAAGTTTATTATGACCCGTGATTTCCTATTTGGCTTTTTTACTATAAATAAACAGGAATAATGGCCTTGTTCTAATTGATTTTCCGGAACAGGTTCTATAGCGGCTAAGCTTAGTAAATCTCTTATGTCTTTCTTTGAGGTACATAGCTGAGGAGGGGGGGGGGGGGGGAAGGTTGGCGATGACAAATATTCCTGGAGGGGGAGAGTCTAACTCTATCCTGTAACACTATTTTATAATGTTTAGTACCCATGTGTTTGATGTTACTGTCATGGTCTTACCTTCTTGCTGTTCTCCTTCGTTTGACATGTGCTGGCGGCCATCTTGGTTTCTGGGTTTCTTGTAGCCTCCCACCCTGCGGCTTCTCCTTCCCACTGGGAGGAGCTGGATGCCTAGCTCATATATATAGCCGTACCATACGGACAATTTATTAGACTAAGACGCATTAACAGTAGAGATAGTGGGTACCATAGACAAGCAGAGGAGTTAAAACAGCGCCTAGTAACGAGGGGTTACCCCGAAGAATTGCTTAGCAGGGACATGGAGAGAGTGGAGAGAAATTTCTCACAGAATAGTCTCCTTAGTAAAAACAAAAATAACCAGAAATTGGATAGTGGTAGTGACCATATTGGAGGTACCAGATTTGCGTTCTCCTTTAAATACAGCCCTATGGCTGACCGTATTCGATCAGTCATTTTTAAGAACTGGGATGTTTTAAGGAGGGACGCAACCCTAAAGGAATTGACGGGACAGAGACCCCTCATTTCCTTTAGACGGAGTCACACCATTAAGGACAAACTTGTCAGGAGCAGACTCCAATAGGATAGTAGTAAAAATTGGCTCAAACGCAGCCTTCCGAAGGGCAACTATAGATGTGGAAACTGTTCACTGTGCACCAATAATTCCCAGAAAAAGAGTATTGAATTTGCTGGCATTAAACACACAGTCAATACCTTTATTAACTGCCGGAGTACTTTTTTAGTATATCTATTATTGTGCACATGTGGACGTTTCTACATTGGAAAAACTATCAGATGCCTTTTTGAACGTGTGCGGGAACATTTTAATTCCGTTAAGACAGGGAAAGGTTGTCCGAGATTCATTGAGCACATGAGAACGGCACATAATGGTGACACTGATTGCATCTCATTCTCTGGCCTCGAATGGTGTCCACTCCTCTGCAGGGGGGAGACAGACACCGTCTCCTCCTGCAGAGAGAGGCTAGGTGGATAATACGCACCCAGGCCCTGGGAGAACTCGGGCTCAACGATAGAAATGATCTCAGCCCATTCTTGTAGTGCTTTATAGTGTAATATTACACAAACATTTGCCGCTTGATTTGCATATTCATTTGAATTTATTGCATGGATCTTTGTTTTTTATTATGTGCGGTTTCTATATCACTTTGTCTATGCAGGTGCTGCCTGATTCGTCAGTCTCTTTGATGACGGGCTGCGCCGGCTTTTAAAAGGAGTGGTGTAAGAGGCACGCATTGACGCACAGCCAGAAGAAGCGCAGTTAGCGCGAAACGGCCGCCGCTGATCAATGCGTGCCTGTGTACATCCGCCCCCTGCCTGAGTCAATCCTGGAATGAATAAAGCTACTGAAGTTGATTGAAGCACACGGGTGAGTGCCGCTGTTTTCATTTACCTCCGATTACGCTCACACTGAACTTTACCTGCGCAGCTGAGCACCACCGATCGTGTGCTGTCCTCTCCAGCCGTCAGGAGCATATGATCCTTGTGTACGCAGCCGGGCTAGTGGTGCCGCCCCCTACCTCACTCGTTACATTGTTTGGGACTTTCTCTTTGGGGCTCGAGCACACTGTGGATTGCCGGCAGAGAAACACACAGGATAGATTGTTGCAACATCTGAATGAATATGGCTACAGAGGCATCTAGTCAGTCTTTATTGGTAGGCAGAGAAGGGGCGGAGGATTTCTTTACACAGTGCAACGTTAAAGATACCCTGCAAAATCTAAGCACTCGTGCACTCGAGTTTAAAGTAGCACAACTAGCAGAGAAAGAGATACGTCTCTTCTGGACGGTGAAGTCACTTAAGTCCTATAAGGAAAGTGGCAGAGTGCCCAGGGGTCTAAGAGTGTACAAAGTTCCTGCACAGTATGAACAAGATGATGCTTTTCTAAAGGAATGGCAATCCCTACACATGAGTTTTTCCCTACAAATACTAGAAATGGTATTAAAGAGAGATATCAAAGAATATGACATCATTAAAAATGAACTTGACAAAGCGCGGACAGAATTAGAATCCAGGCTATCTGAGAGTCTCCTGGAGACCTTTGACAAAAAGTTGAATAAAAAGCTGACTGTCACGCAAGCCGAAGTCAAGGAAAGAAAAAGGGATAAATTTGTGAGGGATAAACAGGATTATGAATCCGGCACAATTTTCAACTGGAATATTGGGAAAAGATCCAATAGAAAACAACAAAAGAAAAAGACCTATCGTCGCCAGAACAATGATTATTGGACAACAGATTCCGATTCCAGCGTCTCAGATGACCCGGGTCACACATCAACAGATCTGACAAGGGAATCGTGCGACCCTTTAGGAAGAGGATCAGAAGAGGAGGGAGGAAGACCAACAAAGGTGATAGGAGTCAGGAAATCAGGAAGAGAGAGGAAACAAGTTTCTTGGAGGAAATAGACGCCCCCTTACCCTCTGATGAAAATCTAGTGATTAACCTGACTGACCACGTGTTACCTCCAGGATGTCTGAAAGTTCTCAACAAGGGACTGGGATACAGTCTAACTGAAGAATTCGATTCAACAACCTTTGAAGTGGACTTATTTAAAGCTGTCCGAAAATTATACCTGCACAAGCTGTTTAGGGACACTCCACAGAAACTATCCACTACCCAAGGAGAGATACCACTCCAGCCAGATCCCATGGCCTTCCAAATATGTAATAAATTCAATGAAGATGAACGGGCCTGTTTGGAGTTCCTTACTGGAACAGATATCACTGAGAGATCTTCAACTAATGTTCCTATGGATCCATTTGTTGGTGGAGTGAAATCCACCTTTTGTCCCCCTATGTCCGCCGGGAGTAGCATTGATATTTTCCAGTTTCAAGTTATGAGAGATATAAAAGCAGTGATGTATCCCACTGCCCAACTTAACATTACTACAGAGGAGCAGAAGGCCTTGCAGTGGCTACGTTCCCAGGAGGATATAATAGTGAAACCGGCGGACAAAGGGGGAAATGTCGTCCTCATGTCTAAAGAATTTTATGTCAGTGAGGCCATGAGACAACTGGGCGATACCAGTATTTATGAGAGGATACGGGGGGACCCCCTACCCGATACCCAGCGGTTGCTGTCATCACTCGTTAGGAAATACGTGGAGGTGGGTTTTCTACCCAGAAATATGCTGGACAAACTTGTTCCACCATCCCCAGTCAAACCATCTTGGTATTTTCTCCCAAAGGTCCACAAGTCGCTGAGCCACCCCCCGGGACGTCCCATCGTCGCGGGGGTTGGCTCTGTGACTGAACCTTTATCCAAGTATGTGGACTGGCTCTTGAGACCAATACTCAGTAGTGCACCTGCGTATCTCAGGGACACTAATGATTTTTTATTGGCCCTGAAAGAAATCCATTGGCAGAAAGGATACCAATTGGTATCACTCGATGTGGAAAGCCTCTACACCCGCATCCCTCATGATGCCGGTGTGGAGGCGGTCCTTGACATCGTGTTGAACCTAGGTAAAAATCCCGTGTACTGTGACTTTGTTGGAGAGTCATTAAAGTTTATCTTAACCAACAATGTATTCCAATTTGGTAGTGATTGGTATAGGCAAAAGCTGGGTACGGCTATGGGGACCCCCGTATCCTGCACTTTTGCAAATATGTACCTTGCCAGACTAGAGGACAGATATGTGTACTCTATGAACAACCCTTTTCTTTTAAAAATGAAAACTTACCTACGTTTCGTAGATGATGTGTTCATGGTCTGGGAAGGCACAGAAAAAGAGTGCAGTGAGTTCGTTGACTATCTAAACAACAACGACATGGGTATGACTTTCACCCTTAATTTTGGGGGGAACAGGTTAGAATTTCTGGACGTGGCTGTCGTGGTGGAAGGCGATGAGTTGGTCACGGAGGGGTTCCGTAAACCCACGGCGACCAACTCCTTGCTCCACCACGACAGCTTCCATCCACGGAGCGTCAAAAAAGCCGTACCATACGGACAATTTATTAGACTAAGACGCATTAACAGTAGAGATAGTGGGTACCATAGACAAGCAGAGGAGTTAAAACAGCGCCTAGTAACGAGGGGTTACCCCGAAGAATTGCTTAGCAGGGACATGGAGAGAGTGGAGAGAAATTTCTCACAGAATAGTCTCCTTAGTAAAAACAAAAATAACCAGAAATTGGATAGTGGTAGTGACCATATTGGAGGTACCAGATTTGCGTTCTCCTTTAAATACAGCCCTATGGCTGACCGTATTCGATCAGTCATTTTTAAGAACTGGGATGTTTTAAGGAGGGACGCAACCCTAAAGGAATTGACGGGACAGAGACCCCTCATTTCCTTTAGACGGAGTCACACCATTAAGGACAAACTTGTCAGGAGCAGACTCCAAAAGGATAGTAGTAAAAATTGGCTCAAACGCAGCCTTCCGAAGGGCAACTATAGATGTGGAAACTGTTCACTGTGCACCAATAATTCCCAGAAAAAGAGTATTGAATTTGCTGGCATTAAACACACAGTCAATACCTTTATTAACTGCCGGAGTACTTTTTTAGTATATCTATTATTGTGCACATGTGGACGTTTCTACATTGGAAAAACTATCAGATGCCTTTTTGAACGTGTGCGGGAACATTTTAATTCCGTTAAGACAGGGAAAGGTTGTCCGAGATTCATTGAGCACATGAGAACGGCACATAATGGTGACACTGATTGCATCTCATTCTCTGGCCTCGAAATGGTGTCCACTCCTCTGCAGGGGGGAGACAGACACCGTCTCCTCCTGCAGAGAGAGGCTAGGTGGATAATACGCACCCAGGCCCTGGGAGAACTCGGGCTCAACGATAGAAATGATCTCAGCCCATTCTTGTAGTGCTTTATAGTGTAATATTACACAAACATTTGCCGCTTGATTTGCATATTCATTTGAATTTATTGCATGGATCTTTGTTTTTTATTATGTGCGGTTTCTATATCACTTTGTCTATGCAGGTGCTGCCTGATTCGTCAGTCTCTTTGATGACGGGCTGCGCCGGCTTTTAAAAGGAGTGGTGTAAGAGGCACGCATTGACGCACAGCCAGAAGAAGCGCAGTTAGCGCGAAACGGCCGCCGCTGATCAATGCGTGCCTGTGTACATCCGCCCCCTGCCTGAGTCAATCCTGGAATGAATAAAGCTACTGAAGTTGTTTGAAGCACACGGGTGAGTGCCGCTGTTTTCATTTACCTCCGATTACGCTCACACCGAACTTTACCTGCGCAGCTGAGCACCACCGATCGTGTGCTGTCCTCTCCAGCCGTCAGGAGCATATGATCCTTGTGTACGCAGCCGGGCTAGTGGTGCCGCCCCCTACCTCACTCGTTACATATATATAGGAGGTCTGTGGCTTCAGTTCCTTGCTTGGTCCTCCTGTGTTCACATGCTTCTAAGACTGCTGCTGCTTCTGGTTCCTGATCCTGGCTTCGTCTGACTACCCTGCTGGTTTCTGATCCAGGCTTCGTCTGACTACCCTGCTGGTTCCTGATCCAGGCTTCGTCTGACTACCCTTCTGGTTCCTGACCTCTGGCTTCGCAAGACCCTGCTTCGGTTTAGCCATCCGTTTGGACTTTTGCCTTACGGCTTGATTTTCAATAAAGCCTTCTTATTTCCACTTATCTCTTGTTGTACGTCTGGTTCATGGTTCCATGACAGTTACCTTCCCCCATGTTTTTAGAAAGGAGCCGAGTCTCCCCCTACGTGTCTGGCGCCATTGTTTGGGGTTAGTAGAGGAGGGTTCTCCTCTGTTGGGGTTAAAGAGAAAATGCCTTCCTTTTCCCCCCTTTTGCGTAACTCCATCTCCCGGTTTTACCTTTGTTCTTTTTATTTTCTGTTTGATACTGTCGGTCACGAAAATTCTGTCTTTTTGACCTACAATTTTCTTCTGGGAAACCTTTCTTTTTATTAGTGGTGACATCTAGAATTTTATCTAGGTCTGGACCGAATAGATATTGTCCTTGGAAAGAAAGGGAGTTAAGTTTGTTTTTGGAGGACATATCCCCAGACCAAGCCGTAAGCCATAAAGCTTGCCTTGCCGTGTTGGATAAGACTGCCGAACGGGCTGAGAGCTTCACGGATTCTGCCGCTGCATCAGCTAAAAAACTAGTAGCCATCTTTAACAGGGGAATACTCTCAAGGATCTGTTCTCGAGGTGTTTTATTGACCAGGTGAATTTCAAGTTGTTCTAACCATAGATTCAAGGTCTGGGCTACGCATGTGGAAGCTACCCCATGTTTAAGAAGGGCCACTGTGGCCTCCCAGCTTTTTCTTAGAAGGCTTTCGGCCTTCCTGTCCATGGGATCCTTATATTGTGCCGAATTCTCAAAGGGCAGTATGTCTTACAACCTTTGCCACAGGTGCATCCACTCTGGGGATAGCTTCCCAATCTGTGCAATCTTCTCAACTAAAGGGATATCGCCTCTTGATCCCTCTGGGAATAAAAGAACCTCTGTCTGGTTTTTCCCATTCTGATTTAATTAATTTTTGTACATTATCTGGTACCGGGATTACAGAATTTCTTCTTTCCCCCAGCCCGCCAAATATTTCTTCCTGTGCAGTCTTGTTTTGTTTTTTTTGCACCTCCATTTGTATCGTAGCTCCGATAGCTTTTATGAGTTCCTCAATGTCTTTTGGATTGAATAAATATCTTTTATATTCATTATCCTTATCCGAAGATGCGTACGTTTTTTGTATAGATTGACATTCTGAGCCTTCTAACGCATCAGAGTCTGAGTCTGAAACCGGATTGCGAGTATCGCGAATGCCTTGGGGAGGGATCCTAGTGGGAGCTGGGTCTCTAGATGCTAAAGCGGACTGGACCTCCTCCTTTACTAGAGTTCTGATATCTTCAAGAAAACTAGAGGATTCAGCTTTAACAATATTGGAAGTGCACTCTTTGCATAAGGGTTTAGACCCAGTACTGGGCAACCGTTTATATCATATTCCGCACTTTCTTGTTTTCTTAGGAGCAGAAGCAGAATCCTTTTCTCCCTGGAAGTATAAGGGAGAGAAGGATCAGCTAACCAGGGAAAATGCATGAAAACCATGTGCCTGAGTTTAGGCTACTCACTGTTCCTGGATTTTATGCAGGCTCGGCTCCAGAGCCCGGCCTAATGGGGGCACTCATGCTTGCTCCCGAATCTCCAAGTCCCAGTGATAGCTCTCTGGGTGAGAGCAGGTGCTGATCGGACGCCATTCTGCCAGTCCTGTGGGTTTTTATACCTTTTCCCTTCCAGGACCTGCGGCGCCCCCAGCGTCCGACTTCATGCGCCGGTGACCGGAGGGAACACATCTTAGTGCCGCTCCGGCCGCCATCTTCCTTTCCCCTCTGCATGAAATCACCCTGGACCGCCGCAGAGGGGATCTTCGCAGGGAGCGTAACTGCGTCCGAGCACAGGCAGTGAGAAGAAGAGGGAGAGCCGAACCTACAGATCCGACCTCGGCCTGAAATATGCAGGTGGGCCCGTATAGAGCCTCCATACACCTCTCCTGCTTCCTATCCTGATGGGACAGGAAAAAACACTGGCGATGGAGGGAAGGGGTGGGGTTTTAAACCTCAGTTTTTTCCTGTCCTATCAGAGGAAGACAGTCTTAGGATGTGGTGTCATGGAGACGACTGGGGATATATATTATATATATAGATATTCGGATATGCCTTGCTGGTATCTATAAAGCGCTGACATACTCTGCAATGCTTTACAGTCATTATTATCACTTATGCGGCTCACAATCTAAGTTCCCTATCAGTATGCCTTTGGAGTGTGGGAGGAAACTGGAGTACCCCCACGCAAACATGGAGAGAACATACATCTCCATGCAGATATTGTCCTTGGTCGGATTCAAACCTAGGACCCCAATACTGCAAGGCACCAGTGCAGTGCTAACCACGGGGCTTTAAAATGCAGAAGCTGTATATGAATACAAATCAGCTTTTTGGATGCCACCCAGCTTTCCACAATATACACTGCTTTCTAATTCACAGGCACAGTGTAAAGAAAAAACTGTAAATCACGACCTGTGACTGCTCTAGAGCTTGCTGAGATGCTTATATACACACCTGTTCTGTTAAGGTGGTGTGTTGGCTGCCACCCAGCTTTCCACAATATAGACCATAACAGGTGTAAGTTAGGACCTGTGACTGCCCTACTGGCTTGTATGCTTGAATTCCTGGAAAAGTGTAATCTCAGCAGGCTCGAGATGAGCATGTCCCATTCATCTATAGACGCCAGTGCTAGTTTTTGTAGAAATGTTACCGCTGGGCCTTCTAGTTCAATCTGTCCTCTGTAGCTGTCCCTTGTGTTGCTGAAATGCCAAATACAGAATTTCACCATAGAAGATATCCCATACATATATTGTAGGTTGCAGGCCCTATCAATACTATGCAGTCAGGGAACTTATATTTTAAACTGTTCTATTTAACTGTGTTCAGATTAGACTCATAGATCGGCACCTATTGATCAAACGGGTTTTGGAGCTCCATTGCTCCTTCTTCAGTAGCTAAATAAGGGCATGTTCAAACTGAATTTCCATGCCAAATCTATGGGAGAACAGAATGTATTCTGCCTCCCATTGCTCCTTAATGGGAATCTGCGCTGCCGTTAGATGGTCACAGATTTTTCTACACTGGTTTCAAAACCATGTCAAGAAAGGACACTCTTTTCTAGGCATGGAAACCGCACAGATACCATAGCAGGAATCCGTGATTGGATCTGTGGCAGAAATCTGAGGTCAGCCTCGGATCTCTGCCATGGATTCCCCGGAAAATACATGTTGAAATGAATATACACTGAGTCAGACCTTCTGACGCATTTGGCTTTTTCCATATCTAATTAATTTCAAGACTTGCAGGGACTTATACAATGATCCCTCAGGATACAATATTTTCAACATACAATGGGTCATAAAAGACCATTGTTAGTTGAAACTAGACTCAACATACAATGTCTCAGACTCAGATCCAACCAATCAAGGTCACTTCTCTGGTAAAAGCTGTATTAGTTGCTAGTTAGCAGCTATTCCTGACCAATTAAATGTAAGGACTGGTTTTATCTGTATTAATTATCTGCTTATTTTTCTAAAATCTTAATTTTTTCTTATCTTGGATGACATTTTGGGGCTTTGGAAACTATTACTCAACTTACAATAGTTTCAACATACAATGGTCCTCCTGGAACCAAGTAATATTGTATCTTGAGGGACCACTGTATTTGGATAGCAATGGGCTCTACACATGAGAATAGACATCATTACATCACTACTAAATTATTAAGGTTCTTTTAAAGGGAACCTGTCATCAACTATATGTGCCCATACTAACAGCAGCATAAAGTAGAGACAGGAGAGTTGATTTCAGCGGTCTGTCATTTAAAAGTTAAAAATAAGCGGTTGCCGAGAACCAACATCTCAATCATTGCAGACTGGGCCTGGAAAAGAGTCCTGGCCACCTGAGAAGAGTCCTGGTTATTCATGAAGTCCTGCTCACCTGCTGATGACTGACAGTCTTCTACCTAGTTTTCTCCCTTTCTCTCTAGAAGAGAACTGCCAATCATCAGCAGATGGGAGAGCAGCAGATTAGGAATAACCAGGACTCTTCTCAGGTAGATCTGACGCTTTTCAGGGCCTGGGCTGCAATGATTATGATGCTGGTTCTCAGCAACCACTGACTTTTAGCTGATGAGTGACACAACGCTGAAATCAGCATTTCTGTCACTAATTTATACTGCCCTCAGTGAGGTCAGCATACAGGTGATGACAGGTTCCCTGTAAGGGGCCGAGGATCAGGGCAGTTATAGGGGATGAATGGTCCTACGAATGCTCATTCCTGATAACTGTAAATGTGTAGCCGATCATCTGATCATCAAGCATACACCAGGTGATTGCATCTTTTATGCAGCACACCGTCCTGTGTAAACAGCGATCTGCTGCCGGCAAACAATGGGTCTGTATGGGGACTGGCGATCACCATAATGATCACTCATTCGCACACAGAGGCAGTGATCTCTGCATGTAAATACAGCTATCACCTGAGCTGACAATCAGGATGTGATAGAGAACATTCAGTTTGTTCCTGATAATTGCCTGGGCATCAGCAAGGGTAAAGAGACCTTTAGTGATCATTAACAGTCTGCTTTCTGATTGTTTTAGATAAGTAGGTGTCAGCAGTAATAGTCCCTCTTCCCATTGGCACCTGTCCTCCTCCGATGTGATGAGCGTGCTTTCAGTTGGAACAAAGTACCTCCTTGAGGACACTTAACATAACACTGTATTCTCTTCAGAATTTACACATCTGTTCCTCTCACAGTGACTGCTGTTATTTACCCTTCAGTTGTTAATAGACTCAACCATTACATTCAATTGTAATTGGGATTATAGTCCCGGTAAGTAATGTGCTTGAATGTACAGTCTAGAAAAGTAACAATAGTAAGTTTGTATTACAAAGCTGGAAATGAGTGAAAAGCGCACTATTCAGATCACACAGGAATGTTTTCTCATGGAGACGGCAAGTAAGGTTGCTAGGTCAAACAATGCAACCATTCACATTAGCATAGCAAGAAAAGAGCTTCCTCTCTCAAGTAAAAAACACACAAGCTGACATTCCCAGACTTCATTTACAGTTCTGACATATTCTGAATGGAATACAAAAAATATTTTGTATTATGTCATTTATTTAGCATGCTTAACAAATGGTAGTTGTATACATCTGTACATTGGAAGGGAGCTTCAGAGGCTCCCATTCGAAAAACTGATGGACTTCCCAGCAGATCCCACTAACTTGTCTCCAGCATCTTTAGCCTGTAAGCAGGGGACAATGAAGATATGGAAACAATCCTCCTTTATTAATTGGAAGTGAGAACTCAACTAGATTAGCATTTGATCAATTCTAGTAGGCACACAAGAAAAATGTACAAAACTCTGCTCCCAGGTCTGCACCTTCTTCCTACAACAGATGTCTCTCTCTCCCCATCTTTCTACACCCAACTCCCGTTCCTTGTTCTTTTTGTTTGGTTCCCCTCTGCATTATCACTCCCCTCCCACCCCCCGCTGCCGAAATAAAATGTGTGGTTGTTTCTAAACAAAGACAGCCATGCTCACTTTCTTTTACTTGTTAGCTCGCGGTTCAAGTACTTTTTTTGTTCTTTATGAATCTTTCAGACATTCCTAGATCCTCTAATTGCCCCACCATTTAATAGTATTAATGTCGGTCCATCACAAGCTATGCGTACTATGTAAGGACAAACAAAGGGCTTACACGCTACTCGAGTTGAGCCGCCCTTTGTTTATTATATTATTGTAATATAATTGTAATAATAAAAATCTGGTAGGTTTTCTGGTTTGGGCAGCTGGGAGATATACGCCATAAATGTCCATTAAAAGGGTTTCTGTCAGCAGGAAAATGGTTATTACCCTGGCTGACATTAGCATGTACTAATTTCAGCTGAACATGACTATATTAGTGCTACCTCACTACGTGCCACCGTTATTGATAAAAAAAATATATAACTTGTATAATATGCAAATAAGCCTCTAAGAGGGGGGCGTTGATCCTGCTCCTAGAGGCTCCGCTCTCCCACGTCCTGCTACACTTGATTGACAGAGCCAGGCAGCGTTGGTCTCCTCCTGCCAGCCCTGTCTGCTGTGGAAATATTGCTCCTGCGCCGCCCCGTTTAGTATTAGGAGCAGTGAGTGAAGGGCACTCGTTGGCTGCCAGCTTCACTCACTGCGCCGAATACTGAACGAGACGGCGCAAGCGTGAGATTTCCATTGCAGACAGGGTCGGCAGGAGGAGACCAATGCTGCCTGGTCCTGTCAATCAAGTGTAGCAGGGCGTGGCCAGAGGTGGGAGAGCGGAGCCTCTAGGAGCAGGATTAACACGGGCTAATTTGCATATTATAGAAGTTTTCTCAATAACTGTGGCACGCAGTGAGATGGGACCAATATAGTTAGGTTTTCAGCTGACATTAGTGATGTACTAATGTCCGCCAGGTTAATAACCATTTTCCTGCAGACAGAAACCCCTTAAAGAGGACCTTTCACTCATATACAAACTAAAAACTAACTATACCTGTGGGCAGAGCGGCGCCCAGGGGTCCCCCTGCATTTACTAGTATGCCTGGGCGCCGCTCCGTACGCCCAGTATAGGCTCTGGTGTCTCAGCTCCGTCTGTTGTACTGGACTGATTTTTTTGTAGGAGGCGTGTCCCTTGCTGCAGCACTGGCCAATCGCAGCACACAGCTCATAGACTGGCTATGGCCAGTGCTGCAGCAAGGGACACGCCTCCTACAAAAAAATCAGTCCAGTACAACAGACGGAGCTGAGACACCAGAGCCTATACTGGGCGTACGGAGCGGCGCCCAGGCATACTAGTAAGTGCAGGGGGACCCCTGGGCGCCGCTCTGCCCACAGGTATAGTTAGTTTTTAGTTTGTATATGAGTGAAAGGTCCTCTTTAAGTGCAGGTCCCACCTCTATTGTGCACTGCAGTGAATGGAGACCTGGCTGCACATCTGCAACTCTCTCCATTCTTGTCTATTGGACCTCCAAAAATAGCTGAGCACATAAGGGGTCCTGCTCTTATGATAAGAGTGGGTTTCAGAGGTGGGGCCCACGCCATAATATTCCTATGCTAGTAATGTCCAGATGGGAATACCCCTTTTAATGAGTAATAAATATCCATGAAATGCTGCTTCAAAATGTAGATTTGTTATAACACGTTAGCATTTGGTCTGGACCCACCATCCAATGCCTGAAATTATGGAAAGCCACTAGGCCTGCAAGCCAGGATAAGGGAGAATGTCACCTCCTATCGCCACCCTCCTAACCGCATTAGTGAACCCAGATGGTAGGATGAAATTATTCCGTGTACATGCCCAGGCTTATTTACTCTGTTTTCAGTCTCTACAGATTGTGCAATTGGTTTTTCAACGGTATCTGACATGTTTAATAGGTAAATACAGATACCATGACTTAGATATAGTCATGTAAACTTTCTCAACACAACAGTTTTTCAGAATGGCAGCAACAGCTTCAGAATGTAGCTCTTAGGACTCATGCACACAACCATAGTTTTGGTCCACCAATTGCGGAATGCATGCTGCAGCTATCCGTAATTTACAGATCTGCAATTTGTGGACCGCAAAATGAATACAGTCATGTGCAGGTAGCCTTAAAGAGGCTATCGGGTTGTTGAGAAAAAAAAAAAAAGCGTGCAATAAAATAACATAATAAAAAAAGTCAGTACAAATCCATTAGCAGTCCTACACCAGTCTTTGTTTGCATGCTGCCATTTAGGATGTGCCATGACTGCATGTGACAACTGCAGCCAATCAGGGGCATCAGCGGTCGCATGCCATACTTATGGCATCACCAGGGAAAAGCAGTTTACATTTTCCTTTATAGTCCTATATTAACATACCAGTCCCATGATACTATCTGTGGATCTTGTCAAAATGGGCGGTAGGCTGTAATATGGTGTAATATGGGGTTGTACAATTCAGAGGTTGTTCAAGGCTATAAAACGGTGGCTTGTACATGGATGTATTTTGACCCTGTACGTGAGCAATATATTTAGAGCCAAGGACAAGACTGGATACTGTCCTGTTTGATTAGAGAACCCTTCTAAAAAAATCATTCCAGAGCTCACAGATCCAGTCTCAACCTTGGCT
Source organism: Bufo gargarizans (assembly GCF_014858855.1). Classification (NCBI taxonomy): domain Eukaryota; kingdom Metazoa; phylum Chordata; class Amphibia; order Anura; family Bufonidae; genus Bufo; species Bufo gargarizans. The sequence goes on from NC_058080.1 coordinate 313,430,851, forward strand.
CTATATATGCATCTCATGATCCTGGACGTTACATATCTAATTAACAGGTACAAATAGATATTATTCTATTAGGTGCAGTGGTGTACATAAGTAGTAAGGGCCCCATATCAAGGATCAAACCAGTCCCCCCACACAGAAGGGTTTCCGCCTAAGGCCTCATGCACACGACCGTTCTTCTGGTCCGCATCTGAGCCACAGTTTCAATGGGGCCGCAAGAGATACGGAGAGAACTCTGTGTGCTGTCCGCATCCGTTGCTCCGTTACGTAGCCTCGCAAAAAAAATATATAACATGTCCTATTCTTGTCTGATTTGTAGACAAGAATAGACATTTCTACAATGGACCGCCTGTTCCGTTCCACAAATTGCGGAAGGCACATGGGCGGCTTCCGTGTTTTGCAGATCCACAAATTGCGGACCGCAAAAAATGAAACAATCGTATGTATGAGGCCTAAACCCCTTTTCAATTTACCCTTGCGCCATTTTTCCACTGCTTCATTTGCTAAAAGTTGTTTCTTTAGAGGGTACAGTCCTGACCAAGTTTTCACCCCCAGTAGAGGAGGAGATGATCCCAACCAAGACTGGGCCCCTCTTGCCCTGGGCCCCATAGCAGTCGCATGGTCTGCCGCTATGTTAGTTACACCCCTGAATAGGTGGCAGGATCAAGAGGACTGGTCCTTATATATTCTAACTAGTTTAGGGCACACAATATTAGCTGATTTTCAGTAATCCGACAGGACTCTAGTTGGGAAAGCCAAACGACATGCTCAATTGTTAGGGAAGGTTATACCTAGATTATGTATAGATAATAGAGTTTGTATGTTCTCCCTGTGTATGTGTGGGTTTCCTCCGTGTACTCTGGTTTCCTCCCACACTCCAAAGACATACCGATAGGGACCTCATATTGTGAGCCCAATTGGAGATAGCTTAATGCTAATGTCTGTAAAGCGCTGCAGAATATAGCGCTATATAAGTGCATAATATAAATACGAAAATATAAAGAATCTAAAGTATAACACATTATTGTCATTTCTGCTCAGAATGTCTGTGAAGGTTCGCATTCATTCAGGTCATGGTATCAGTAGAAATAGCCACCATTATATACTGGAGACTCATGCTTCAGTCTGCAAAATTAGTTTCTTATCAACATACCTATTATTGGTGATCAAAAGTCCCTAATATCATTAACAATATAGGTTAAGTATGTGTATGCAATATTCAGCTAAATATATCTACTTATCAAAACACATAGTAACCATTTACAGGACAGCTTTTATTTTTCTACCGAAGTTTAGGTAATTCAAGCTGCATTCTGACTGGCTGCTGTAGGCATCAAGGACATTTATTCTAGTAGACAGTTTTGATTAATGATCTTTAATTATATTGGCGGATTACCTGTTAAGAAATGACTTTACCTACTTTAAAGGACTGTCCCATATGGACATTTATAGCATATTGACAGGAGTGTCCAATAGGCTCAGATCCAACCTTTGGGATCCACTCCTATTTCAAGAACAGGGCCCAATTGTGAATGAAGAGCATGCCTCCCAAGCTGAGGCATCTTCTCCATTCACTGCTATAGGACTTCTGGAAATAGCTGAACGAGTGTGCTCGGCTACTGTCGGCAGTCCCACAGTATTGGTGCAGTCATGCCTTCATTCACCGCTATGTGACTTCCGAAAATAGATGAGCCAGCATTCGGCTATTTTTGTAGAATGAAAGCTGTGCGTGTGCAGTTTGCTCTCCATTCACTGTAGGGCTATGTTCTTGAGACAGGTGTGGGTCCCAGAGGTGGGGCTTGCACCTATTAGACATTTATAGCGTATCTCATCGATATGCCATAAATGTCTAGATGGGAGTACCCCTTCAATGTTACCATTAGAATGGCTTCCCATATAAACAACATGGGAGGTCAAACTCCACACCTGGACTGGGACTGCAGAATGCAAGTTTCTGTGAAGGAACCCCAAACTCTTCTGCAAGCTGGAAATTCATCCCTGAGTAGTTTCAAGTTTATGAGTAAATGCACTGCAAGTCTAGGAAATGAATATTTAAGGCCTCTTTCACACTTGCGTTGTCCGGATCCGTCGTGTACTCCACTTGCCGGAATTACACGCCGGATCTGGAAAAACGCAAGTGTACTGAAAGCATTTGAAGACGGATCAGTCTATGGCAGCCAGGACGCTATTAAAGTCCTAGTTGCCATAGCAGTAGTGGGGAGCGGCATACTTACAGTCCGCACGGCTCCCGGGGCGCTCCAGAGTGACGTCAGGGCGCCCCATGCGCATGGATGACGTGCCATGCGATCACGTCATCCATGCGCATGGGGCGCCCTGATGTCACTCTGAAGCGCCCCGGGAGCCGCACGGGCGGTAAGTATACTGCTCCCCCGCTCCCCACTACACTTTACCATGGCTGCCAGGACTTTAGCGTCCCGGCAGCCATGGTAACCATTCAGAAAAAGCTAAACGTCGTATCCGGCAATGCGCCGAAACGACGTTTAGCTTAAGGCCGGATCCGGATCAATGCCTTTCAATGGGCATTAATTCCGGATCCGGCCTTGCGGTAAGTCTTCAGGATTTTTGGCCGGAGCAAAAAGCGCAGCATGCTGAGGTATTTTCTCCGGCCAAAAAACGTTCCGTTCCGGAACGGAAGACATCCTGATGCATCCTGAACGGATTTCACTCCATTCAGAATGCATTGGGATAAAACTGATCAGGATTCTTCCGGCATAGAGCCCCGACGACGGAACTCTATGCCGGAAGAAAAGAACGCAAGTGTGAAAGAGCCCTTAGTGGTACATTCTTTTCACCATTGAAAATAAAGACTTTTAACCTTAATATATAAATATAGGCATTGTTACAATGGATCCCCGAAAGAAAAAAAAAACAGATGCAATACAGATGTCACATGGACGTCATCCGTTTTCTTTTTTTGCAGATCCATGTTTTGAGGACCGCAAATATATATTGTTATATTGAAAAGGGCATTTTTACATATTTTTTTATTTTTCATTCAGAAATTTGTGCTTTATAATATTCTAAAGAATAAGTTATTACAAAATAAACTTCCAATGAACCACAGTCTATACAGCAGTTTTATGTGCAACACATTCATGGAGGGTATAAAAAGATATATTAATGGTGCAAATGTTTCATAAAGTATGACATCAGCTCACTTTACAGTATGTTCTACTTAGGGACAGATTCATGAAAAATGTCTAAAAGAAAAATGGTCTTTGTTGCCCATAGCAACCAGTCACAGTACAGTTTTAAAGGTGTTGTGTCCTCTCAGACTTTGTTGGTGTATCCTAGAGATACCCTATCAAAGTCAGGTGGGGGTCAAACCTCAGAATGGGCCCCCTGAAATTAAAGGATAGTGCACTGTGAATGTGCTCTCTATTCATTTCTATAGGAGTTCCAAAAAATAGGTGAGTGAGTACTTGCACTTGCCTATTTTCAGCAATCAGATGGAAATAAATGGAGGGCAGATATACCACAAAGATGAGACAACCCCTTTAATTTTCCAAGAGAACTATAAGGAATGAAAGCTGCTCTGTAATTGGTTGCTATGCGCAACAAAGACAGTTTTATAAAACTGCCCCATAGTGTTACATAGTGATCATCAGAGGGCGCTACTTGTACTTCAGCAGAACGCTGTGCAAGTGTAGGCAAACATAGTATTTAGTATGGCCAAATATGAACGGTGGCACGCGGTGAATTGTAGTCGCCGAGCACAATATCACAATTGCACTACTACGTCGCCCCTCATGACCATGAAAGTGGGCAGCAATCCAGAACTGCCGGACTTCTGTGCTCACATTCACTGTCATTAGGTACGACTAGCAGTGTGACATTTGCCATCTTAATGTAACGAGGCCACAGGTTGCCCTCTAACCTAAAAGAACAGTAGTTATCTCATCCATTCATGAAAAAAGATATAAAAATATAATTGTGCACATGTTGATTTACATGCTCCTTCATCTGAAATCATAGATATAACCTTGGACTACCACAGCTCTACAGTAGGTCAGAGTCACAGGGCAGAGAACTGAGTTGGCTTCCAGGTCTACCATAGCTTCTAGGGTGCTCTCCAGCAGTCACATCCATGCTGTTGGTGTAAGATCTGGGGCTGGACACCACAGAGATGGTTTTCTTACCATGCCGGTAGTTGTCATTCTCTATACTGTATCTGAGGTCGTGGGAAGGGAAGGCAGAGTTCTGGACGCTGTACACATGGCTGGTGGGTTTTTCCTGGTAGGGGGTTTGCTTCTTGCTGTAGTACATAGAAGAAGTTGGTTTTCCCTTGTTCTTTATGCACTTCTTACAGGGTGGCACAAAGCAGAGCATAAGAGAGAACCCACCTATGATCTCCAAGCAGCTGCCCAGGTAGCCGAGAACCAGGGCGTACCCCACATACGTGTTTTGTTGCCCCACTGAAGTTGGCATGGTGTACATCAGGTTGTTATACCAAGCTATGGGTATCAGGCTGAGGACTCCTGAGATGAAGATCACCATTCCACCAAAGGCTGATATCAGGAAGTTGGGTACTTCTTCCCAGCAGCGTACACCCCAGGAAGCCAAAGCGATGCCCAGGGCATTGACCACCAGGGAGACGATCATTAATGCCCGGGCAACCTGCACCACCTGCTGACTGAAGTAGTTATTGTCGGTCACTCCACACTGCTTGTCCTGGTTGGTGGTCGTCTCCTCGCATATATCCCATATGCCCTGATTCAGTATGACGTCCGTGGGGCGGTTAACTAAAGAACTGAGTGACCGCCAGGCTGGTGCCACCGTGGAGGTGAGGTTCAGCACCAGCCCACAGGGTGCCATCACCATGCCAATGATCATCACGGTGGGGGTCCGCATTCTGAAGGCTTCTCTCTCCAAGTCGGTGCAATGTACAGATGATCCTCAATTCAGGGAGTCCACAATTGTCCTGCGAACTTCTGCTCGGACCAGGCACAAAGGGTTAATGGATGCGGGTCAGCTTCCAGCAGGCATCCTGAAGATCGGGGTAATGCCCCATCTAATGCCCTCTGCACCAGGAACCTCCGAGCAGCTCCTATCAGCTGACGATCTGTCTGCAACTAGTGTAAAGTTCCTTTAAATGCAGTGAAACTGGCTTGACAGAAACTGCCTTGTGTAAAGCAGGAAGAGAGGCGGGGCCAGCGGAGTCCGAGCTCCTCTGGAAGGAGGGGCACATAGCTCTGCACACCGACCACCCACCGACGGGCACCGCAGTCCTGCCAGCCTCTCTCACCTGCACATCTGCTTGGAGGTTAGGTGTCATGCACAGGTCTGTATTTTGTGTCTCCAAATAATGTGGACTCAATGGGGCCACAAAAATGCGGACAGCAAAAGCTGTGTACTGTCTGCGTCCATATGTCCACAAAAAAATAGAAGGTGCCCAGGGGCATAGCTAAAGGCTCATGGGCCCTGGTGCAAGAGTTCAGCTTGGGCCCCCTAACCTCACTGCTTTGTGGCCAGGAGCCGGGGAGCACATATCCTTCATGCTGCCTGTGGAAAAAATGTTAATGCCGCCCGCCCCAATGCCAAATTATTAACCATACCCCTTTCTTCCAGCCAGAGGTGTAACATGACCAGCATGCACTTTCTATAATACCGGTGTCTTATGAGGCACAAGGGTCTTTGGGCCCCCTCAGGCGACTGCTACCTCTGCACCCCCTATAGCCATGTCCCTGAACGTGTCCTATTCTTGTCCGTTTTGCAGACAAGAATAAGTATTTTAACAATGGGGCCCACGGAAATTGGGAGAAGCACACAGCCAGTATCCGTATTTTTGCAGATCCGTCGTTTGTGGACCCCAAAATATATCCGGTCGTGTGCACGAGGCCGTAAAGAGGGTATAAAATTCCCTTTTCTTTAGCCATTTCTAAAATGGCTTCAAGACTAGTCCATGTTTCCCAGACACAGTTTCATTTTTTAGAATGCGTGCAGCGTCACAATTGTTACCTTTTTTCCCCCAGTTCAGGTAGGACTCATGCAGACGGCTGTTGCCCGGCCGGGCCCCTTAAATAGCAGTTCTGCAATATACAGGCCCTGGTCGTCTGTACAACGCATCACGGACGCAGACCAATTCACTTGAATGGGTCTGCAATCCAGAAGGTGCGGTGCAGAATTCGTTCTATTTTTTTTGCGGTGCAGATGGATCACAGACCCATTCAAGTTGAATGGGTCTGGATCCATCTGCGGAAACCGTAAGGATGTTGCCCCCATGCATTGGGGACTACAAATTGCGGTCCCTAATGCACGGAACAGCCGGGCAACAGCCATCTGCATGAGTCCTTAGGCGGAGTTCAGTTTTTTGGTCAGTTATTTCCATCAGTGACTGTGAGCCAAAACCTGCAGTGAAGCCTCCTCAGAGATGAGGTATAATGGAAAGATCTGCTCCTGTTCTGTGGCTTTGACCCACACCTGGTTGTGGCTCACAATCACTGATGGAAATAACTGATGTGTGAACTCAGCCATAGGCCTCATGCACACGACCGTTGTGTGCATCCGTGGCCGTTGTGCCGTTTTCCGTTTTTTTTCGCTGACCCATTGACTTTCAATGGGTCCGTGGAAAAATCGGAAAATGCACCGTTTGGCAGCCGCATCCGTGATCCGTGTTTCCTGGCCGTGAAAAAAATATGACCTGTCCTATTTTTTTCACGGCCAATGGTTCACGGACCCATTCAAGTCAATGGGTCCGTGAAAAATCACGGATGCACACAAGATTGTCATCCGCGTCCGTGATCCGTGTCCGTTTTTTCCTATCATTTCAATGGCAAACTTGACTTAGATTTTTTTTTCCTTTTTCATGTCCGTGGATCCTCCAAAAAACAAGGAAGACCCACGGACGAAAAAACGGTCACGGATCACGGACCTACGGACCCCGTTTTTGCGGACCTTAAAAAAAAACGGTCGTGTGCATAAGGCCTTATATAAATGATAAACATTTATTTTATTTTTTTGGGTAGCAGGAAGGTCCAGTACTCCTTCCTATTGATGAGTCTAAAAAAATGGTTCCTAGTGGCCTCAGGGATCTGTTCAAGGATTAATAATCTCAGTAGGGAGGAATTCTTATTAGGCCTCATGCAAATTACAGTTGTTTGGGTCGGAATCCAAAGCGCATTTTTTGCAGCTTGGATGCTGACCCATTCACTGCAGTGGGGCCACATAAGACGATGAGAGCACTCCGTGTGCTGTCCGCATCTGTTGCTCTGTTCCATGGCCCAGCAAAAAATTAGAACATGTCCTATTTTCCGTTTTGTCGACAAGAATAGGCTGCCCGTCCCGTTCTGCAAATTGCGGAATGCACACGGCCGCCATCCATGTTTTGAAATTTGCAGACCGCAAAACACTGGCCGGTCGTGTGCATGAGGCCTTATGGACATTGCCAAAATGTCTGGAGACACTGGTTAGAGTGGGTTCACATCAGCGTTATGGCTTCCGTCATTGTTTTCCGTTATAACATGGTTCTAGCGGAAAATAACGGAATCCATAAGACAGAAGTCAAAATGGAAGCCTTTAAGATGCATTCCGTTTTGATCCTTGATAATACAAGTTTATGAGCAGCTTAATGGATCCGTCCTGGTTTCCATTATGCAGGAGTCCGTTATGCTGACGGAAAGCAAAATGGAATGCATCTTAAAGGCTTCCATTTTGACTTCTGTCTTATGGATTCCATCATTTTCTGTTATAACCATGTTATAACGGAAAACAATAAGGGAAGCCATAACGCTGATGTGAACCTAAATGAATATTACTCCGATGTCAGTTCAGTCTCATTTTGATGGGTTGGATGGTGTGCCCGACATACTGTAATCTGCAGGGACAGGAGAGGAGATAGATGACAATTTACAACCCCCTTTATTTTAAACCGCTCACCTGTCACCACAAAGACAAAACTTGAGGAACTGCACCCAATGTTGTTACAACAGAGAGAGTTGGTAATATTACATGGGAAACACCCGGGTTGTGAGATATGCTGGTCTGAACAGGGTCCAAAAGTAAAGGTCCTTTTACACGGGACAATGTACAAGCAGTTTGTCGGGAAGGAAGCGTTCCCCAATCTGCTGATCGCTTTGCATTTACAAAGTATGGGGGGAGCGATGCTAATGCCATCTATCTTCCCCATACAGATTCGTTGTTTCCCGGCAGCAGATCATGTTTACAGAACACAATCTGCTGCCGGAAAATGAGGATTGTTGTATTTCACTAACGATCCAATTTCAATTTCTTCGGGTAATCAGTGGTGCATTTACACAAACAGATCATCGCTAACGAGCGTTCCTATGAACGCTCATTAGCGATGGGCTTTTCAATTCTCCTTCCGTATAAAGGGCCCTTAAAGGGTTTCAGGAAACTAGGGGCCTGTAGATTTTTCAAGAGAATGTCTCCACCTGTACATGATAGCTGTTTTTTGGCTACTAAGGCTGAGTTCACACGGGCGAGATTTCCGCGCGGGTGCAATGCGGGAAGTGAACGCATTGCACCCACACTGAATCCGGACCCATTCATTTCTATGGGGCTGTGTACATGAGCTGTGATTTTCACGCATCACTTATGCGTTGCGTGAAAATCGCAGCATGCTCTATATTGTGCGTTTATCACACAACGCAGGCCCCATAGAAGTGAATAGGACTGAGTGAAAATCACAAGCAAGTGCGGATGCGGTGCGATTTTCACGCACGGTTTCTAGGAGACGATTGGGATGGGGACCCGATCATTATTATTTTCCCTTATAACATGGTTATAAGGGAAAATAATAGCATAGTACATTACAGAATGCATAGTACAATAGGGCTGGAGGGGTTAATTCTTTTTTATTTAACTCACCTTAATCCACTTGCTCGCGCAGCCCGGCTTCTCTTCTGTCTTCTTATTTGCTGTGTGCAGGAAAAGGACCTGTGGTGACGTCACTCTGGTCATCACATGGTCCATCACATGATCTTTTAGGGCTCTTTCACACTTGCGTTGTCTGGATCCGGCGTGTACTCCATTTGCCGGAATTACACGCCGGATCCGGAAAAACGCAAGTGAACTGAAAGCATTTGATCTTCAAAATGCGTTCAGTGTTACTATGGCAGCCAGGACGCTATTAAAGTCTTGGTTGTCATAGTAGTAGTGGGGAGCGGGGGAGCAGTATACTTGCCGTCCGTGCGGCTCCTGGGGCGCTCTAGAATGATGTCAGAGCGCCCCATGCGCATGGATGACATGCCCTGCGATCACGTCATCCATGTGCGTGGGGCGCCCTGACGTCACTCTGGAGCGCCCCGGGAGCCGCACGGACGGTAAGTATACTGCTCCCCCGCTCCCCACTACACTTTACCATGGCAAACAGGACTTTAGCGTCTTGGCAGCCATGGTAACCATTCAGAAAAAGCTAAACGTCGGATCCGGCAATGCGCCGAAACGACGTTTAGCTTAAGGATTAATGCTTTTCAATGGGCATTAATTCCGGATCCGGCCTTGCGGCAAGTCTTCAGGATTTTTGGCTGGAGCAAAAAGCGCAGCATGCTGCGGTATTTTCTCCGGCCAAAAAACGTTCCGGTCCGGAACTGAAGACATCCTGATGCATCCTGAACGGATTTCTCTTTATTCAGAATGCATTAGGATAAAACTGATGAGGATTCTTCCGGCATAGAGCCCCGATGACGGAACTCTATGCCGGAAAAGAACAACGCAAGTGTGAAAGAGCCCTTACCATGGTTTTGCACTCTCGCTGAAAAATCGCTTGTGAACCCAGCCTAACTCTCAGAATTGGGTCATGCAACAGCAAATGCCAGTGTTTGCCTAAAATGTTTTTAATTTCAGAGGCCCTTCTCTAGCTAGGTGCTGATTTTCTTTCTCTAAAGCTAGATGCACCAAAATGTGCCACATTTTAACAATTTTTGCCAAATTCTATCTGCACACTTAATAAATAAAATTAATGTAGGCCATAGTTTTTCCAATTTTTGCCGTTCGTCAGCATTTTTATTATTGCATTGTCACACTGTACTACTTATGTTGTGTATTATACTGCCAGGGCTCATGCACAAACGTATTGTGGACCGTGCACGCTGTATGACCAATGCGGACCCATTCACTTGATTTGGTCCACAATCCACAAGATATGGAGCAGAAGGCCACGGAAGCACTATGGAGCGCTTGCATGGCATTTTGGTCTGTGCCTCCACACCGCAAAAAAATAGAACCTGATCTATTTTTTTGCGGTGTCGATGGATTGCGGACTCATTCAAGTTATATAGGTCTGTATTTATGTAATGGGCTTGGTTCTGGTGCTGTATTTATGTAATGAGCTTGGTTCTGGTGCTGTATTTATGTAATGAGCTTGGTTTTGGTGCTGTATTTATGTAATGAGCTTGGTTCTGGTGCTGTATATATGTAATGAGCTTGGTTCTGGTGCTGTATATATGTAATGAGCTTGGTTCTGGTGCTGTATATATGTAATGAGCTTGGTTCTGGTGCTGTATTTATGTAGGGGTGCACCGAAATGAAAATTCTGGTCCGAAACCGAAACCGAAAATTCAGGATGCCCTTGACCGAAAACCGAAACCGAAACTGCCTTTTTGCCCAAATACTTTTAAAATACTTTTTTTTTAATGATATTTATAACAGTGCCATCCACAGACCCCCACCCACCCCATAACAGTGCCATCCACAGACCCCCCACCCCATAACAGTGCCATCCACAGACCCCCACCCACCCCATAACAGTGCCATCCACAGACCCCCCCACCTCATAACAGTGCCATCCACAGACCCCCACCCACCCCATAACAGTGCCATCCACAGACCCCCACCCACCCATAACAGTGCCATCTACAGACCCCCACCCACCCCATAACAGTGCCATCCACAGACCCCCCCCCCCCCATTGCCGCTCCAGTACAGACTAGTTATCAAATGTGTACAATTAATAAGGATTCTATTCATGAGGCCCCCTCTGCAGTAGAACATTCAATATAGCCACATCCTACTCACAGGGCTGTTATCTTAATGCTGGCCGGCCGGGCAGACGAGCGGCAGCGTCACGACTGACGTCACATGCCTGGGTCGCCTCCTTCATTCAGAAAGTAGGCCGGGCACATGACGTCAGTCGTGACGCTGCCGCTCGTCTGCCCGGCCGGCCAGCATTAAGATAACAGCCCTGTGAGTATGATGTGGCTGTATTGAATGTTCTACTGCAGAGGGGGCCTCATGAATAGAATCCTTATTAATTGTACACATTTTATAACTACTGGAGCTGGGGGCCGGAGCACAGTGAACGCACCGGCCCCCAGTTCCTCCTCCCCGTCCCTCCCCGCTATTTTCTGCCGATATGTACCAATATCGGCCGAAATGGATTAGGCCGATATTTTCGGCCACCGGAATTTCGGTGCACCCCTAGTAATGAGCTTGGTTCTGGTGCTGTATTTATGTAATGAGCTTGGTTCTGGTGCTGTGTTTATGTAATGAGCTTGGTAATAGTGCAGTATTTATGTAATGGGCTTGGTTCTGGTGCTGTATTTATGTAATGAGCTTGGTTCTGGTGCTGTATTTATGTAATGAACTGGGTTCTGGTGCTGTATATATGTAATGAGCTTGGTTCTGGTGCTGTATTTATGTAATGAGCTTGGTTCTGGTGCTGTATTTATGTAATGGGCTTGGTTCTGTTGCTGTATTTATGTAATGAGCTTGGTTCTGGTGCTGTATTTATGTAATGAGCTTGGTTCTGGTGCTGTATTTATGTAATGAGCTTGGTTCTGGTGCTGTATTTATGTAATGAGCTTGGTTCTGGTGCTGTATTTATGTAATGAGCTTGGTTCTGGTGCTGTATTTATGTAATGAGCTTGGTTCTGGTGCTGTATTTATGTAATGGGCTTGGTTGTAGTGCTGCATGTATGTAATGAGCTTGGTTCTGGTGCTGTATTTATGTAATGAGCTTGGTTCTGGTGCTGTATTTATGTAATGAGCTTGGTTCTGGTGCTGTATTTATGTAATGAGCTTGGTTCTGGTGCTGTATTTATGTAATGGGCTTGGTTGTAGTGCTGCATGTATGTAATGAGCTTGGTTCTGGTGCTGTATTTATGTAATGAGCTTGGTTCTGGTGCTGTATTTATGTAATGAGCTTGGTTCTGGTGCTGTATTTATGTAATGAGCTTGGTTCTGGTGCTGTATTTATGTAATGGGCTTGGTTGTAGTGCTGCATGTATGTAATGAGCTTGGTTCTGGTGCTGTATTTATGTAATGGGCTTGGTTCTGGTGCTGTATGTATAGTATAGACCAAAAGTTTGGACACACCTTCTCATTCAAAGAGTTTTCTTTATTTTCATGACTATGAAAATTGTAGATTCACACTGAAGGCATCAAAACTATGAATTAACACACGTGGAATTATATACATAACAAAAAAGTGTGAAAGAACTGAAAATATGTCATATTCTAGGTTCTTCAAAGTAGCCACCTTTTGCTTTGATTACTGCTTTGCACACTCTCGGCATTCTCTTGATAAGCTTCAAGAGGTAGTCACCTGAAATGGTTTTCACTTCACAGGTGTGCCCTGTCAGGTTTAATAAGTGGGATTTCTTGCCTTATAAATGGGGTTGGGACCATCAGTTGAGTTGTGGAGAAGTCAGGTGGATACACAGCTGATAGTCCTACTGAATAAACTGTTAGAATTTGTATTATGGCAAGAAAAAAGCAGCTAAGTAAAAAAAAACGAGTGGCCATCATTACTTTAAGAAATGAAGGTCAGTCAGTCCGAAAAATTGGGAAAACTTTGAAAGTGTAGTATGTATGTAATGCAATGAAAATGCAGCTTCTTCATTGAGTGAGCAGCCGACTGTTGGGAGAGAACGCTTACTTCCCGACATTCGGCTGCAGAATTGTCCTGTGTAAATCAACCTTAACACTAAAACCTGTATTTAGGGGTAAACCTGGTGCTGTGTGCACTGTACATGTGTTACCCCTCCTCCGAGTGCATAGTGTATGCAGATATTTTTTTTTATGGGAAAAGATTCAGTAAAATTTGTAATTTTTACATTTTCACCTGCAGCCCTGTGAAGAACTATTGGTACAGAGAGGAGGCTATCTCTCTATGCACACCTATACACAATGCTATCAATAACTGATAATGCCTCCTCCCTGTACCGTTGCTGTTCACAGGAGGTCGAAAAAGCAAAGATATAAATGTATAAATTACACATTTTACTGAATCTTTTCTTAAAAAATGAAAAAAAAATGTATATATCAATTTGCTCAGCTTTTCCTGCTCTACAACATGGTGCTGTCAGATTGCATAGCATTTTTTGATGACAGGTCCTCTTTAAGATTTACATGTAGTAAGTGTTTGTGAGTCGGTATATATGTAGAAGTTATTATATCTATTGTACAAACTTGCCAAATCTCTTGGAACCTATGGGAGGCTCCTGGAAAACGGAAAGACCTCCCGAAGTCCCAGCAGAGTTGGCAAATCCCCTAGGGGTTGAAGGGGGGTGAAGTCTCAGTGGCGCGTGTGTCTCCTGCTACCCAACTTGTTAACAAGTATAGTGCATAGTGCACTGAAAATTCCTCAAAAGTAGTGTACTGTAGTGGAGAAGGGCTTTGGTTTAGTTGGGGGCCCCAGTAAATGGACTGCTCTGTACTCCTGGAACCCTTAATTTGACTCTGCCATTGAGACCAATCATTGGCTCCATTGATGCACCTCATGGGCGTCTCTCCTCACATCCTGAGACATTTGGCACACCTCATTGCCATCTCCTAGACATTCTGGTCCCTTCAAAGTGCTGGATGTAAGGGACAGGAGCCCATGCATCATTTTAGTGTGCTGCCAATACAACACTTATGCAATCAGTAACAAGACCGATAACAGGGTGGGAGCTAAGGGGTATCTTCTTATTTACCCATAAAAGCAATGAAAAGATAAGAGCCCACATGGATCAAAATTACAATGGCAAAACTCCACCTTTTTATTATCATATGTTGTGACAAATTTATGGTTGCTTGTTCTTCTTTTATAAATCTGTCCCAATTTGTAACACATAACACTGCCTTAATTCACTGGGACACAATTTTTTGGAATTTATACTATACCCCATACATAGACGATAGTAAGCTGGTTTCACCTAAATCAGCAGGATCAACCCACTCAGTTTTTTTTGTTTTTTTTTACAGATTTGTTTTTTCAAGAAAAATGTAAGCACAATAGTATACAAAGTACTGGTATTGAAGTCGATTGTGCAATTCTAATCTTACATCAAATACCAAAAGAATAATTATTGGATGACAATAATAATAGAACATGGTAATCACAAATGCATCACCTAGCCTATGTCTTACCGACCTAATCCTATGGCTACCAACTCCCAGCATCTCCATAGATAGCAGTTTGACAGTGTTAGACTGGTGGGAGTCTTAATGTGTTTGTTTTGAACAGAATTAGAGGAGTGCAGTACATTGTGGAGACTGGTTCACCCCATAAACATGATAACCTCCAGACCAGAGACAATAGTGTTCAACTGTATCCTCGGAGTTCCTCTAAGATCTTTTGTGGTATACCATTGTGTATACTGATTTGTTGTCATCTTCTGGGTCACTTTTTGCCCTTGACCGTAGTTTAGTAATATAAACTTTCCAGTTATCAAAAAACTTTTTGCCAGGGTCTCTTTGTGTCGCTCCGCCTCTGACCTCTTCAGACCTTCTGCAGCATTTTCTCAGTTTTAGGATCTCCCAAGTCAGATATAAAAATTTAGTAAATCCACAGCTAGGTTAAGCTTCCATGGTGGTGCAACAAACAAAATCACTTTGGATCAATAATCAAAAATGTTGGGGCATTGCCAAATTCTTTGCTATAAGTCCATGGCTGGAAACTGACACTTAGGACATGCTGTAAGTCTATCAGAATGGGAAGCAGTAAGGGGAAAATGAAACCCATATTGTACTCTGTGCATATATGTCCAGGCAGTGGTGTAACTAAAAATGACTGGGCCCCACAGCATGTTTTTGAATGGGCCCCCCCCCCCCTTCCCGCAGTAACTTCATCTCAACCCCCTCCTTTCATGCAACCCCCTACTCCTGTGGCTGGTAAAGATTGCTCTTTTAGACCAGGCCCGGCAGCCACTCCATCCATTTCCTACACTGTATATACTGTCATTGTATAATACTGTTGAGGGGGCCCTGACAATAACACCTTTTAGTCCTCTTCCTGGGTGGGCCCCTTCTGAGTCCGGGCCCCAAAGCAGCTGCCTCCCCTGCTTCACCTATAGTTATGTCCAGGGGCAGATTGGCCATTGTAGAGGGAGGTGCCATAATTAATATATATAGTAAATATAAAAAGTCTACACACCCCTACATTTTGCAAAAACACATCTGAAGTCTCCCAAAAGCATGTGGGAAAAGGTGTTTGGTCTGATGAAACCAAGGTTGAACTTTTTGGCCATAATTCCAAAAGATATGTTTGGCGCAAAAAGAACACCATACCCACAGTGAAGCATGGTGGTGGCAGCATCATGCTTTGGGGCTGTTTTTCAGCTGGAACTGGGACCTTAGTTAAGCTAGAAGGGAATTATGAACAGCTCCAAATACCAGTCAATATTGGCACAACACCTTCAGGCTTCTGCTAGAAAGCTGAACATGAAGAGGGAACTTCATCTTTCAGCATGACAGGTGCTTCAACAAAGTATTAGTTTAAGGGTGTGCACACTTATGCAACCAGATTATTTTAGATTTTTTTGTTTTCTTCCCTCCATCTAAAAGATTTCAGTTTGTTTTTCAATTGAGTGGTACAGTTTATAGGTCACATTAAAGAAGGAAAAAGTTCTGAAATTATTTATCTTTGTCTCATTTTTTTACATCACAGAAACCTGACATTTTAAACAGGGGTGTGTAGACTTATTATATCCACTGTATATCCAGCAGTATACAGGACGGGGGTGGAATATATATATATATATATATATATATATATATATAGTCCAGAAAAATGGGCGGCACTCCAAGGAAAAGGACAAGTGAACTTTATTCACCCAGGTGGTGCAACGTTTCGGTTCTGCACTAGAACCTTTTTCAAGCAAAGTTACAACTCAAATCACAGCATTATATACAGGTGAATCAATTAGCATGTTCAGCATGTGATCACACTCCACCCAGTGGGTGTGTTATAAATCTTGATCATCCAATAAAAACAGTGTATACATCAAGAAAAAGAAAATAAACAGAATATAAATGCAATGAAACATACATGTGAAAAAATACATGTGACATACATGTTTATAAGCAGTGTATCCATAACCACATACTATATCGATCAATTGCAAAATCGATCTGCCCGATCGGTGCACTGTGGTGTGATATATTTTATAGAGAAGAATAGCAGAGAGGGGGGGGGCGATCAGGAAAGCATACCAGAGAGGCGAGAAGGAACCTGCGCAGCGCCGCACCAATCTGGGATATGCCGGCCGGAGACCTCTGATGTCATCAAATCGGGCCGCAGCGTCATCTTCCCGAGTCTCACCCCATGCGCATGCTCAGTGGACAAAGTCTATTCCCAGCGCCATCTTGCTTAGTGGAAACAGACCGCTACGTCAACACACTCAGTGTAGTACATCCAAACCACTTATTGGAGGGTATCGGCAACTCAGAGAGAAAGAGACAATCTAGAAACCAGAATGTCTCCCATCATATCCACGTGAGGCCATGCTGCGGCCACGGAATCCGCGGTCCCTGCAAAAGCGACACTTTGGTTACTGAGTGCCCTCATACCCGGGAGGGATCTCCTCTTCTGGGCATAAGGATGTCACAGAGTGTGGACAGCAGCTAGGTGTCATGTCGCTCAGGTTTCCCATGGTGCTTATCAAAATAGGCATGCGGCAATTCAAAAAATGTAATACAGGTATCTGAAAAATAATAAAATTAACCATGGAGGACAAAAAACGTCCCACATAACCCTCTTATATATGGTATGTTGCGATCAGCCCGACCGCCTCTGCCAATCTTCCAATGGTGAAGTGTGGATGATCTGTGTGAAGAAAAAGAAAAATTAATTACTGAGGCAAGAAAAATATATTAATTGAGTTAATTAACTCCCTTAGTGTATACATGAGGGGCCTAATAACACCCGACCTGACATAAGAGGCAAACCACCCTACAGAACGTCCCCAAAATTATAATCTACATTTAAGCCATGAGGCTTCAGGCTGCCCAACCTGTGAATCCAGCTAAGCTCTCTGTGTCTCAATACCTTAGATCTATCCCCACCTCGCCTGGGTTGGGGAATCTGATCCACTATCCAGCATCTCAGGTCGCCTTCCCTATGCTTGGCTTCCGTGAAATGTTTGGATACCGGTAAGTCTATCCTTTTTTTTCTAATACTCAAGCGATGGTTATTGAGGCGAGTCTTAAGCTCTGTGGTCGTCTCCCCTACATATAATAAATTGCATGGACAAGATAGTATATAGATAACGTAGCTGGAGTCACAGGTTAGGTGAAATAACATTTTAAAAGATTCACCAGTCCCAGGGTGTATGAAACTCTTCCCCTTACGAATATACTTGCAGTTGACGCAGTTAAGGCAGGGATAACAACCCAAGCCCAACTGCGCCAATGTGGTCTGTTTCAAGGATCCCTTTGAGCCTATATCTGCCTTCACCAACTGATCCTTCAGATTCCTGGATCTACGGTAGGAGAGGAGAGGTGGACGCTGGAATTCAGAGATGTCACTAAAGTTCACTTGTCCTTTTCCTTGGAGTGCCGCCCATTTTTCTGGACTATACATTGGGGTAAGAAGCCTATTCCCCTGGAGACGTGCACTCTACCTTTACTGGATTGCGTACCAGTGCCGCCATTTTTCCTTGATATATATATATATATATATATATATATATATACACATACATATACACACACACTATATACTCCCATCCTGTATATCTGCCAAAAAAGTGAAATTTTGAAATTGTATCTCTATTTGCCATTAATTATTGTGGAACATCTAAAGGGTTAACGACGTTTGTAAAATCAGTTTTGAATACCTTAAGGGGTGTAGTTTATAGAATGGGGTCATTTTTGGGTGGTTTCTATTATGTAAGCCTCACAAAAATGACTTTAGACTTCAGACCTGAACTGGTCCTTAAAAAGTTGTTTTTTGAAAATGTCTCAGAAATTTCATGATTTACTTCTAAACTTCTAAGCCTTGTAACGTCCCCCAAAAATAAAATGTCATTTCCAAATTGATCCTAACATGAAGTAGACATATGGGAAATGTAAAGTAATAACTATTTTTGTAGGTATTCATATGCATTATAGAAGTAGAGAAATTAAAACTTTTGGGGGCAAATTTTGTATTTTTTTATAAATAAAAATGATTAATTTTTTTTACTCCATTTTACCAGTGTCATAAAGTACAATATGTGACGAGAAAACAATCTCAGAATGCCCTGGATAAGTCAAAGCGTTTTAAAGTTATCACCACCAAGTGACACTGGTCAGATTTGCAAAAAATGGCCTGGTCCTTAAGGTGAAATATGGCTGTGTCCTTAGGGAGTTAATGTTCTTGTGCAGTTTAAAAAATTCAAATGTTGAAAATAAGAAGTGACGTAGCTGACGTATTTCGGGTGTACTCCCTTTCTATTCTCTGCATCTTACAGCAAAGGTAGATTGCAAAACCAGTTGTTTGAGATTCTTACACAAGTGGCTTCTTGAGGAAATAATGTTGGCTACACCTTGACAGGCTGGTTTGCATTCAAGTAGACATTTACTGGTATTTGTACAAGGCAATGCATTAAAATAGAAACCTGGATTACTAAAGTACAGTAGTATCGACCAGCAAGCCGGATTTATCTCAGAGTCATTGTTCCTGGTTTGGGCCTCAATCACACAGCAGTATTCCGGACAGCACTACACAAGTAAACTAAAAACAGAGGAACCTGCATAGAGGACAATTATAATGGAAAGATATGTGCCTTCTGTGTTTGGACCTGTTTCTGATTTTGGCTTACTGATCAAATACTCCCTTGTGAATGAAGCCTTACTTATTACTGCAGAGGACAGGATTGTACTAATAAATTATAAACAACCAAAGGTTGTTTGTCATTCAGTATTTCCCTGAGTGACCTGTTTTTTAAGTGGCATACTCAGGCATGGGATTCAGCCAGTTTCCTCAGGTTCTCCAGATCCGGTTGTTAAAATTACAGCGGCAGCTGAAGATGAGCTCTTCCATTCCATAGTTTAGGCTTTTTAAAATTTGGGTGGTAGTGTATATATGGTGTATGTAAAACACGTGACGCCGCGTGTTCGCCTTTGAGTAGGGAACCTGTTAAAAATTTCAAGCCCACCCCTGGGAAAACTTGACCATTGTCATGGTGGTGCTCCATGCCGATCCCGCTATCTGGGGCAGGCATAAACCCCGCATCATCTAGACCCTGCTGGTAACCAGGGCCCACTGGGTCTTCCCTATCTTCCAACAGGGATGGCTGCCAAATTCCTGTCCCTCATTGGAGGCCGCAGCCTGTGTCAGGCTACAAGGTATCTAATTGTCCCCTGGGGTCATGTGCTTGCTTCCTGGCTCATAAAGGGCAAGTTACTCCAATCTCTGGACACATGGTGGTACTTAAGGTACCTTTCCCAAGGGAGAGGTGCCTGAGCTTTAGGTTCCTAACTTGCTAGTTTACAAAGCTATGCTATTCTGTCCGTGTACCATACAGTAACTCTGCCCATTTACTGACTAATTTTCCAGTGCCTGCCCTGACCTTAGATTGACCTTTTGCTGCCTGCCCCAAACTCTGATTAGTTTCGCGGATCCTCACAGACCCTGCCTGTCCTAACCTCTGTCTCTGTCCTGACTATAAGTATTGCCTGATTCCCTGGTGCTTCACCGTGGTGTCTCTGCCCATGGGTCAGCTGCCAACTATGCTGGGACTATTCGAAAAAAGGTAGAAGCCCGGCGGCTCCCCTGCAACAAAGACCAGATCCCTGCATAGGGGTCAGAGGGTAAAAACCAAGGGACTGCCAGGTTAACTCCCTTAGGACTAGCTCAAAGTCAAACCGGTTAGTTGGTACAGTCGGTCCACCTCCACTGTCCTTTACAACCATCATGAGCATCCACCTGGTTATTCTATTTAAGGCTACTTTCACACTAGTGTTTTTGCTGGATCCGGCAGGGTTCAGCAAAAACACCTCCGTTACTGATAATACAACCATCTGCATCTGTTATTAACAAATCCGGTTGTATTATCTTTAACATACCCAAGATGGATCCGTCATGAACTCCATTCAAAGTCAATGGAGGACGGATCCGTTTTCTATTGTGTCAGATTATGTCAGAGAAAACTGATCCGTCCCCTTTGACTTGTATTGTGGGTCATGACGAATCCGTCTTGCTTCGCATCCCAGGACATTAAGCAAACCGCAGCATGCTGTGGTCTGCTATCCGGTATGAGAACGGAACGGAATACATTTTGGAGCCTTCCGTTCTGTTCAGTTACGTTTTTGTCCCCATTGACAATGAATAGGGACAAAACGGAAGTTTTTTTCCCCGGTATTGAGACCCTATGACGGATCTCAATACTGGAAAATATTAACGCTAGTGTGAAAGTAGCCTAAGGCTTGTATTTTTTTTTGTGTTCTGAATTATTTTACAGTGCTAATAATGGTGATATTTATAAAACTGTGACAGTAAGGCTACTTTCACACTAGCATTAATATTTTCCGGTATTGAGATCTGTCATAGGGTCTCAATACCGGAAAAAAAACACTTCCGTTTTGTCCCAATTCATTGTCGAGTGCTCCAAAATACATTCCGTTCCATTCTCATACCGGAGAGCAAACGGCAGCATGCTGCGGTTTGCTTTCTGTCCTGGGATGCGGAGCAAGACAGATCCGTCATAACCCACAATGCAAGTCAATGGGGAAGGATCTGTTTTATCTGACACAATAGAAAACGGATGCGTCCCCCATTGACTTTCAATGGAGTTCATGACGGATCCGCCATGGCTATAGAAACATAATACAACCGTATCCCTTCATAACGCATGCAGATGGTTGTATTATCAGTAACAGAAACGTTTTTGCTCAACCCTGCCGGATCCAGCAAAAATGCTAGTGTGAAAGTAGCCTTATTTTGGCATTGAATAGTGTAGTCAATATAGATACATTACAGAGAGACACATAGGATGCACACAGAAGTGTAGTTAATGGTTCAGCATAGGGGAGAGGCAATAAAAAAAAAAACACAAAAAAAAACAAACAAACACATCCACCATCACCTGAAGGGGCTTCCAACCCAGATAATGCCACACTATGACCATTACCAATACCCCTTACGTAGTATTCATGCCCCTATGTGCCCTCTAGACAGTAATAATGACCCTTGTATATCCTCTAAATAATGAACCCTGTGAACGCCCTAGAAAGTGATCATGCCCTCTTTCCCCTCTAGACAGTAACAATACCCAGTGTCTGCCTCTAAAAATAATAATGCCCACGGAGAGCCCCTTTTTGCCCACTTTACAATAATAATATCCCATGTGCTTAATACATAATAATGCCCTCTGTATAAATAATAACGCCCTGTGTTCCATTGAATAAATAGTAAAGCATTGTTGTCTGTGTCATGTTTTATGCTTAGAACAGGGAGAAATAGAAGGGTCACATGTTGCATGGTACACACATTTTTGCTTGTGCCTCACCCACTTATATAGGACACAGCCCTCATTTTTTATATTTAAATCACAATTCATAGAGATGACCTCTTTCAGCAGACCCCAAAATGGATACAGACCATATACCAGCTCCACCCTGTATACAGACTCCCAGGCTAGACTCCTGTTTACATAACCAGACCAGACTCCATTTGTTTATGAACTCTAGACCGGACCTCAAAGTACCGATTTAGGGCTCATGCACACAAACGTTTTATTGCGTTCTGTATACGGGCCGTATTTTGATTCCGTATACAGAACCATTCATTTCAATGGGTCCACAAAAGATGGGTCATTTCAATGGGTCTGCAAAAGCATCCATTGCTCGATTCTGTGGCCCCGCAAAAATTATGAGGCTTGTCCTATTCTTGTCCGTTTTGCGGACAAGAATAGGCATTTGTATAATGGGCCTCCTGTTCCGTTCCGCAAATTACGGAAGGAACACGGGCCGTGCCGCAAAAAACCGGCACGTCATGTGCATGAGCCCTTACAGATCTCCATTACAGATACACCATGACAGAAAGTCAACAGACCCCATTTGTATCCAATATGCAAGTGATCTGTCCCTTGCTTGCATTCTTTTTTTTTTTTCCTATGATGGAACACAGAGGAGCATACGAAGGCATACTTGTACAAACAAAGGTGCACAAGTTTACACATTCTGGGAAATGAATAAGTGCACATACCTACCCCAGTCCACCACTACTGGAGTGCTCAGTCTCACTATGCAGTACCCCCAGAGGACTACTGCAAAGGGTTAAATATTTCCAAAAGAGTTAATTTAATGTTGACAAGTTAAATGTCGTGATTTATTGTTGAAGCACTTCTTTATGTACACAAGTACATGACATGTATGAGAGAATTCCTGCAGACCAGGCCCAAGTCCACAAAACATGTGTCTCTAAGGCCCCTTTCACACGGGCGAGTTTTCCGTGCGGGTGCGATGCGTGCGGTGAACGTATTGCACCCGCACTGAATCCTGACCCATTCATTTCTATGGGGCTGTGCACATGAGCGGTGATTTTCACGCATCACTTGTGCGTTGAGTGAAAATCGCAGCATGCTCTATATTGTCCAATTTTCACGCGACGCAGGCCCCATAGAAGTGAATGGGAAGCGTGAAAATCGCATAGCATCCGCAGGCAAGTACGGATGCGGTGCGATTTTCACGCACGGTTGCTAGGAGACGATCGGGATGGAGACCCGATCATTATTATTTTCCCTTATAACATAGTTATAAGGGAAAATAATAGCATTCTGAATACAGAATGCATAGTAAAACAGCGCTAGAGGGGTTAAAAAAATAAATAAAAATTTAACTCACCTTAGTCCACTTGATCGCGAAGCCCGGCATCTCCTTGTGTCTCCTCTGCTGAACAGGACCTGGGGTGAGCATTAAATAGAGGTTAAGGACCTTTGATGACGTCACTCCGGTCATCACATGGTCTTTTACCATGGTGAATCACCATGGTAAAAGATCATGTGACGTACCATGTGATGACCGGAGTGATGTCATCAAAGGTCCTTAACCTCTATTTAATGCTCACCCCAGGTCCTGTTCTGCAGAGGAGACACAAGGAGATGCCGGGCTTCGCGATCAAGTGGACTAAGGTGAGTTAAAATATTTTTTTTAACCCCTCCAGCCCTATTATACTATGCATTCTGTATTCAGAATGCTATTATTTTCCCTTATAACCATGTTATAAGGGAAAATAATACAATCTTCAGAACATCAATCCCAAGCCCGAACTTCTGTGAAGAAGTTCGGGTTTAGGTACCAAACATGCGCGATTTTTCTCACGCGAGTGCAACGCATGACAATGTTTTGCACTCGCGCGGAAAAATTGTGCATTTTCCCGCAACGCACCCGCCTCTTATCCGGGCAAAAAAACTGACGCCCGTGTGAAAGAGGCCTAAGACTACAGCTGCCAAAGGAGCAACTCTACTACTAGAAAGACCCATTCAAAATCCATTCAGGACATAAAAGATAAAACCAGTAAGGTATTCACTTGTTTATTGTATAAGAGACTTTACTGCTGTGGAAAGGAATATTACCTCCGGCACATACCACACTTTGGGATAGACTGGATATCTGTGTCTAAGATCTGCACCTGTCAGTCCCGATATTTTAAAAGGAGTTACCTAACTGCATGTCTCTAGTTATTTTGGGGAGACTGAAAAATGCCCTTTAGAGAGAGTGTGTCATGGAGTACTACTACCTGCATCATTGTTGCTGCCGATACACCGCTATTGAAAGACTACATTATGATATACTAAGTTAAGTAGTACTACTACTACCACCATCTGTTTCGTAAAGAAAGATTTCATTCATTACAGCCAATGGGCCTGGTTATAGACGCCACCATTCACTGACCCCTGCATCTGTACTCCTGCCTTGCATTCTCCCAACCACGTAACATCCAGGGCTCTCCAAATACCCTCAGGCAGGAGCCCCAGAAAGGAAGGCAGTGTTCGAGGGAAGAGAGTGGGGTGCCCTCCATTCAATGTGATAAGCCCAGGAAGCACCAAATTGAGGACTGCCACAGTGAACTGTGTACTACTACTCATCTTACGGTCACAACCACCATTCCCATCCTCTTTGCCATGCTCTTCCCCTGTGGCTCGCTGCAAGTAGAAGTAGGAAGACTGCAGAGGGCAACTTGGGGCAACAGAACATAAGGAAAAGGGGTGACTGCATCTTGGTTGGAGAGCTGTACAGTACTCCAGAATAGGCTGCTTGAAAACTGTTCTTGTTATGTAATTTTATTTAATGGTATTTAATATGCTAATGCCTTGTAATGTACCAGCATAATTCTGTATGGATCAGTCCAGGTTAATAATCCTGACTCTTCCCTTGTAGAAAGTATGTTATATCTTAGGTCTGCCCCTAGTACACTTGTGTGCTACCTGAAGAAGTCAGAGGAAGCTACGTGTGCTCACTCCTCAGAGAACTAGGCCTTCATCCCAGAGAATCACTATCTCTGAGAAATTTACAGAGAGTAAGGCCCCTTTCACACGGGCGAGATTTCCGTGCGGGTGCGATGCGTGAGTTGAACGCATTGCACCCGCACTGAATCCTGACCCATTCATTTCTATGGGGCTGTTCACATGAGCGGTGATTTTCACGCAACACTTATGCGTTGCGTGAAAATCGCAGCATGTTCTATATTCTGCGTTTTTCACGTAACGCAGGTCCCATAGAAATGAATGGGGTTGCGTGAAAATCGCAAGCATCCGCAAGCAAGTGCGGATGCGGTGCGATTTTCACGCATGGGTTCTAGGTGACAGTCTATTCACTGTATTATTTTCCCTTATAACATGGTTATAAGGGAAAATAATAGCATTCTGACTACAGAATGCTTAGTATAATAGTGCTGGGAGGGTTAAAAAAAAAAAAAAAGTTAACTCACCTTATCCCCATGATCGCCTAGTTCCCGGTCGGTCTCTTCTTTAGCTGTGACTAAAGGACCTTTGATGACGTCAGATCACATGCTCCATCACCATGGTGATGGACCATGTGATTGGAGCATGTGATCTGACATCACCAAAGGTCATTCAGCCCAAGCCCACAGCTAAAGAAGAGACCGACCGGGAACTACACGATCATGGGGATAAGGTGAGTTAACGTTTTTATTTTTTTTTAACCCTTCCAGCGCTATTATACTAAGCATTCTGTATTCAGAATGCTATTATTTTCCCTTATAACCATGTTATAAGGGAAAATAATAGAATCTTCAGAACATCAATCCCAAGCCCGAACTTCTGTGAAGAAGTTCGGGTTTGGGTACCAAACATGCGCGATTTTTCTCACGCGAGTGCAAAACGCATTACAATGTTTTGCACTCGCGCGGAAAAATCGCGGGTGTTTCCGCAACGCACCCGCACATTTTTCCGCAACGCCCGTGTGAAACCAGCCTAAACCATCTCTACTTCTTAGTACTTCAGGAAAAGAGAAAGAAAAGAACTAGAAGGTCCACAGTCTGCATGGCCAAGCATTGGAGTCAGTAAGTAAGGTAGTTACTGCAGTGACATTAATACGAAACCATTCACACTTGGATTCGGCCTGGCCCACCATATCTTAATCCTTGCAGAGAGAGGGAAGAAGTACACTACAATTCTTCATCTGGCCTATAACCATACATTGCTATCTGGGAAGATCTGCACTGTCAATTGTTTGGAACTGTGTTTTAATACCAATGGGTGTACTACCACTCCCATTCTGCATTTTTATAAAGAGAGACTTGTTCATTTTCTACAACTGGCCTGGTTACTAACTCCAGCACCATACGTCAACCACAGCACCTACATTTCCTCCTGCCCTGCATCTGCACTAAACCACAATACCAAGGACACCCCAACTACCATCAGGCGGCAGCCCAAACATCAGGTTGTGCCCTGGGGGAAGAAGGGGTGTACCCTCCTATCACTTCCCTGACCATAGTAAATATTGTCTGGTAAACCCATTCCAGGACTGCAAATGATGCAGGCTGCAGGATGACATCATTGCATCATAGAGAAGGCACAGAATAATAGGCAGGCAGCAGAGGTATTTCTTGCACCGTCCAGTTTTGCTTATTTTCAAGTGAATTTGGGGGCAGGGAGATCCTGGTCGAGATCGCACTTCTGCCCTGTTTCACAACCCAGCTTTTATTTTAACAACCAGTTTAAATGGGGAGATCCAACTAAATTCCAGGTCTGCCGCTATGTCTTAAATCTTTCATCTCAGCCACAGGCCATACCCCTGAGGTTGAAGGCAGTACACCCTCTGCCATTTTGTCTTAAATTTTCTTTTTTTCTCTCAGCTGCTACATGTATGGTTGAGGGCCATTCCCCCGACAGGTTGAAAACCATTAATGGTGAACATTTAGGAGAATGTGTCTTCAGAAATTACTTATTGGTAAATTTTCCATGTCACAATCTATATTTAAAGGGAACCTGTCATCACTTTATGCTGCCCATACGAACGGCAGCATAAAGTAGAGACAGGTGAGTTGATTTCAGCGGTCTGTCATTTATAAGTTAAAAGTAAGTGGTTGCCGAGAACCAACATCACAATCATTGCAGACTAGGCCTGGAAAAGAGTCCCGGCCACCTGAGAAGAGTCCTGGTTATTCATGAAGTCCTGCTCTCCTGCCCACCTGCTGATGACTGACAGTCTTCTACCTAGTTTTCTCGCTTTCTTTCTAGGAGAGAACTGCCAATCATCAGCAGATGGGAGGGCAGGAGATTATGAATAACCATGACTCTTCTCCGGTAGATTTGACTCTTTTCAAGGCCTGGGCTGCAATGATTATGATGCTGGTTCTCAGCAACCACTTACTTTTAGCTCATGAGCGAGACACCGCTGAAATCAGCATTTCTGTCACTATTTTATGCTGCCCTCAGTGAGTTCAGCATTAAGTTGATGACAGGTTACCTTTAAATAAAAACCTAAAATTGTGCAGCTTTCACACTGGCTACTAATAATATGTTGAGACTTCCTTCTCTGTAGAGGTAACTTTTCAGCAGTCATCTTATTATCATCACATGCAGGATAGATATCACCTCTGTTTAGATAACACAAGATCCACCATTCACAATAGGTGATATCACAGCTTATCTACTCCATCCTGACCTCTACACAGGTCACAAAGCATGCCTCCAAAATCTCCAATAGACTGAATAACAAAAATTAAAAAAAATCACATTGTATGATTATAATAATTAATTTGCATTTTATTGCATGAAATTAGTAGAAATAGAAAGACAGAACTTAATATTTGGTACAGAAACCTTTGTTTGCAAATACAGAGGTCATATGTTTTCTGTAGTTCTTGACCAAATTTGCACACACTGCAGCAGGGATTTTGACCCACTCCTCCATACACATCTCCTGATATTTTAGGTTTTGGGTCTGTTGCTGGGCTACATTGAGTTTCAGCTGCCTCCAAGGACCACTCCAGGACCTTGAAATGCTTCTTACAAAGCCACTCCTTAGTTGCCCTGGCTGTGTGTTTCAGGTCATCGTCATGCTGGAAGACCCAGCAGTGACCCATCTTCAATGCTTTTACTGAGGGAAGGAGGTTGTTGGCCAAAATCTCACAATACATGACCTCATCCATCCTCCCTTCAATACAGTGCAGTCGTCCTGTCCCCTTTGCAGAAAAGCACTCCCAAAGCACTCCCATGCTTAATAGTTGGGACAGTGTTCTTGGAGTTGTACTCATCGTCCAAACTCGGCAAGTGGAGTTGATACCAAGAAGTTCTATTTTGGTCTCATCTGACCACATAACCTTCTCCCATGCTTAATCTGGATCATCCAGATGGTCATTGCTGAACTTCAAATGGGCTGGTGTGAGCAGGGGGACCTTGTGTGCCCTGCAGGATTTGAATCTATGAAGGCGTAATGTGTTACTAACGGTAATCTTTGATACTGTGGCCCCAGCTCTCTTCAGGTCATTGACCAGACTGAGGAAGATTGACAGTCATCTTGTGTTTCTTCCATTTTCTAATAATTGTGCCAATAGTTGTTGCCTTCTCACCAAGGCCTTGTGCAGGTCTACAATTTTGTCCCTGGTGTCCTTAGACAGCTCTTTGGTCTTGGCCATGGTGGAGAGGTTGGAGTGTGATTGATTGAGTGTGTGGACAGGACAGGTGTCTTTTATACAGGTAACGAGTTCAAACAGGTGCAATTAATACAGGTAATAAGTGCACAGTAGGAGAGCTTCTTAAAGAAAAACTAACAGGTCTGTGAGAGCCAGAATTCTTGCTGGGTGGTAGGTGATCAAATACTGATTTTATGCAATAAAATGCTAATTAATTATTTAAAAATCATACAATGTAATTTTCTGTATTTTTTTTAGATTCTGTGTCTCAAAGTTGAAGTGTGCCTACAATAAAAATTACAGACCTTTCCATTCTTTGTAGAAAAATCGCCAGTGAATCAAATACTGGTACTTATTTTCCCCACTGTAGATAGAGCCATGGAAACATAAAAAAAAAAAATTAAAAAAAATTCGCAAAAAAATGACAGACGATTGATTTAAATAGGTTATTTTCTGATGCCACATTACATTTAAGCAGTGTGAAAACAAGCCAAGAGACACATCGGGTTATCTATAATGCACACAAGAAGGACACACCTCTCAGCAAGTAATACAATGATTTCCTTTCAGTTGTGTGCCTCACCTTTACCCAAGAGTCAAGAATGCTTGACTAATTACTTGAATAATTGTAATTACTATACATATACACAATGCAATACACAAAAAAACAATAAACATAAATGCCTACCTGGTGACATAAATTGTTATTTTAAGGGGGATGCAAGAAGTTATGTCAGGAGAGGTGAAAGGGCGTCTTTAGGATGACCTCAAGTGGAAACAAGCAGTTAGGGTCCATTCACACGTCCGTTTTTTCTTTCCTGATCTGTTCCGTTTTTTCAGGAACAGATCAGGACCAGATCTGGACCCATTCATTTTCAATGGGTCCTGGAAAATATCGGACAGCACAATGTGTGCTGTCCGTTTCCGTTGTTCCGTTCCGCATGTCCGTTTAAATATAAAACATGTCCTATTCTTGTCCTGAAAAATCGGATCCTGGTACAATACAAAGTCAATGGATCCGCAAAAAACGGATGACATTCGGATGTCATTCCGTATGTCATCCGTTTTTTGCGGATTCCGTTCCTGGAAACATAATTTTTTATTTATTTTTTTTCAATTTTTTTTCAAAGAAATCCAAACAACTTTATTTGATTATTGAAATGTATACATGTTCCCGTTTTTTGCGGATCCGCAAAAAACGGATGACATACGGAAACATTTTCAGGAACAACGGATCCGCAAAAAACGGACCGTTTTTCAGGATGAAAAAAAACAGGACGTGTGAATGGACCCTTAGCTAGAGGTGTGGTTCAAGAGAAAAAGCTACTGTAAATACTGTATGTACATATATAACACTACCTATCCCAATAAATGAGGCATATCAATGGACTAGATTGTTAACTAGGCTGTGCTGGACACACAAATAGAGGAAGGACCACAATTGTTTTATGGTCTGAAACGCGTTGACGAAAACGTCCTGTATATGAAGATTTTAACCGTGAATAAAGTATCTTTTCCTGCTATAATACGGAGCTGGATCTTTTCTCTTCAGTCGTTACACCAATAGAATGTTGCATCAAGTTGAGTTCCCAGTTATGCGGATATAATGTCGTTTATATGATATAATTTGCCATATGATGTAGTGCGGAGATGATCCTGGTATAGTCTCTTGTTTGTGTGCGGTCCCTGTAAATATATAAGCTCATATAAAGTGCATAATAAAACACAACGTGAACACATGAATAAAGTACAAGGTTCAAAGTTCATCTCTGACTTTCCCCATAACAGGCACCAGTCCAACATAACAGATACTGGTACCAGTGTAAGACTTTTAATGTCCAGTTTTTATGACATGTAGTAGTTTTATGTTGCCTCTCCCTTCCATTTTGCCACCAGTGTTTGCAGCACCATTGAACTGTTAATTACATTCCACTGTGAATGTGACATCATTTCATTTCCTCAAGCATTGGCTTCCTTGCTGAGTTAGGCTGCTTTCACACTAGCGTTCGGGTGTCCGCTCGTGAGCTCCGTTTGAAGGGGCTCACGAGCGGACCCGAACGCAGCCGTCCAGCCCTGATGCAGTCTGAATGGAGCGGATCCGCTCAGACTGCATCAGTCTGGCGGCGTTCAGCCTCCGCTCCGCTCGCCTCCGCACGGACAGGCGGACAGCTGAACGCTGCTTGCAGTGTTCGGGTGTCCGCCTGGCCGTGCGGAGGCGTGCAGATTCGTTCAGACTTACAATGTAAGTCAATGGGGACGGATCCGTTTGAAGATGCCACAATATGGCTCAATCTTCAGGCGGATCCGTCCCCCATTGACTTTACATTGAAAGTCTGGACGGATCCGTCCGAGGCTATTTTCACACTTAGCTTTTTTTTGCCATTTTAATGCAGACGGATCCGTTCTGAACGGAGCCTCCGTCTGCATTAATATGATCGGATCCGTTCAGAACGGATCCGATCGAACGCTAGTGTGAAAGTAGCCTTATACATACATTTTGGAAAAATCACTTATAAAACATAGAATGGGATTCCCACAAGATATGCCATAAATGCATGATTTTTTCCCACCTCTGGTACTATCACATAACCTGAGCATGGGGGATAGTGATTCCCCATTTGCTGATTCCTGGCCACTGCACCAGCCATACATTTCACTGTGCGTGGCTCTCGTCTATGTTATAGAACGAGTGGAGAAAAACCCAACCTGTAGTTTTCAGTAAATTATGGAATAGCTTTGGAATGAGATTTAGTGATTTTACTTCTAGTGGGAATAAGTCATTATTACATGGATAAACAGCTAATACTCCGAAAATAACCCCATTCACTGCCTCAAGCAAGCTATAGTGTGAGTACCGGTGGGGAAAAGGTACACCTTCACTATATCATTTAAATCACTGAGTCTATATAAGTATACAGTATATAATGAAACAAAAAGCTAAAGGCTCATGGGCCCTGGTGCAAGAGTTTAGCTTGGGCCCCCTTCCCTCAGAGCTTTGGCAAGGGGCAGGGCAAAAATTGAAACTGCACCCCCCATGCCAAATTCTTGACCTAACACCTTCCCTCCAGCCAGAGGTGTAACATGACCTGCATGCACTTTCTATAATAACAGTGTCTTCTCATGAGACAAGGGTCTTTGGGGCCCCTCAGGCTCCTGGGCCCGGTAGCGCCTGCTACCTCTGCACCTCCTATAGCTACGCCCCTGGAAACAATACACATTCCACCATAAAATTTTAATACTTTTAATGATCCCATGAAATGGGATTTTTTTCCCCGAATTTACAATCTCACAATAATACATTTAGTAACAGAAGTGGGGTTTGGGCAAAAAATACGCTGCCACATGGGATTCCTTTTACTGTGGGTCCCTTTAAGCGGGGCTTTGACTGTTCACAAGGGTAAACCCTCAGATTCTGCGTCTGGTACGAGTGCACACACATTTTGGTTTTGAGTCTGCGCAGGTACATCTGTTTGTTCAGAGAAGTAAAAAGGGGGGGGCTAAAAGTACGCTGATATAAGAGAAAATGTAGCGATGAGCTAAGATAGTGGTTAAGACTTTAAATGTTGCATTGTTAATTGTTTTTCTCTGGTTTAATACAGATTATACACAAGAAGAAAGAGAGTGAAGATGAATAGCTGTGTGTGAATGCGCTGTTGAGTTACAGGAAAGCTGGGTACTTGTATGAAGGGAAGTAAATGTTGAAGATGTCATGATATTAATGTGAAGCCATTACAATATGGCGCTGGCACCTAGATGTTTACATACCAGAGTTTGTAAAATAATGTACAATGCACAGATGCCAAGTGTTATCTCTTTTCTTTTTTAGTATTTTAGCCAATGAAACAATGGCATGAGCCTCAGTAGAGGAACGCCCTCTGATGATTTGAAAACTGCTTAACTTCCTGTGATAAACGAGTTTTCCTTTGATACTTAATTAGTGTCAGTGTGGTCCTTCCGTGCACAATAATCAAACAACTTGTAATTTGGAGCAGACGGTCAATAAGATAGCACAGCTTGTGTGCATCCAAATAACTAATGATAAAACATTAACAGCAAGGAAAAAGCAAACGCATAAATGAAGGTACTGTGGAGAGGAATGTTTTATGTGTGTTAAGGAATCCGCATAGGTGTTTTGTTTTATTGGAGCTCCAAGGGATTTGGACATGGGACCTTGGTGTTTGTTTCTACTTTTGTTCAATTATATGTTAAATATTGTGTTTGTTACTCAGTATATGTGGACCATTGATCTGAACTCATACAGTGATAAGGAGACAATGACTGGTGAGGGGAAGGAGGAGAAAAGATGGCCAACACAGGGCCCAAAGACAGCCCCTTCTGCTCCTCCCTTAACCACAAACCTCCCCTATGAAGAGAGTTTTTTTTTTTGTCTTTTAGGATATGTGTTCACTGAGAATACATCTGATAGAAACTTTTAAATACATAAAGGGAATCAACTCGGTAAAGGAGGAGAGCATATTTAAAAGAAGAAAAACTACCACAAGAGGACACAGTTTTAAATTAGAGGGGCAAAGGTTTAAAAGTAATATAAGGAAGTATTACTTTACTGAGAGAGTAGTGGATGCATGGAATAGCCTTCCTGCAGAAGTGGTAGCTGCAAATACAGTGAAGGAGTTTAAGCATGCATGGGATAGGCATAAAACCATCCTTCATATAAGATGGGGCCAAGGACTATTCATAGTATTCAGTATATTGGGCAGACTAGATGGGCCAAATGGTTCTTATCTGCCGACACATTCTATGTTTCTATATGGCCTATACACTTAAGTATATGCGTGTCAGGCGTATTGTGAATATATATTATTATATGTGTTCTTATGGAAAGGGACAAAGCTTTTAACTAATGATACAATGTAGAGAAACTGGGTACATCTGCAAACAAAATACCAACTCACGAAGAGTATGAACCAATATACAACATTGAGTACATTAAAAGATTCCTAAATACATGTGTAATACAAATGGTGTTACTTGCTATTATCAATAATCAAAGTTATAATTAAATGGATATTACTGGTTAAAAGGTTTTTATTTTACACCACAATGTATTAGGAGTAACTAAAGGAAGTGATAAATGTTAGTGTTATCACGAGACAAAGGCCATCCAAGACCATTGAGAATCCAAAAATCTAACCGATCCAGCTTCCCATAAAATCTGATCATGTGCAATTATGTAGTCTACGCGTTTCGGACCTCCTGAATATTGGTCCTTCATCATTACATACAAAAATTAAAATAAATCAGCTCCTTATAAACAAGGGTGAAATCACCCTTGTTTATAAGGAGGTGATTTATTTTAACTTTTGTATGTCATGATGAAGGACCATCTCCGAACCCCCGACGAAGCCGCATTGCAGTGAAATATGTCGGGTGGGGAGTAGTGTTAGGCGCAATTGTTTTTAGGCAGGTCACTGGCGCTTTGTATCTGAGTGAATAGAAACGTGACAATGATCAAGCCCGCAATGTATGAGGATGTGTGAGGAAGTGTGACAATGTGCAAGCCCAGTTGGCAATAGATGTGCAGTGAGAAGCAATGTGTGCATGAATCGAGTACTCTGGAGATACTTATACGATATACAAACTCCAATATGGATTATTGAGATAGGTGTTAGGTTTCACACCATTCTATACTCTCCTGTAGGGAGTGGGGACATACCTCTATTCAGGTCATTGCAAACTGCACACATTAGAAGAAGATATCCACATTCCTGCCGCAACATTGACAAGGGGATTAGAGGAATAGGAAGTTCATAAACTAGCGCGGTTATGGATTGTCATAGACTATGTTAATATTGACCTAATAAAATATATGCTTTTAGTTGCACTAAGTAGCACCCCTACAGGGATGTTTGGTCTTCTGACCGGTTGAACAGTGAGGAGTACAGCATTCTAACACAGTTTTAATAAATCTATTCACCACAATGCCTCAATGAACCAGCAGCGCCTGAAGTACCTGCTATTTCTTAGCATTTTCATGTTACAGATGTAACTCCCACGACGCCGGTCAGCAGGCAGAACAGTGGTGGAGAAATTGATATTCCCAGTAAGCATGCCAACAGTGCCACATAATGCGTTGATAGATAAATTACTGACGATTGGTCCAAAAAAACACAGATTGCACATGCTATGTTTTGGTCTATAACCACTTCTCAGCACAATTAACATCGCTTCTCAGTGTAATCAATAGTATACAGCCCCCTGATATACATACTGTACATGAGGCATTGGTATACGTTTTGATGAAAATGCAGAAGCCCACTCACCATGCCAAGGTTGCCTCCTCGAGTGGGACCTACTCTAATTGGTGCAGCACAACGCGGTGACCGCTGATGCTGCAGCACTTCACCAGCAGGGGGCAGGACCCAGCAGTCAAACAGCACCCCTGCTGCTACACAGTCACCCCGGCACTGGGTCAACTACGCAGTACTGCACCATGTGAACAGATGTCAAAAGCTCACCTTTCCATTTGATCTCAGGAACTCCAACTGAGAACTGGTAGGAATGTATTAACCCTTAAGCAGTCTCCTGCTGATTATAATCACCTGGACCTAATGGTAGTGCTAATACCATGGCAGAAGGAAAGACACTAAAGAAAAAAAAAAGAGAAAAGCATGGATTGCACATTGATGTATAACTACTTCTCAGCACAATTAAGGCTACTTTCACACTGGCGTTTTGGCTTTCCGTTTGTGAGATCCGTTCAGGGCTCTCACAAGCGGTCCAAAACAGATCAGTTTTGCCCTAATGCATTCTGAATGGATGCGGATCAGCTCAGAATGCATCAGTTTGTCTCCAATCAGTCTCCATTCCGCTCTGGAGGCCGACACCAAAACTCTGCCTGCAGCGTTTTGCTGTCCGCTTGACAAAACTGAGCCAAACGGATCCGTCCTGGCACACAATGTAAGTCAATGGGGACTGATCCATTTTCTCTGACACAATCTGGCACAATAGAAAACTGATCTGTCCTCCATTGACTTTCAATGAAGTTCATGACGTCTTGGCTATGTTACAGATAATACAAACGGATCTGTTCATGATGGATGCATGCGGTTGTATTATTGTAACGGATCTGTTTTTGCAGATCCAGGATGGATCCGCCCAAAATGCGAGATGTGAAAGTAACCTAACATCACTTCTCAGCACTGCACCAATTTAGAGTAGGTACCCACTCGTAGAGGCAACCTTGGGGTGGTGAATGGGCCATATACTAACTCCTCATGTACGCTATGTAGATTAGGGCTTGGTATACTATTATTAACACTGAGGAGAAATTAGACATCAAGGAATAGCATGGGGATGTGCAATCCATGTTTTTTTTTCTCTTTTTTTTGGGGTGAATTTTATCATAGTCTGTCTTTTTTTTATGGTATCAGCCCTAACAGGAGACTGCAGAAGGCTTAATGAACTCTTACTAGGTCCCAGTTTGCAGTTCCTGAGACCACATGGAGAAGTAAGGTTTTAAAATCTGTTCACATGGTACGGTGCTGCATGGTGGCTGTTGTTGCTATGGTGCTGTGCCTTTGGGTTGGTGCTGCCCAGTGCCAAGGGGGGCTTAGTCTGAAAGCAGGGGTACTGTTGGACTGTGGGGTCACGCGTCCTGCTGGAGTTGTATTGCGGTGGTGGTGGTCGCCGTGTGACACTGCACTAATTTAGAGTAGGTACCCACTCTTAGAGGCAACCTTGGTGTGGTGAGTGGGCCTATGCACTTTAATCAAACATATACAAAGTCCTTGTGTTCGCTGTGGAGATTAGGGTTTGGTTTACTATTATTTACTAACATCTAGGGCCGTCGTTAGGTCAAAACATTCGGGCTTGAGCCCCGGATGTTTTGTTCAATGCCCCGAATGTTATGCTGGCCGCCTGGCCCCACCCCCCTTGTACTTTTTTTTGCTACTTGCGTGCTGAGCGGGCATGAGTTCAGTCACTTCGGTGCACAATCCCGTCCTGCAGCGCGTGATCCCGTGAGACCCCCTGCTGTAGGTCACTGGTCTCGCGGGATCACGCGACGCCGGATGGGTAGTGCTGCACACAGGTATCGCCCTTCCCAGGCCTATGGAAAGTCTCACAGAGACCTATGATGGAAGGGCCACGTGATCCCTGGTGTCTGAAGAACTTTCCATTTTTTATACGTTTGATCCTTTGACTCCTCTAAGGGATTCAGACACCAGGGATCACGTGGCCCTTCCATCATAGGTCTCTGTGAGACTTTCCATAGGCCTGGGAAGGGCGATACCTGTGTGCAGCACTACCTACACTGCACAAACCCAATAAAACCCCTCTCTTAGGGGTTATGTCTGTCTTTTTGTGTATTTTTTTGTCTGTAAGGGGTCTTTTACTCCCCACCCTGGGAGAATAGACATAGTAAAAGTTATGTTTCAACTCATGCCCATGCAGCCAGCGGAACAAGTACAAGGGGGATGAGGGGATGATATGTAGGGTTGCCCAGACAGCTAGGCCCTTCACAGTAGTTATTAACCCCTTCCAGCAGTCCCCCTTTCACTGAAGGGGGGACTGCTGAAAGGGGTTAATAACTACTGTGAAGGTGGGACTGCTGAAAGAGGTTAAAGTACAAGGGGGGTGGGGGATGATCTGTGGGGTTGCCCAGGCGGCTAGGCCCTTTACAGTAGTTATTAACCCCTTTCACCAGTCCCCCATTCACTGAAGGGGAGAGTGCTGAAATAGGTTAAGAACTACTGTGAAAGGGGGAGTGCTGAAAGGCGTTAATAACTACTGTGAAGGCCCCCCACCCGGCAATGGGGGTGTGGCTTCACGGGAGCGTGATACAGTGGGCTTGTGCCTTAGATGTTTTTAGACCCTAGCAACGCCCCTGCTAACATCACTTCTCAACACTGCACCAATTTAGAGTAGAGGGTCAAGTTCTAGACTTGACAGCGGTGAATCAATGGATGTCGTGTATCTGGACTTCTCCAAAGCATTTGACACTGTACCACATAAAAGGTTAGTATATAAAATGAGAATGCTCGGACTGGGAGAAAATGTCTGTATGTGGGTAAGTAACTGGCTCAAAGATAGAAAACAGAGGGTGGTTATTAACGGTACACACTCAGATTGGGTCACTGTCACTAGTGGGGTACCTCAAGGGTCAGTACTGGGCCCTATTCTCTTCAATATATTTATTAATGATCTTGTAGAAGGCTTGCACAGTAAAATATCAATTTTTGCAGATGACTCTAAACTGTGTAAAGTAATTAACACTGAAGAGGACAGTACACTGCTACAGAGCGATCTGGATAGATTGCAGGCTTGGGCAGATAAGTGGCAGATGAGGTTTAACACTGAGAAATGTAAAGTTATGCACATGGGAAGGAATAATGCAAGTCATCCGTACATACTAAATAATAAAACACTCGGTAACACTGACATGGAAAAGGATCTAGGAATTTTAATAAACAGCAAACTTAGGCCTCGTTCACATCACCGTTTCTCATTTCCGTTCTCCGGCTCCGTTCAGGAGCAGGAGAACGGAAAGGACGGATTCTGCAGATAACTGAGAACTAACTGAGCGTAACATAGCCTAAAGACCCCATCGTCTCCGCTCAAAAATCATGTTCTGAGCGAATACCGAACGGAGCCCATTATAGTCTAGACTCTATGGGGTCTTTAGGCTTTGTTACGCTCAGTTAGGTCTGCAGAATCCGTCCTTTCCGTTCTCCTGCTCCTCAACAGAGCCGGAGAACGGAAAGGAGAAACGGTGATGTGAACGAGGCCTAAGCAGTAAAAAAACAGTGTCAGGCAGCTGCTGCCAAGGCCAATAAGATGATGGGTTGCATCAAAAGGGGCATAGATGTCCGTGATGAGAACATAGTCCTACCACTTTACAAATCACTAGTCAGACCACACATGGAGTACTGTGTACAGTTCTGGGCTCCTGTGAACAAGGCAGACATAGCAGAGCTGGAGAAGCAGGGCCGTCTTTAATATTGATTGGACCCTGGGCAAAAATTTACTTGGGCCCCCTGGATCCTGCCTTCCCACACCCTAGCAGGCTATCACGCCTCCACCACAACACACACACAAAAAATCCACACACCTGGTAGAGTCCAGTGAATGACTGTAAATACTTCCAGTTCTGAAGACTCCAGCGGCTCAGGATCAGTGCTCTGGGCTGGAAGTGGGCACCAATCTGCAGGAAGGAGACCAGGGCTCGGCTCACCCTAGTGTTACAGTGCACCCCAGCACCCCACAGTATGCAGTATAGCACCCTATAGTATACAGCACCACACAGTATGCAGTATAGCACCCTATAGTATACAGCACCACACAGTATATACAAACCGGATTCCAAAAAAGTTGGGACACTAAACAAATCGTGAATAAAAACTGAATGCAATGATGTGGAGATGGCAAATGTGAATATTTTATTTGTAATAGAACGTAGATGACAGATCAAACGCTTAATCCGAGTAAATGTATCATTTTAAAGGAAAAATACGCTGATTCAAAATTTCACGGTGTCAACAAATACACAAAAAGTTGGGACAAGTAGCAATAAGAGACTGGAAAAAGTAAATTTGAGCATAACGAAGAGCTGGAAGACCAATTAACACTAATTAGGTCAATTGGCAACATGATTGGGTATAAAAAGAGCTTCTCAGAGTGGCAGTGTCTCTCAGAAGCCAAGATGGGTAGAGGATCACCAATTCCCACAATGTTGTGCAGAAAAATAGTGGAGCAATATCAGAAAGGTGTTACCCAGCGAAAAATTGCAAAGACTTTGCATCTATCATCATCAACTATGCATAACATCATCCGAAGATTCAGAGAATCTGGAACAATCTCTGTGCGTAAGGGTCAAGGCCGTAAAACCATACTGGATGCCCGTGATCTCGGGGCCCTTAAACGACACTGCACCACAAACAGGAATGCTACTGTAAAGGAAGAATGGGCTCAGGAATACTTCCAGAAACCATTGTCCATGAACACAATCCACCGTGCCATCCGCTGTTGCCAGCTGAAATTTTACAGTGCAAAGAAGAAGCCATTTCTAAGCAAGATCCACAAGCTCAGGCGTTTTCACTGGGCCAGGGATCATTTAAAATGGAGTGTGGCAAAATGGAAGACTGTTCTGTGGTCAGACGAGTCACGATTCGAAGTTCTTTTTGGAAATCTGGGACGCCATGTCGTCTGGACCAAAGAGGACAAGGACAACCCAAGTTGTTATCAACGCTCAGTTCAGAAGCCTGCATTTCTGATGGTATGGGGTTGCATGAGTGCGTGTAGCATGGGCAGCTTGCATGTCTGGAAAGGCACCATCAATGCAGAAAAATATATTCAGGTTCTAGAACAACATATGCTCCCATCCAGACGTCATCTCTTTCAGGGAAGACCCTGCATTTTTCAACAAGATAATGCCAGACCACATTCTGCATCAATCACAACATCATGGCTGCGTAGGAGAAGGATCCGGGTACTGAAATGGTCAGTCTGCAGTCCAGATCTTTCACCTATAGAGAACATTTGGCGCATCATAAAGTGGAAGGTGCAACAAAGAAGGCCCAAGACGATTGAACAGTTAGAGGCCTGTATTAGACAAGAATGGGAGAGCATTCCTATTTCTAAACTTGAGAAACTGGTCTCCTCGGTCCCCAGACGTCTGTTGAGTGTTGTAAGAAGAGGGGGAGATGCCACACAGTGGTGAAAATGGCCTTGTCCCAACTTTTTGGGGATTTGTTGACACCATGAAATTCTGATTCAACATATTTTTCCCTTAAAATGTAACATTTTCTCAGTTTAAACTTTTGTTCCGTGATTTATGTTCTATTCTGAATAAAATATTAGAAGTTGGCACCTCCACATCATTGCATTCAGTATTTATTCACGATTTGTATAGTGTCCCAACTTTTTGGGAATCCGGTTTGTAATAGAGCAGTATAGCCGCCCACAATATACAGTACCCCACAGTATTTAGTAGAGCAGTATAGCAGCCCACAGTATACAGCACCCCACAGTATACAACACCTCACAGTATACAACACCTCACTGTATACAGCACCCCAAACTATACACGATACAGCCCCCCACACTATACAGGACAGCAGTATAGCACTCCACACTATACCGCACCCACAGTATACAGTACAGCAGTATAGCACTCCACAATATACAGCCCCCCACACTATACAGGCCCCCCACACTATACAGACCCCACACTATACAGACCCCCACAGTATACAGTACAGCAGTATAGCACTCCACACTATACCGCACCCACAGTATACAGACCCCCACAGTATACAGTACAGCAGTATAGCACTCCACAATATACAGCCCCCCACACTATACAGGCCCCCCCACACTATACAGCCCCCCTCAGTATACAGACCCCCACAGTATACAGTACAGCAGTATAGCACTCCACACTATACCGCACCCACAGTATACAGACCCCCACATTATACAGTACAGCAGTATAGCACTCCACAATATACAGCCCCCCACACTATATAGGCCCCCCACACTATACAGCCCCCCCCCACTATACAGGCCCCCCCACAGTATACAGGCCCCCCCACAGTATACAGGCCCCCCACAGTATACAGGCCCCCCACACTATACAGGCCCCCCAAAGTATACAGGCCCTCACAGTATACAGGCCCCCACACAGTATACAGGCCCCACACACACTATACAGGCCCCCCACACACTATACAGGCCCCCCCCACACTATACAGCCCCCCCCCCCCACTATACAGCCCCCCCCACAGTATACAGGCCCCCCACAGTATACAGGCCCCCCACACTATACAGGCCCCCCACACTATACAGGCCCCCCCACACTATACAGGCCCCCCAAAGTATACAGGCCCTCACAGTATACAGGCCCCCACACAGTATACAGGCCCCCCACACAGTATACAGGCCCCCCACACAGTATACAGGCCCCCACACTGTATATAGCCCCTCCACACAGTATACAGCCCACCACACAGTATACAGCCCACCACACAGTATAAGCCCCCCCACAGTATACAGGCCCCCACACAGTATACAGCCCACCACACAGTATGCAGCCCCCCACACAGTATATATCCCCCCACACAGTATACAGACCACCACACAGTATACGGCCCACCACACAGTATACGGCCCACCACAGTATACAGCCCACCACACAGTATAAGCCCCCCCCACAGTATACAGGCCCCCACACAGTATACAGCCCACCACACAGTATGCAGCCCCCCACACAGTATATATCCCCCACACAGTATACGGCCCACCACACAGTATACGGCCCACCACACAGTATACGGCCCACCACAGTATACAGGCCCCCCCACAGTATACAGGCCCCCACACAGTATACAGGCCCCCACAGTATACAGCCCCACACAGTATACAGTCCCACACAATATACAGCCCCCCACAGTATACAGCCCCCCACAGTATACAGACCCCCACAGTATACAGTACAGCAGTATAGCACTCCACACTATACCGCACCCACAGTATACAGACCCCCACATTATACAGTACAGCAGTATAGCACTCCACAATATACAGCCCCCCACACTATACAGGCCCCCCACACTATACAGCCCCCCCCCACTATACAGGCCCCCCCACAGTATACAGGCCCCCCCACAGTATACAGGCCCCCCACAGTATACAGGCCCCCCACACTATACAGACCCCCCACACTATACAGGCCCCCCAAAGTATACAGGCCCTCACAGTATACAGGCCCCCACACAGTATACAGGCCCCCCACACACTATACAGGCCCCCCACACACTATACAGGCCCCCCCCACACTATACAACCCCCCCCCCACTATACAGCCCCCCCCACAGTATACAGGCCCCCCACAGTATACAGGCCCCCCACACTATACAGGCCCCCCACACTATACAGGCCCCCCCACACTATACAGGCCCCCCAAAGTATACAGGCCCTCACAGTATACAGGCCCCCACACAGTATACAGGCCCCCCACACAGTATACAGGCCCCCCACACAGTATACAGGCCCCCACACTGTATATAGCCCCCCCACACAGTATACAGCCCACCACACAGTATACAGCCCACCACACAGTATAAGCCCCCCCACAGTATACAGGCCCCCACACAGTATGCAGCCCCCCACACAGTATATATCCCCCCACACAGTATACAGACCACCACACAGTATACGGCCCACCACACAGTATACGGCCCACCACAGTATACAGCCCACCACACAGTATAAGCCCCCCCCACAGTATACAGGCCCCCACACAGTATACAGCCCACCACACAGTATGCAGCCCCCCACACAGTATATATCCCCCCACACAGTATACGGCCCACCACACAGTATACGGCCCACCACACAGTATACGGCCCACCACAGTATACAGGCCCCCCCACAGTATACAGGCCCCCACACAGTATACAGGCCCCCACAGTATACAGCCCCACACAGTATACAGTCCCACACAATATACAGCCCCCCACAGTATACAGCCCCCCACAGTATACAGGCCCCCACACAGTATACAGGCCCCCACAGAGTATACAGCATCCCACTATACAGTAGTTTACAGTATATTAACATAACAGCCCCTGTCACCTTTTTCAGATGTAATCTTCACACAAAAAAGCTCCACAGTTAACTTCTGCAACACTCCTGCTAGGACCTGTGATGGCCTCATGGTGATGATGTCATCTAAGCTCCTAGATCACAACCTTAACACAGTACAATGCCTGTGTAGCTGACAGCTTGACACCCGGGGCAGTAGCTAGCAGGGCTCAAGAGGCAGCTGCCTTGGGCCCCCCAGGAGAAACTGGGCCCGGGGCAGCTGCCCCTTTTGCCCCTTGGTAAAGACAGCCCTGTGGAG
This sequence comes from Bufo gargarizans, assembly GCF_014858855.1. NCBI lineage: Eukaryota > Metazoa > Chordata > Amphibia > Anura > Bufonidae > Bufo > Bufo gargarizans. The sequence goes on from NC_058080.1 coordinate 313,473,978, forward strand.
AAGGTTCATAGAAGGGCAACTAAAGTAATAACTGGAATGGGGCAACTACAGTACCCAGAAAGATTATCAAAATTAGGGTTATTCACTTCAGAAAAAAGATGACTATGTATAAATATATCATGGGACAGTACATAGATCTCTCCCATCACCTATTTATCTGCAGGACTGTGACAGTGACGAGGGAGGAAAGAAGGTTTGTACACAAACATAGAAAAGGATTCTTTACGGTAAGAGCAGTGAGACTATGGAACTCTCTGCCTGAGGAGGTGGTGATGGTGAGTTCACTAAAAGAGTTCAAGAGGGGCTTGGATGACTTTCTGGAGTGTAATAATATTACAGGCTATAGCTACTAGAGAGGGGTCGTTGATCCAGGGAGTTATTCTGATTGTCTGATTGGAGTCAGGAAGGAATTTTTTTCCCCTTAAGTGGGGAAAATTGGTTTCTACCTCACAGTTTGTTTGTTTTTGCCTTCCTCTGGATCAACTTGCAGGATAACAGGCCGAACTGGATGGACAAATGTCTTTTTTTGGCCTTATATACTATGTTACGATGTTACGCTGAGAAGCAATTATAGATCAATACATAGCATAGGGATGTGTGATCCATGCTTTTTTCTCTTTTTTTGGAATTTTACTAAAGATTGAACTTAATCCCTGGACAGTTCAGAGATCTGCGATTGGCTGTTGAATAGATATCAGAGTGTTGTTGTTAAGGGGGTACATCCTGAGAAGAGACAAGTCCCAAGTTCTTAATGGTCCAGCCTGGATCCTATTATTTTTAATATTTTTGTAGGTGACATAGAAGACGGTTTGGTAGGTAAGGGTACTGTCACACTAGCGTTTTTGTTTTCTGGTATTGAGTTCCATCACAGGGGCTCAATACCGGAAAAAAAACTGATCAGTTTTATCCTAATGCATTCTGAATGGAGAGCAATCCATTGAGTATGCATCAGTTCAGTCCCATTGAAGTGTATTAGTGCCGGATCTGGCATTAAGTGTTCCAGCAAAACGGATCCGCGTATGCTCAGACCTTTAAAAATGTTATACCGGATCTGTTTTTCCGGATGACACCGGAGAGACGCATCTGGTATTTCAATGCATTTGTCAGACGGATCAGCATCCGGATCCATCTGACAAATGCCATCAGTTTGCGTCCAGATTGCTGGATCCGGCAGGCAGTTCCGGCAACAGAATACTCTGCCGCAAGTGTAAAAGTACCCTAAGGTTTTTCTGTTTGCCGATGACACAAAATTGTGTTGATATTCCTGGAGGGGTTTGTACCATGGAAAAATATTTAGTTTCACTAGATAAATGGTCCAAACAATGGAAACTGCAGTTCAATGTTTCCAAATGTAAAATAATGAACTTGGGGAGAAGGATCCCTCAGCCTGAGTATTGTATTGGCAGCTTTGTGTTAGCGAGCACTTCAGAGGAGAAGGATTTACGAGTTGGTATCAGAGAGCTTCAAAAGAAGTGCACAGTGTGAACCGGCAGCAGGGAAAGCAAGTAGCATAAAGCATACCAGGAAAGACTTAAAGAACTTAGGCTACTTTCACACTAGCGTTGGGGGCTCCGCTTGTGAGCTCCGTTTGAAGGCTCTCACAAGCGGCCCCGAACGGATCCGTCCAGCCCTAATGCATTCTGAGTGGATGCGGATCCGCTCAGAATGCATCAGTCTGGCAGCGTTCAGCCTCCGCTCCGCTCAGCTGGCGGACACCTGAACTGTTCGGGTGTCCGCCTGGCCGTGCGGAGGCGTGCGGATCCGTCCAGACTTACAATGTAAGCCAATGGGGACGGATCCGCTTGAAGATGACACCATATGGCTCAATCTTCAAGCGGATCCGTCCCCCATTGACTTTCAATGTAAAGTCTGGACGGATCCGTCTGAGCAACTTTCACACTTAGAATTTTTTCTAAAATATAATGCAGACGGATCCGTTCTGACGGATCCATCGTCTGCATTATATGAGCGGATCCATCTGTGCAGACACCAGACGGATCCGCTCTGAACGCAAGTGTGAAAGTAGCCTTAAAGGGGTATTCCCATCTTGGACATTGGGGGCATATAGCTAGGACAGTGGTGGCGAACCTATGGCACGGGTGCCAGAGGCGGCACTCAAAGCCCTCTCTGGGGGCACCCACGCCCTGTAAAAAGTGTAAGGCGTACCAATATGCCTTAGACCTTTCCTGCCATTCATGAGCGCAGGGCGCACTATGAACAGCACAGGCAGCGCACTGAATGTAGGCAGGTTATTATAGCTAAATGATAAAGTACATGGAAGATATACTATATTGGACTGTAGTACTCAGGTTAACTTGCCGTGTTGGCACTTTGCGATAAATAAGTGGGTTTTGGGGTTGCAGTTTGGGCACTCGGTTTCTAAATGCATGCAGAGAAGCCTATATCCAGGGTGCAAGTAATTACCTTCTCTGTCAGATACACAGCAATGGTTGCATGGTTGCTGAACTTTCTCCTGACTTTAGTCTTTCCCTCACAGGTTGTCACTTTGCTGCTTTTCCCCACCTACTACTATGCACCTAGGGGTCATCCTCTTCCTTTTCCATTCGGCTCAGACCATCATAATAACTTCCGAATGCATTAGGGCTGGACGGATCCGTTCGGGGCCGCTTGTGAGAGCCTTCAAACGGAACTCACAAGCGGAGCCCCGAACGCAAATGTGAAAGTAGCCTAAACCACACACTGTGTCCTGAGAATATAATACTCACACACACTGTGCCTCATGGGAAAAAATGCCATATGCATTGCTCTCTGAAAGTTTCAATGCCAACCATATTGCCGTTTGAAAATATTAGTGCCACATATAGTGCCCCATGAAAGCTTTGTTACCAGTACTGGCAGATATGATTTTCGCCACACATAGCTCCCTGACATTATTTCTGCCAGATATAGTGCCCCTCTGAAATTCTTATTCACCAATTGTGTCCCCTGACAGTTGTGCCGCACATATTGCCCTATACTGGTGCCAGCCGACCACCGACCTTCACAGTAAATATTCAGCAGCCCCTGTTCCTGCCTATTATGGTCATACACAGAAGGGGACGAATAGTGAGGCATGTAAACTTTTTTTCATCTGGAACACCCTTTTAAACTCTCAGAAAACCCCTTTAGCTCAAGGGTAACTAGGTAACACAAAGCCCTAAATCACTTATATAACAATTAGTGAACTTCGATCCAGATTTTCAGGAAACATTTGAATCAATTTTCCCTGAAATGGTGGTAAAAAACCACCAAAACATACTCACCTCATCCATTTGCGAGCGAATTTCACCGCAGCCACCTTGATTGAAAATCCCACATGAAATCTCGTGCACAGTGAGGTATGTAGTCACCACACCAACCATCATGATGATGTCTTCACGTACCACGCAAGATTTATCTTTATCTTTAATCAACATGTCCTCAGCAGCCTCTTCGCATTCAAATGCACAAGGTAAGTTTTTTGTATTTTTTACCGGATTAACCCCTGAAAAACCTCACTTTTGTTCTCAGATACAGTGATTAGCAATGAACGTGGCATCTGAGGGGTTCAATGATGGGGGGAGGCAGTGCGATGGGCGCTCCCCATCATTGCCCCCGCTACTTACAAAGAAATGTGCTTTGTGATAAAGGTATTTGTCACCAATTGAATTTCTTGGTGAAATTCTGTGAAGCAGTCGAATCAATCAATGATAACTTCATCTCTAATAACAATGAATGATTATGGATTGGGAACAAGTCTAAATTGTTTGAGTGCAACCTCCGATCCCAGTTGTAATTGCTATGTTTAGCTACAAATGACTAGCTAAAGGTAGTACAAATGATCACGTGAACCTGTATACACAAAGCTACTGTACACTGTTCTGCAAAAATCAGTCTACATTACCTTTTAAAAGTATAGCCTTCGGGAACAATTCTGCAGATGGTGAACTGGCTGAAACAGCCTTAATTAACCTTTCATGCTCACATTTTTCAGAGGCCTTTGTGAAAATTTAAAAAGTTATCAGATTTCTATGGTCAACTCCTCTACTTTTCTTTTGAACCAGTTTTAAATAATCTCCCCCAATTGATACAAATCAATGCTATCATGATGTGTTTTTGTGGTAAAACACCAGCTCCAAATGTTAGCTGAAGGTCTATGGGAAAAATGAACTCCAGGACACACAAGCATTTTTTGCTACTGACATTTCTGTTAATTAGGTGGGTGGGCGGTGTTTGGGGGGTCTCTCCTTCTGTACCAGTTTATAACTTGTCTTGATTATGCTTATTGTACTTGTTTTTTATCATATATGTATGTATACCCCTTTTCATATGTACAGCTCCTTGGAATTGCCTCGTAGTGGCCACCAATACACCTTTTTACGACACTAATGGGCCCTAGGCTGGACCGCCACCTTTTTACTGCGGCCTAGTCAAAGCGCTGAGCGGGTCTCCTGTGCAGCAGAGAGCGTAGGCAAGGCTGTAACAGCCGCGCTCCTGCTCTAACAGCCCGGAATGCGTCAATCCAGGCAGTTTAAACCCTTACATGCCATAGGCAAACAATAGTGCCCGTGATGCTAGGAAGGCTTGTCCCCATCTGCCGTTAGCTGCCCCCCCCCCCCTTCCCCCCCCCCCCCCGACACCGGATATTTTCATCTGCACACGGGGAGAAGCAGTAGCGGCAGTGCGGCAACCAGGAGCTGCGCAGGGAGTGGGGAGCCAGGTAAGTATATATTTATTGTAAGGGGCCCAGCGTGTGGGGGAGCATTTTTATAGTCTTGGATAACGCCTTTAAGTAAAAGCTCAGCGGCAGTATTGCTGTTTTTTCCCCATCTCCCCCCCCCCCCCCCAGAAAGAGTTAATAAAAGGTAATTAATAAGTTGTGTGCCCCAAAGTGGAACCATTAAAAACAAGCCCTCATATGGCTACATTGACGGAAAAATAAAAAAAAGTTTTAGCTCTTGGAAGGTGACAATGAAAAAAATTCCCTGGTCATTAAAGGGGTTGTCTGCTTTTTTATATTGATGACCTATCCTCAGGATAGGTCATCAATATCAGATCGTCAGAGGGGTTGATTCCCGGCACCCCCACTAATCAGCTGTTTGAAGAGAAAGCAACACTCGTATGAGCACTGCCTTCTCTTCACTGTTTACTTGCTTGCCGTCACTACTGCAGCGGTGAGCAGGTGTACTTACAACTAAGCTATCCCATTCACTTGAATAGGACGGCTCCTTCCTGTTCAAGTGAATAGGATGGACATCTGTCAGGAGGGATAGTTTGCTTGACAAGCCTGGAGTGAGAGAGCACGTCTATCTGCTTCCACTCCAAGGGCTTTTTGGACTAGAGATCCAGTTCTTCTGTGAGGACCACTACTCCAGAAAAATTGAAGGCTCCCAGGCCACAGTTCTGCAAGATATAGCATTAACAGTCACCAGAATGATCAGCACTATAACTATACAGACTCCACTGCAGGTGAGGGGAAACGTGCTAAGACACCCATCACCACAGTTCAGTACAGGCACACTCAAAAGCCTGCATTTCACAAGTGGACAACTACAGGCATAAGTGCCAGATTATTGCTGTTAGCAAGAGAATCAGGATAGAGAGAAGCTAGTGTACTCAGAGTGCCATTGCCAGCCAACATACCTCATCATCTGGGGGAGAGAAATTGTACTGTGTACAAACTACTGCTGGATATACTGTTGTTCTCCTCTTGCATTTAGTAAAGAGACTTTTGTTTTAGTTGTTTTTATTTCTGGCCTGTTTCCTTTCTTTTCGGAGGGTGGGGCTCAGAAATTGCCCCCTCAACGAGACTATGATTGTCCGGTGAATCTCATTCAGGGGGCTAAGTTGCCTAAGTCTCAACCCGAGAGAGAGGTCATGCAAAAGTATGTCGCCGAGAGTTTGGCAAAGGGTCATATCAGACCATCTAAGTCTCCAGTGGCAGTAGGTTTGTTCTTCGTGAAGAAGAAAGATGGATCACTGAGACCGTGTTTGGACTTCCGGGAGTTGAACCGTATTACAGTCCGGGATCCATATCCCCTGCCTTTGATCTCTGATCTTTTTGATCAGATTGTTGGAGCCAAGGTGTTCTCCAAGTTGGATTTGAGGGGAGCATACAATCTGATCAGGATCAAGGTGGGGGATGAGTGGAAGACGGCCTTCAATATGCACAAGGGTCATTTTGAGAACCTGATAATGCCTTTTGGGTTGATGAATGCGCCAGCGGTATTTCAGCGATTCGTCAATGATATTTTTCATCACTTGGTGGGGAGGTTCGTAGTAGTTTACCTAGATGACATCTTAATTTATTCTCCTGATCTGAAGACCCATCAGGATCATGTGAGACAGGTTTTGACGATCCTTCGGGAGAATAAGTTATATGCTTAACTGGAGAAATGTTTGTTTGCGGTGCAAGAGCTTCCGTTCTTGGGATACATGCTTTCTGATTCCAGTTTTCGTATGGACCCCGAAAAGGTCCGGGCAGTTCTGGAGTGGGACCGACCGGAGAATCAGAAAGCTTTGATGCGGTTCTTGGGGTTTACGAATTATTATAGAAAGTTTATTTCGAATTATTCCACCCTAGTCAAACCCCTTACTGATATGACCAAGAAGGGCGCTGATGTCTCTGTCTGGTCGGATGAGGCATTGCAGGCCTTTTCGGCTATTAAGGAGCGTTTTGCGTCTGCTCCCATTCTGGTGCAGCCGGATGTATCTCAGCCATTCGTTGCATCAGAGGTGGGGGTTGGGGCGGTGCTTTCGCAGGGTTCTTCTCCTGGCAAGTGGGTTCCGTGTGCCTTCTTCTCCAGGAAGCTCTCGGTCACCGAGAGGAATTATGATGTTGGAGATAGGGAATTGTTGGCTATCAAGTTGGCCTTTGAGGAATGGCTAGAGGGGGCGTCCCACCCCGTTACAGTGTATACAGACCATAAGAATTTGGCCTACCTGCAATCTGCCAAGCGTCTGAACCCTAGACAGGCCAGATGGTCGTTGTTTTTTACCAGGTTCAATTTCGTGGTTACCTTTCGCCCAGGGGTCAAGAACGTCAAGGCAGATGCCTTGTCTCGCAGCTTCCCTGGGGGAGGTGATTCAGAAGATCCAGCGCTGATTTTGGCGGATGGGGTGGTGGTCTCCGCTCTGTACCCTGAATTGGAGATGGAGGTATTGGGAGCTCAGGAGGGGGCTCCTGATTCGTGTCCTCCAGGGAGGTTGTTTGTTCCTGAGGGCCTACGATACAAGGTGTTCAAGGAACATCACGATACTGTTCTCGCTGGACATCCTGGTGGTAAGTCCACCTGTGATCTGGTGTCCCAGAGGTTCTGGTGGCCAGGGTTACGTAAGAGTATTGAGAATTACGTGACAGCTTGTGAAACCTGCGCTCGGTCAAAGGTTGCTCATACTTGACCGCCTGGTTCACTTCTTCCATTATCTATTCCATCTCGTCCTTGGACGCATTTGTCCATGGACTTTATTACGGACCTGCCGAGTTCCTCCGGGAGAACAGTGATTTTGGTGGTAGTCGACCGTTTCAGTAAAATGGCTCACTTTATACCACTAACGAGTCTGCCTAACGCTAAGACTCTTGCGCAAATCTTTGTGGATAATATTGTGAAATTGCATGGTATTCCTTCGGATGTGGTCTCTGATAGGGGCTCGCAGTTTGTCTCCAGGTTTTGGAGGGCGTTCTGCTCTCGGCTTGGCATTCAACTTTCTTTCTCGTCGGCTTTTCATCCACAGTCGAATGGTCAGACGGAGTGTACCAATCAAAACCTGGAAACCTACTTGAGGTGCTTTGTGGCTGAGAATCAGGAGGACTGGTCCTCATTCTTGTCCTTAGCAGAATTTGCATTGAATAACCGTAGGCAGGAGTCCACGGGTAAGTCGCCATTTTTTGGCGCATACGATTTCCATCCTCAGTTTGGTACCTTTTCTGGGTCTAGTTCCTCCGGGATGCCAGAGGAGGAGAGATTCTCTTCTGCCTTGTCCTCTATCTGGCGGAGGATTCAAGGGAATTTGGAGAGGATGGGTGAAAGGTATAAACGAATGGCTGACAGGAGACGTGTGACTGGTCCCCGGACCTGTGTGTGGGTGATCTGGTGTGGTTGTCCACTAAGAATATCAAGTTGAGAGTGCCATCTTGGAAACTGGGTCCAAGATTTGTTGGTCCGTATATGATTTCTGCGGTGATCAATCCGGTGGCGTTTCGGCTGGATCTTCCGCAGACTTGGAGAATCCATGATGTCTTCCACAGGTCTTTGCTAAAAAAAATGTTAAACCGGTGGTACCATCGCCATTGCCTCCTCCTCCTATTCTAGTCGAGGGAAACTTGGAGTTCGAGATCTCCAGGATTCTCGACTCGAGAGTTCTTCGGGGCTCCCTCCAGTACCTGGTGCATTGTAGGGGATACGGTCCTGAAGAGAGGATGTGGGTTCCGGCGTCTGATGTCAACGCCAGCCGACTGGTGAGGGCCTTTCATAGGTCCCATCCGGATAAGGTTGGTCCGGGGTGTCCGGAGGTCACCCGTAGAAGGGGGGGTACTGTCATGCCCCACTCTGACGATGTGCGGAGGTCAGCCAGGATAGCAGCACAAGTTTAGTGATTGCTATGGAGCCGTGCTGGATCCGCCTCTCTCAGGTGCACTGGGTGGGATCTTTAGTTTAAATAGCACACTGCCCAGTGTCCTGAGCGGATTATACTGTTCATTCTGGTCTGGGAAGCTTGGAGAGAAGGTTGGCTGTCAGTTCCTGCTCTCAGAGATAAGTGTCATTGCTAGTTCGGTTGTTTGTGTCTTCTTGTCCATCCAGGTTCTATGCGAGCAGACTGCTCCTATCTCCCCACTTCACCATCTTAGGGAGTTCAGGGTTTTTGTTAGCCCAGGCTGCAGGACACTAGCACACCTACCTTCAAGGTCTGCTGTGGGCTGAGCAGTGCAGGGAAAGAGGTCAGGGATAAGCTAGGAGGTGACCCTTCCCCTGTCTCTCGTCCAGAGCCTGGTTGGTGTGTTATCTTTGGTACAAAGTGTACGTCCGCCGTGACAATACCGTGGTTATTAAACCAGGTACTGATACTTTTGGCATTGTGGGCAAGTGCCAAGTCCTGCTGGAAAATTTAATCAGCATCTCCATAGAGCTTGTCAGCAGAGGGAAGCATGAAGTGCTCAAAAATTTAATGTTAGATGGCTGCGCTGACTTTAGACTTGAAATAACACAGTGGACCAACACCAGCAGATTACATGGCTACCCAAACCATCACTGACTGCGGAAACTTCACACTGGACCTCAAGCAACTTTGATTGAGTGCCTCTACATTGTTCTACTAGATTCTGAAATACAACATTTACTTTCATCTGAAAACAGGACTTTGGACCACTGAGAGACACTCCAGTCCTTTTTCTCCTTAGCCCAAGTAAGATGCTTTTGACATTGTCTCTGAGTCATGAGTTGCTTGACACAACGAATACGACAGTTGTAGACTACGTCCTGGATATGTCTATGTGTAGTGACTAGAGATGAGCGAATTTCATATTTTGAAATTTGTTCACAGTTCGTTTGGTGGTAAACTGAAACGGGAAGGATCCATTTTGCAGCCCATAGACTTCTATTATGACAGAATGAGTAACTGAATGCCTCTAAAGGCTTTCCCTTATGCATTCTGTCATAGAATTGTGTTGTGATCTGTGGTAACGGAATCCATAACGCAATTCACCTTTTACCCCCAAACAACATGTGAACGAATTTTAAAATATGAAATTTGCTCACCTCTAGTGGTGACTCTTGGAGCTCTGGTTCCTGCTGAATGGACTTTTCCTGGCAATCCTTTCAAGGGGTATAATGTTACCCCTGTTGCCTGTGCTCCTTTTTCTACCACACTTTTTCCTTCCACTCAACTTTCCATTAGGATGCTTGGATACAGCACTCTGTGAACAGGCAGCTTACCCTCCTTCTGGACAACTGTCAAGTGGCTGTGGTTATTTGGGAATATTTCAAAGTGTACATATTGTGAGATTAAGGGAGGATTACTACCATCATTGTGCCTGCTTATACACAACTATTGGAAAAAGCCTACTCTATGATATACCGCAGAACTGTGCCTATTGCTGCTATATGTGCTACTACTCCCATTGTCAATTTAGTAAAGAGGGAGACTTTATTTATTGCCACCAATGGGCTTGGTCATTGACTCCACCATCCGTCCACCGGCCCCATTAACTGCTCTCATGCATTTCACGGTTCACCCATCTACTTAATATCAAGAGCACCCCAATCACCACCAGGCAGAAGAAGCCCTAGAAAGTCCAGGGTGTGCCACAAGGAAACAAACACACAATATGTTATTACAAATAAATGGTATTATACAATAAACAAAATATATTTATTAATAGTGAAACATGATTTAATTCTTTAGATTGAAGCCTTCGGGTACACAAGAATTCAGAGTTAATATCCAAGTGAATATCTCATAGCAATATAGGAGACAAGGGATTGACTACAAAATCGCCTGTTCAAGCACCCTTCTGCCAAAGGCTGAGTCATGCTGGATGAGAGGTCCAACTTGTAATGCTTTATAAACATGATTGGCGATGTCCACGTAGCCGCTCTGCAAATTTGATTGAAAGATACATTGGCCAACTCTGCTATGATGTGGAAGTAGCTCGAGTGGGATGCGCCCGGATGATCAGTGGAGAATCGAGACCGACCGCATTATATAGGTATGCCTGCGAAATCGCACTCTAGATCCATCTTGATAAAGATGCTTTGGAAGCCATTCTTCCTTTGTTCAAGTCTTGGTACTGTAAGAACAGGTAACCTGTGTTCTCTGTACATAAAGCAGGAGGGCTCTTGTAACATCCAGCAGATAAAGTTTTGCTTGGTTAAAATTCTGTGGTTGAGAAAAGAAAGATGGCAAATATATTTCTTGATTCAAAGCCACTGAACACGGGACTTTTGGCAAAAAATCTGGCTATAACTTTAAAATTATGCAATCGTGACATGACCTAAAATATGGCTCCTTACAGCAGAGGGCCTGGATTTCACCAATCCTTTTTGCCGAGGTGATGGCCACCAGGAACAAAGCTTTCCAAGAGAAAAAAATGAAAATCTACCCTATCAAGCGGCTCAAAGGGTGATATGACCAGCTCCTCTAGGACAGTTAGCAAATCCCAAAAAGGTAAGATGCTTTTAACTGGACGACTGAGATTTTTAATCGCTCGGAAAAATAATTCTTACTAGAGGTTGATTAGAAACCATTGAATAGAAACCATTGAATAAAGTATTGAGCGTAGACTTTCAAAGTGTTAAAGCTGAGACCTTTCTTAAAGTATAACTGCCATTCAATTTTTAATTTTGTAATGTATAGAGGCAGTGATGTTGTCCTTTTTTGCAATATACTTTAATTACTGAAATCATAAATTTCTATTAGAAAAATAGCTCTAAAATGGCCCATTTTGAGCCTTAGCAACACTTCTATTTACATAGCACAGTCAATGCTGAGCAAGTCTCCACTGTTATGTAAACACAAGACAGTGGGATGTTGCTAAGGCTCAAAATGGGCCACTTTAGAGCTACAGTGAGGAACAGAAGTATTTGAACACCCTGCGATTTTGCAAGTTCTCCCACTTAGAAATCATGGAGGGGTCTGAAATTCACATTGTAGGTGCATTCCCACTCTGAGAGACAGATTTTTTTGAAATGCTTAAAGTGATGGGCAAGTTCGAAATGATGTGAACATTATGCATGTTGCGGACGTTAGCTGAAAATCGCAGGGGTTGGCAGCACCACAATCCCACAAAATAGGGTACAGACCGGTATATAGGCTTCAAGCAGGGTGGGGCACGCAGATGGGGATCCTGACCGAGGGTCCCAATACTTCCAGACACTACAATAATCCGCAGCACTCGCCAGTAGTTGACGAAAAATGGTGATTTAATCACTCAGACAGGCAGGTTACAGCCTGCTGTAACCTGGCTGACTGAATAAATGAACATTTTTCACAAACTACTGGCGAGTGCTGCAGATTTTTGGAGTGTCTCAAGGACGTTAGCTCAATACAAGTTTGAAACTTGCACAAAAGAAACAACAACCTTCAAGATTGAGATGTTATGTTTTAGGGATTAACGGATAAAAAATAAAAAAAACATTTCCACAAAACATTATGGGCAAAGAAAGGTCACTTCAGCAAACAATAGCATATGTCTAACAGCAGCCATTTTCTAGCACATGTTATCCCTGACAGAAGCAGTGCACATTACTGGTGAAACTTTAAATGTAAAATATTGCTTACCTCAACGTGACAATGAGCCATTACCTCTGGAGAAATGCTGCGCCTCATATTGGTGTCCATGAAGGTAAGGACAGTACGTAGAGACGACAGCAAGCAATCAAAGGTACCCACTGACATCCAACAGAAGGAAAGGAACTTCTCAGGATGCAGACGCAGATCTTTGTAGACGGTATGTAAGTGTCCTTTCCGGTAACGTTGTGAAACTATCGGATGGACCCAAAATCGCCACCTTCTACTCGGTTCCTCATCCAACAAAAGAGTGTGCTGTCCCCATCGCGAGAAACAAGCCAATGCAGTACGACCTCTTCCTCAGAGTCATCCGCCATGGTGATACAGCAAAGACAAGCAACCAAAAGAACCTCTGTACTCTGTAAAGACTACAGAAAATGGCCACAAAACCAAACTCAGGTGACCTTCATTTATACCAGTATCCTGGGTGGAGTTGTTAAAATTAAATTTTTTTCAACATTCCTTGTTTTCTGACGGGCCGCAAAAAAAACGGACACACGGAAGCACAACGGAAGAAAAAACGGACACGGATAACGGAACAACGGAACCCCGTTTTGCGGACCGTGAAAAAATACTGTTGTGTGCATGAGGCCTAACTTAGTAGCACCTGTCTGAGCTCTTTAAAGACACCTGTCCACCACACAGTCAGTCAGACGCCAACTACTACCATGGGCAAGACCAAAGAGCTGTAAAAAGACACCAGAGACAAAATTGTGGACCTCCACAAGGCTGGAAAGAGCTACAGGGCAATTGCCAAGCAGCTTGGTGAAAATAGATCAACTGTTGGACTGGGCTCCATGCAAGATCTCACCTCATGGGTTATCACTGATGATAAGAATGGTGAGGAATCAGCCCAGAACTACAAGGGAGGAGCTGGTCAATGACATGAAGAGAGCTGGGGCAACAGTTTCAAGGGTCACTGTTGGTAGAACCCTACGACGTCATGGTTTCAAATCATGCATTGCACGGAATGTTCCCCTGCTCAAGTCATCACATGTCCAGGCCCGTCTGAAGTTTGCCAATGACCATCTGAATGATCCAGAGGAGGCATGGGACAAAGTTATGTGGTCAGATGAGACCAAAGTATAACTTTTTGGTCTAAACTTCACTCATCGTGTTTGGAGGAAAAAGGAGGATGAGTTGCATCCCAAGAACACAATCCCTTCTGTAAAGCATGGGGTTAGTAACATCATGCTTTGGGGGGTGCTTTTCTGCGAAGGGGACAGGACGACTGCACTGTATTAAGCAGAGGATGAATGGGGCCATTTATTGTGAGATTTTGAGCAACAACCTCCTTCCCTCAGTCAGAGAATTGAAGATACAGCCATGATAACCAAGGAGTGGCTCTGTAAGAAGCATATCAAGGTTCTGGAGTGGCCTAGCCAGTCTCCAGACCTAAATCCAATAGAACATCTCTGGAGGGAGCTGAAACTCTGTGTTGCTCAGCGACAGCCCCGAAACCTGACAGACCTAGAGGAGATCTGTGTGGAGGAGTGGGCCAAAATCCCTGTTGCAGTGTGTGCAAACCTGGTCAAGAACTACAGGAAACATTTGACCTCTGTAATTGCAAACAAAGGCTTCTGCGCCAAATATTATCACTGATTTTCTCAGGTGTTCAAATACTTCTGTTCCTCACTGTATTTTCGTAATAAAAAATTTATGATTTCAGTAATTACAGTATACAAGTATATTACAAAAATGCTTAGTATCACTGCGTCTATACATTACACAAATAAAAATAGAATCAACCACCATCTTCATATCTGGAAAATGTTCCAAAATCTAATCTCTAGGAACTCCATCCTGAAGATCTTTAAAGAGCACAGAGAGCCATATCCTCAAGGCTCGAGCAGCGCTATAATAAGGCAGAACAAGCGGCTTCTTTAGAGCGCAGAGACGATGATCGCTGACATGGGGGGGCATGATGGCTGACATGGAGGGCATCATGGCTGACATGGGGGCATGATGGCTAACATGGGGGCATGATGGCTGACATGGGGGCATGATGGCTGACATGGGGGGCATGATGGCCTACATGGGGGGCATGATGGCCTACATGGGGGGCATGATGGCCTACATGGGGGCTTATGGCTGACAGGGGGGGCTGATGGATGACATGGGGGCTTATTGCTGACATGGGGGGCTGATGGCTGACATGGGGGGCTGATGGCTGACATGGGGGGCTGATGGCTGACATGGGGAGCTGATGGCTGGCATGGGGAGCTGATGGCTGGCATGGGGGCATGATGGCTGACATGGGGGCATGATGGCTGACATGGGGGGCATGATGGCCTACATGGGGGGCTTATGGCTGACATGGGGGTCTGATGGCTGACATGGGGGGCTTATGGCTGACATGGGGGGCTGATGGCTGACATGGGGGGCTGATGGCTGACATGGGGGCATGATGGCTGCCATGGGGGCATGATGGCTGCCATGGGGGCATTATGGCTGACATGGGGGCATGATAGCTGACATGGGGGGATAATGGCTGACATGGGGGCTGATGGCTGACATGGGGGGCTGATCTGAGGCATTGAGGGTCTGATCTGAGGTCTGATTAACATTGGGGGTCTGATTGCTGGTCTAACCTGAGGTGCAATGAAAACTATATTTTTTTCTTATTATCCTCCTCTAAATCCTAGGTGCGTCTTATGGGCCGGTGCATCTTAGAGGGCGAAAAATACAGTCCTCAAACCAGCGATTGTCTGAAGCAGGGAGAAGATACCAGGACCACACAGAGGAGAATCCAGCTGCTGCAGACAGAACCAGGGCCAGGTGAGCTGTGAGGGGGTGGTGGGGCGCCAAACTGTAGCTTTGCTTGTGTTGGCAAAAAGCCTTGCACCGGCCCTGGGCTCGGGATACTGGTATAGACGCTAAAGCAGCATTACAGGCTGAGGCTGCTGCTGAATAAACCCTTTTCAGGGAGGATTCTGATCGCCTGTCCATAGAGTCCCTAAGGAGAGAAGATTCTTCGGAATGGAACATCGATCTTTTAGAAAGTCTCGCCACTGGGAGATCTATCTTGGGGGAGATTTCCAATCAGCCGTAGATTTGGGATCCAGATTATACATAGCGTTGAATCTGGAGCCTGTATCCGGATTCTTTTCTGGTTTGTTCCAGTCAGACTGCTTAAGTCCTTGAGTAAAGGCTGCTATGGGAGACAAGGATGAGGAGCTTTTGGAAAGTAATATAGTGCTTCCTTTTTTGGAATACCCTCACCTGAGGCTTCTCCCTCTAATGTTCTCTTGACCTTAACCACTTAAGAACCACAGGTTTATACCCCCCTAGTGACCAGGCCCTTTTTTACAAATCAGCACTTCACAACTTTAACGGTTTATTGCTCGGTCATGCAACTTGGCACCCAAATGAATTTTACCTCCCTTTCTTTTCACAAATACAGCTTTCTTTTGGTGGTATTTGATTGCTGCTGACATTTTTAGTGTTTCTGATATTAATCAAAATAGACCGTAATTTTCTCAAAAAAACTGTTTATAAATAGGGATGAGCGAACTCGAACTGTATAGTTCGGGTTCGTACCGAATTTTGGGGTGTCCGTGACACGGACCCGAACCCGGACATTTTCGTAAAAGTCCGGGTTCGGGTTCGGTGTTCGTCGCTTTCTTCGCGCTTTTGTGACGCTTTCTTGGCGCTTTTTGAAAGGCTGCAAAGCAGCCAATCAACAAGCGTCATACTACTTGCCCCAAGAGGCCATCACAGCCATGCCTACTATTGGCATGGCTGTGATTGGCCAGAGCACCATGTGACCCAGCCTCTATTTAAGCTGGAGTCACATAGCGCCGCCCGTCACTCTGCTCTGATTAGCGTAGGGAGAGGTTGCGGCTGCGACAGTAGGGCGAGATTAGGCAGATTAACTCCTCCAAAGGACTTGATTAACTGATCGATCTGCAGCTGTGGATCATTGAGCTGCTGATCCTCAATTGCTCACTGTTTTTAGGCTGCCCAGACCGTTTGTCAGTCACATTTTTCTGGGGTGATCGGCGGCCATTTTGTGTCTTGTGGTGCGCCAGCACAAGCTGCGACCAAGTGCATTTAACCCTCAATGGTGTGGTTGTTTTTTGGCTAAAGCCTACATCAGGGTGAAGCTGTCACACCAAGTGCATTTAACCAGCAATAGTCTGTTCATTTTTTGGCCATATACAAAATCAGGGGCAAGCTGCGCCTGTCACCAAGTGCATTTAACCCTCAATGGTGTGGTTGTTTTTTGGCTAAAGCCTACATCAGGGTGAAGCTGTCACACCAAGTGCATTTAACCAGCAATAGTCTGTTCATTTTTTGGCCATATACTAAATCAGGGGCAAGCTGCGCCTGTCACCAAGTGCATTTAACCCTCAATGGTGTGGTTGTTTTTTGGCTAAAGCCTACATCAGGGTGAAGCTGTCACACCAAGTGCATTTAACCAGCAATAGTCTGTTTATTTTTTGGCCATATCCCAGTCTAATTCTGTCACTAAATCCATACCGGTCACCCAGCGCCTAAATACTAGGCCTCAAATTTATATCCCGCTAAATCTGTCCTTAGTGCTGTAGCTGGGCGAGTTATTTAGTGTCCGTTCAAGCACATTTCTTGTTCTGGGTTGAAATACAATTCCCAATTTAGCAATTTCATAATTTAGTGGTTTCTGCTATATCAGAGCTATTTGAAATCTATCCCTAAAAGGGTATATAATATTCAAGGTGCACATTGGGTCATTCAGAATAACTTCACACACACCCGCTACTGTGTATTTCCAAGTCTAATTCTGGCACTAAACCCATACCTGTCACCCAGCGCCTAAATACTAGGCCTCAAATTTATATCCCGCTAAATCTGTCCTTAGTGCTGTAGCTGGGCGAGTTATTTAGTGTCCGTTCAAGCACATTTCTTGTTCTGGGTTGAAATACAATTCCCAATTTAGCAATTTCATAATTTAGTGGTTTCTGCTATATCAGAGCTATTTGAAATCTATCCCTAAAAGGGTATATAATATTCAAGGTGCACATTGGGTCATTCAGAATAACTTCACACACACCCGCTACTGTGTATTTCCAAGTCTAATTCTGGCACTAAACCCATACCTGTCACCCAGCGCCTAAATACTAGGCCTCAAATTTATATCCCGCTAAATCTGTCCTTAGTGCTGTAGCTGGGCGAGTTATTTAGTGTCCGTTCAAGCACATTTCTTGTTCTGGGTTGAAATACAATTCCCAATTTAGCAATTTCATAATTTAGTGGTTTCTGCTATATCAGAGCTATTTGAAATCTATCCCTAAAAGGGTATATAATATTCAAGGTGCACATTGGGTCATTCAGAATAACTTCACACACACCCGCTACTGTGTATTTCCAAGTCTAATTCTGGCACTAAACCCATACCTGTCACCCAGCGCCTAAATACTAGGCCTCAAATTTATATCCCGCTAAATCTGTCCCTAGTGCTGTAGCTGGGCGAGTTATTTAGTGTCCGTTCAAGCACATTTCTTGTTCTGGGTTGAAATACAATTCCCAATTTAGCAATTTCATAATTTAGTGGTTTCTGCTATATCAGAGCTATTTGAAATCTATCCCTAAAAGGGTATATAATATTCAAGGTGCACATTGGGTCATTCAGAATAACTTCACACACACCCGCTACTGTGTATTTCCAAGTCTAATTCTGGCACTAAACCCATACCTGTCACCCAGCGCCTAAATACTAGGCCTCAAATTTATATCCCGCTAAATCTGTCCCTAGTGCTGTAGCTGGGCGAGTTATTTAGTGTCCGTTCAAGCACATTTCTTGTTCTGGGTTGAAATACAATTCCCAATTTAGCAATTTCATAATTTAGTGGTTTCTGCTATATCAGAGCTATTTGAAATCTATCCCTAAAAGGGTATATAATATTCAAGGTGCACATTGGGTCATTCAGAATAACTTCACACACACCCGCTACTGTGTATTTCCAAGTCTAATTCTGGCACTAAACCCATACCTGTCACCCAGCGCCTAAATACTAGGCCTCAAATTTATATCCCGCTAAATCTGTCCTTAGTGCTGTAGCTGGGCGAGTTATTTAGTGTCCGTTCAAGCACATTTCTTGTTCTGGGTTGAAATACAATTCCCAATTTAGCAATTTCATAATTTAGTGGTTTCTGCTATATCAGAGCTATTTGAAATCTATCCCTAAAAGGGTATATAATATTCAAGGTGCACATTGGGTCATTCAGAATAACTTCACACACACCCGCTACTGTGTATTTCCAAGTCTAATTCTGGCACTAAACCCATACCTGTCACCCAGCGCCTAAATACTAGGCCTCAAATTTATATCCCGCTAAATCTGTCCTTAGTGCTGTAGCTGGGCGAGTTATTTAGTGTCCGTTCAAGCACATTTCTTGTTCTGGGTTGAAATACAATTCCCAATTTAGCAATTTCATAATTTAGTGGTTTCTGCTATATCAGAGCTATTTGAAATCTATCCCTAAAAGGGTATATAATATTCAAGGTGCACATTGGGTCATTCAGAATAACTTCACACACACCCGCTACTGTGTATTTCCAAGTCTAATTCTGGCACTAAACCCATACCTGTCACCCAGCGCCTAAATACTAGGCCTCAAATTTATATCCCGCTAAATCTGTCCTTAGTGCTGTAGCTGGGCGAGTTATTTAGTGTCCGTTCAAGCACATTTCTTGTTCTGGGTTGAAATACAATTCCCAATTTAGCAATTTCATAATTTAGTGGTTTCTGCTATATCAGAGCTATTTGAAATCTATCCCTAAAAGGGTATATAATATTCAAGGTGCACATTGGGTCATTCAGAATAACTTCACACACACCCGCTACTGTGTATTTCCAAGTCTAATTCTGGCACTAAACCCATACCTGTCACCCAGCGCCTAAATACTAGGCCTCAAATTTATATCCCGCTAAATCTGTCCCTAGTGCTGTAGCTGGGCGAGTTATTTAGTGTCCGTTCAAGCACATTTCTTGTTCTGGGTTGAAATACAATTCCCAATTTAGCAATTTCATAATTTAGTGGTTTCTGCTATATCAGAGCTATTTGAAATCTATCCCTAAAAGGGTATATAATATTCAAGGTGCACATTGGGTCATTCAGAATAACTTCACACACACCCGCTACTGTGTATTTCCAAGTCTAATTCTGTCACTAAACCCATACCTGTCACCCAGCGCCTAAATACTAGGCCTCAAATTTATATCCTGCTAAATCTCTCGTTACCGCTGTCCTGTTGTGGCTGGGAAAGTTATTTAGTGTCCGTCAAAGCACATTTTTTGTTCTGGGTTGAAATACAATTCCCAATTTAGCAATTTCATAATTTAGTGGTTTCTGCTATATCAGAGCTATTTGAAATCTATCCCTAAAAGGGTATATAATATTCAAGGTGCACATTGGGTCATTCAGAATAACTTCACACACACACGCTTCTGTGCATTTCCAAGTCTAATTCTGTCACTAAATCCATACCGGTCACCCAGCGCCTAAATACTAGGCCTCAAATTTATATCCCGCTGAATTTGAATACAATACATTGGGCCAAATAATATATTTGTTGTTGTGGTGAACCATAACAATGAGAAAAACATCTAGTAAGGGACGCGGACGTGGACATGGTCGTGGACATGGTCGGACATGGTGGGTGACGTGAAGCCTCATTCTCTGCTATGACATGCAGACTGATTCTCTGCTGTCATGAAGCCAGATTGTCTGTTACGGGACCTCTCTGCTCTGCCTGTGTGCTAGGCCTAAATATATGCCAATGGACTGTTGCAGTGGTGGGTGACGTGAAGCCTCATTCTCTGCTATGACATGCAGACTGATTCTCTGCTGACATGAAGCCAGATCGTCTGTTACGGGACCTCTCTGCTCTGCCTGTGTGCTAGGCCTAAATATATGCCAATGGACTGTTGCAGTGGTGGGTGACGTGAAGCCTCATTCTCTGCTATGACATGCAGACTGATTCTCTGCTGACATGAAGCCAGATTGTCTGTTACGGGACCTCTCTCCTCTGCCTGTGTGCTAGGCCTAAATATATGCCAATGGACTGTTGCAGTGGTGGCTGACGTGAAGCCTCATTCTCTGCTATGACATGCAGACTAATTCTCTGCTGACATGAAGCCAGATTGTCTGTTACGGGACCTCTCTCCTCTGCCTGGGTGCTGGGCCTAAATTTATGACAATGGACTGTTGCAGTGGTGGCTGACGTGAAGCCTGATTCTCTGCTATGACATGCAGACTGATTCTCTGCTGACATGAAGCCAGATCCTCTGTTACGGGACCTCTCTCCTCTGCCTGGGTGCTGGGCCTAAATTTATGACAATGGACTGTTGCAGTGGTGGCTGACGTGAAGCCTGATTCTCTGCTATGACATGCAGACTGATTCTCTGCTGACATGAAGCCAGATCCTCTGTTACGGGACCTCTCTCCTCTGCCTGGGTGCTGGGCCTAAATTTATGACAATGGACTGTTGCAGTGGTGGCTGACGTGAAGCCTGATTCTCTGCTATGACATGCAGACTGATTCTCTGCTGACATGAAGCCAGATCCTCTGTTACGGGACCTCTCTCCTCTGCCTGGGTGCTGGGCCTAAATTTATGAAAATGGACTCTTACAGTGGTGGGTGACGTGAAGCCTGATTCTCTGCTATGACATGAAGACTGATTCTCTGCTGACATGAAGCCAGATTGTCTGTTACGGGACCTCTCTCCTCTGCCTGGGTGCCGGGGCCTAAATATCTGAGAATGGACTGTTCCAGTGGTGGGTGACGGGAAGCCAGATTCTCTGCTATGGAACCTCTCTCCAATTGATTTTGGTTAATTTTTATTTATTTAATTTTTATTTTAATTAATTTCCCTATCCACATTTGTTTGCAGGGGATTTACCTACATGTTGCTGCCTTTTGCAGCCCTCTAGCCCTTTCCTGGGCTGTTTTACAGCCGTTTTAGTGCCGAAAAGTTCGGGTCCCCATTGACTTCAATGGGGTTCGGGTTCGGGACGAAGTTCGGATCGGGTTCGGATCCCGAACCCGAACATTTCCGGGATGTTCGGCCGAACTTCTCGAACCCGAACATCCAGGTGTTCGCTCAACTCTATTTATAAACTATGGTACAAAAATGTGAATTTCCGCATTTTGAAGCAGCTCTGACTTTCTGAGCACCTGTCATGTTTCTTGAGGTGCTAGAATGCCAGGATAGTAAAAATACCCCCCAAATGATACCATTTTAGAAAGAAGACACCCCAAAGTATTCGCAGAGGGGCATGGAGAATTCTGTTACGCATTTTGCTGAACGGAATTGCTGACCCATTCATTTCTATGGGGACAGACTTTGTCCCGCTCGGATCCGGAATTGCGGATCTGCACTTCCGGGTCCGCACTTCCGTTCTGCAAAAATATAGAACATGTCCAATTCTTGTCCGCAATTGCGGACAAGAAAAGGCATTTTCTATATAGTTCTGGCAATGTGCGGATCCGCAAAATGCGGAAAGCACATTGCCGGTGTCCGTGTTTTGCGGATCCGCAAAACACATACGGACGTCTGAATGGAGCCTTACAGGGGGTGATCAGTGACAGGGGGTGATCAGGGGGTCTATATGGGGTGATCAGGTGTTAATAAGTGACGGGGGGTGTAGTGTAGTGTGGAGCTTGGTGCTGCTTACAGAGCTGCCTGTGTCCTCTGGTGGTGGATCCAAGCAAAAGGGACCACCAGAGGACCAGGTAGCAGGTATATCAGACGCTGTTAACAAAACAGCGTCTAATATACCTTTCTGATGCGATTTTTCAAACATCTTCAGCCTGCCAGCGAATGATCGGAATGATTTCCGCATTTTGAGGCAGCTCTGACTTTCTGAGCACCTGTCATGTTTCTTGAGGTGCTAGAATGCCATGATAGTATAAATACCCCCCAAATGACACCATTTTAGAAAGAAGACAGCCCAGAGTATTCGCAGAGGGGCATGGTGAGTTCATGTATGATTTAATTTTTTTTTCACAAGTTAGCGAAAAATGACACTTTCTGAGAAAAAAAAAATATAATAAAGTTTCCATTTCTGCTAATTTCTGGCAAAAAAAATAAAAAATCTCCCACGGACTCACTATGCCCCTCAGTGAATACCTTGGGGTGTCTACTTTCCGAAATGGGGTGATTTGTGGGGTGTGTTTACTGTTCTGGCATTTTGGGCGGGGCTAAATTGTGAGCAACCCTGTAAAGCCTAAAGGTACTCGTTGGACTTTCGGCCCTTTTACGCACCTAGGCTGCAAAAAAGTGTCACACATGTGGTATCGCCGTACTCAGAAGAAGTAGGGCAATGTGTTTTGGGGTGTATTTTTACATATACCCATGCTGGGTGAGAGAAATATCTCTGTAAATTGACAACTTTGTATTAATTTTTTTTTTTAAGTTGTCATTTACAGAGCTATTTCTCACACACAGTATATGTAAAAATACACACCAAAACACATTGCCCTACTTCGGAGATACCACATGTGTGACACTTTTTTGCAGCCTTGTTGCACAAAGGAGCCCAAATTCCAATGAGTACCTTTAGGATTTCACAGGGCATTTTTACGCATTTGGATTCCAAACTACTTCTCACGCTTTAGGGCCCCTAAAATGCCAGGGCAGTATAAACACCCCACAAGTGACCACATTCTGGAAAGAAGACACTCCAAGGTATTCCGTGAGGGGCATGGCGAGTTCATAGAAGAAATTTTTTTTTGGGCACAAGTTAGCAGAAATTGATTTTTTTTCTTTATTTCTTACAAAGTATCATATTCCACTAACTTGTGACAAAAAATAAAATCTTACATGAACTCACCATTTTTACATATACCCATACTGTATGTGAGAAATATCTCTGTAAATGACAACTTTTTCAATTTTTTTATACAAAGTTGTCAATTTACAGAGATATTTCTCTCACCCAGCATGGGTATATGTAAAAATACACCCCAAAACACATTGCCCCACTTCTCCTGAGTACGGCGATACCACATGTGTGACACTTTTTTGCAGCCAAGATGTGCAAAGGGGCCAATGAGTCCCTTTTAGGAGGGCATTTTTAGGCATTTGGATTCTAGACTTCTTCTCACGCTTTTGGGCCCATAAAATGTCAGGGCAGTATAAATACCCCACATGTGACCCCATTTTGGAAAGAAGACACCCCAAGGTATTCCGTGAGGGGCATGGCGAGTTCATAAAAGATTTTTTTTTTGGCACAAGTTAGCGGAAATTTACTTTTTTTTGTTTTTTCTCACAAAGTCTCCCTTTCCGCTAACTTGTAACAAAAAGTTGAGCATACGGGTAATGAGATTTTTTTTTTCCGTTCAGCCTCTGGGCTGAAAGAAAAAATGAACGGCACAGATTTCTTCATTCTAATCGATCAATGTGGATGAAAAAATCTCTGCAAAAAAATTTGCAAAAAATAATAAAGAGGGGAAAGGACATAGGAGTGCTTGCGAAGTAAAGCTGCGATCGCTAATAAAGATCCAAGACGCCAAAAGCTCAAAAGTGATCTTTATAGCGCCGCAGCGATTTTACAGTGTTTTTCCAGTGATCAGAAAAAAGAATTCTGTCACTGCTGTGGGGCGGACTGAACGCAAGTGTGCGAACAAGATCAGGCCTGATCGGGCGAACACTGCATTTTTTTGTAGAACCTAAGGTGACCCTAATGTACTGATATAGATCTGATTGCGATTGCGGACAAGAAAAGGCATTTTCTATATAGTTCTGGCAATGTGCGGATCCGCAAAATGCGGAAAGCACATTGCCGGTGTCCGTCTTTTGCGGATCCGCAAAACACATACGGACGTCTGAACGGAGCCTTACATGGGGGTGATAAATGACAGAGGGGTGATCAGGGAGTCTATATGGGGTGATCTGGGGTTAATAAGTGACGGGGGGGGGGGGTGTAGTGTGGTGCTACTTACAGAGCTGCCATAGGACCAGGTAGCAGGTATATCAGACGCTGTTAACAAAACAGCATCTAATATACCTTTCTGATGCGATTTTTCAAACATCTTCAGCCTGCCAGCGAATGATCAGTGCTGGCAGGCTGTAGTTTAACTTCAGAGCTGCGCGCCGCTGTGAACGCGAAATCTCGGGTCTCACGAGATGACGCCAATAGGCGTCTCTGAGACCTGAGAGCGCTGCCGCCCGGACGCCTAATGGTCTTTCTCTCCTTAATACAGTGCAGTCTGTCCCCTTCACAGAAAAGCACCCTCAAAGCATGATGTTACCAACCCCATGCTTCACTGTAGAGATGGTGTTCTTGGGTTCTCGGTTCTTGTCCCATGCCTGCTCTGGATCATCCAGATGGTCATTTGCAAACTTCAGACGGGCCTCGACATGTGATGATTTGAGCAGGGGAACCTTCCGTGCAATGCATGATTTGAAACCATGACGGCGTAGTGTTCTACCTACAGTGACCTTTGAAACTGTTGTCCCAGCTCTCTTCATGTCATTGACCAGCTCCTCCCTTGTAGTTCTGGGCTGATTCCTCACCTTTCTTATCATCAGTGATAACCCACGAGGTGAGATCTTGCATGGAGCCCCAGTCCGAGGGAGACTGACAGTCGACTTTAGCCTCTTCCATTTTCTAACAATTGCTCCAACAGTTAATCTATTTTCACCAAGCTACTTGGCAATTGCCCCGTAGCTCTTTCCAGCCTTGTGGAGGTCCACAATTTTGTCTCTTCGGTCTTGCCCATGGTAGTAGTTGGCGTCTAAATGAATGTGGGGTGGACAGGTGTCTTTAAAGAGCTCAGACAGGTGCTACTAAGTAAGAGTAATGAGTGCAGTAGAGGTGGACTTTTTAAAGGCACAGTAACAAGTCTTTGAGAGCCAGAATTCTTGCTGTTTCTCAGGTGTTCAAGTACTTATGTTCAGCAGTGCAAGACAAAAAAAATCTTAAAAAATCATACAATGTGACTTTCTGATTTTTTTATTTATTCTGTTTCTCAGAGTGGGAATGCACCTACAATGTGAATTTCAGACCCCTCCATGATTTCTAAGTGGGAGAACTTGCTAAATCACTGGGTGTTCAAATACTTCTGTTCCTCACTGCACATGCCAACAACAGGAAAAGCGTCCTCAGCTGGATTTTGAACTAAACACCGAAATGGCTACAGGAGCTACAGGGTCCCCCCTAGTTAACAGAACAGGAAAACTTCTGCGTTACCTAGCCACAAAAACAGAGGGGGGGGGGGGGTTGAGCCTAGGAGACACCAGGTATGCCACATTTAACCTCTTCACACTAGAGGATACAGAAGAAAAAAAACACGAGTGTGGGTTATGTTAATGAGGTTCTTATAGTGTCCGCCCCTAGGCGGTTCTGGTTAATTTGAATGTTGTTCTTTTTTTCTTCTGTACTAGTAGGGAGAAAGGGAAATGTAAATTAACCCTTTAATGTACTGCTGAGGGATGATATGGAAAAGAGGGATATCTTTAATATGGAGAAACGTGACCTGGGAATCTATTAAACCTTGTTTATTCAAATTAATGAAATATTTGCAAATGTGGATAATTATAAGTTATATATATTATGTTGGTTATGCGTTTACTAATGTATTTTATGGAAAAAATGTATGGAATATGATGGATTTTTGGTGGGAAAATAATCCAAAAGGAAAATGAAGAACGGAGTTAAAATGTTGGAATTTGAGACTGAAAGATTATGCCCTCAATGAAGCTGGAGCAAAACACGACAAAAATAAATATCCAGGTTCTTATCTGGAGGAACATCTTAAAGGGAATGTGTCATCAGAAAATGACCTATTGTTTAAATCACGTTTTTATGCTTAACATATTTTTAAAGATTTTTTGGTGATGTTAATTTTAATTTTCAATGTCAACTTCTATATTTAAACAAAAAACATAAAATCATGCAGCTTTCGCACTGGCCACTAAGCCTAATAATAGGCGCCACATCTTGGTTTGTACAGATCACTTTACTGCAGTTCTATATTATTCTAAACTTGTCTGTAATTAGAAGTAGATATCACCTCAGTGTATAGATAAGACAGGATCTACCATTCATAATAGGTGATTGACAAAGCTTATCTATTCTTTCCTTGTACAATGACCTCTTCACTCTGCACAGGTCACAGAGCATAAAACTCTCTCATAGAAGTCAATGAGATCCCCTCCTGACCATTGTGTCTATGGGCCATGTGGCAATTTTCTTAATGCTGTTGAGAACAACTCAGGCAAGATGGCCGTCGCCATAATCATGTTCAGGAAATAGAACAAAAACATCTGCAATCAGAAAATAAAAAGAGATCAGAAAAAAGGGTGTGTGTCACTATCTGGTTTTAACTGGCAGATAAAATGTTTGGTGACATATTTTCTTTAATGCCACACAAATGATCTTTTGTGTACACTTTATTACTCATATACTTGGTATTTGTATGAGAGCAGGGCAAAGCCTTTTGTTTTAAAGTGACTGTGAGAAAAGGACCTACTTCATTTGTATAACAAGAAACAAGGAGAATTACTCTATCCAGTGATCCAGGCAAGTCAAGAAACACCATAGGAAGATGCAGAATTATAGTCGGTGGAAAAGTTGGGTCAGTACGAAAAACAGTCAAAAGTCAGGGCAGGCACAACACCTCAAAACCATTTACTGTGCATAATGGTGTGGGAGCAGAGACTGAAGATCTGTAGTAACAGTTGAGGATTAACAGTTTGAGGTGAGAAACGTGGAAGGAATTGGGAATACATAGAGAAGGTGTAATTTCTAGCAGACAGGGACGATCTGTTTTAAGACTTCAAAAGGACCCACGAGC
This sequence comes from Bufo gargarizans, assembly GCF_014858855.1. Taxonomy (NCBI): domain Eukaryota; kingdom Metazoa; phylum Chordata; class Amphibia; order Anura; family Bufonidae; genus Bufo; species Bufo gargarizans. The sequence continues at coordinate 313,501,026 of NC_058080.1, forward strand.
CAGGGTGAACCTATAGGAGGGTACCTTCAACCAGATGTTTCTGCAGGACAGCCAGACCTGGTCACCAGATAAGAAGCATAGTAGTGGTTTCCAGTCTGCAGATCTCTTCATGCCTGCAGTGGCCTGGATCAGGGAAGATTTACTTCCAGATCTGGAGGAAAGCTTTGAGGGAAGAATGAGAAGCTGGTACCTCTGGGGAAATTGGATCAGGAATTGCAATCAACAGATGTAATCCATACACAATAAAGACTGGTGACTTGCCAGTTTTAATTGTGTATGGATTACACAATGAAGACAGGTGACTTGCCAGTTGCCTCAGCTGAATAAGCTTGGTCCAGTGAATTTAAGACACCCAAATGATTGTGGCAAGAAGAAATGAAATAATGGTAATTCTCTAGAACCTCATTAATTCACTCTATCTACCCATTGGAGTAAAGATGAAAAAAAGGATCCACAACCATCTTGATCACAGTACATCGAGAGAATGTAGGTTGATAATAAAGTCCATAGCGATATATTGCCATGGAGTATCTGGCACAGGCAAAGGGAGTAGCAGGCCTGCGGGCTTCTGCCTCAACAGCTTGTTCTGTGAAAATGTAGGGCAGGAGGCTACATACAGTGCATTGAAAATGTATTCATACCCCTTGAACTTTTTTTTTACATTTTATCACATTACACCCACAAATGTAAATGTATTTTATTGGGATTTTATATGATAGACCAACACAACATAGCAAGTATGTGTGAATGAAAAGAAAATGATACATGGTTTTCAAAATTTTTTATAAATGAAAATCTGGAAAGTGTGGTGTGCATTTGTATTGAGTCAATACTTTGTAGGCCACCTTTCCACATTACAGCTGCAAGTCTTTTGGGGTTTGTCTCTAGCAGCTTTACACATCTAGAGGCAGACATTTTTGTCCATTCTTCTTTGCAAAATAGCTCAAGCTCAGTCAGATTGGATGGAGAGCATTTGTGAACATCAATTTTCAAGTCTTTCCACAGATTCTCAATGGGATTTATGTCTGGACTTTAATTGGGTCATTGTAACACATGAATATGCTTTGATCTAAATCACTACATTGTAGCTCTGGATGTACAGGTCCTTCTAAAAAAATTAGCATATTGTGATAAAGTTCATTATTTTCTGTAATGTACTGATAAACATTAGACTTTCATATATTTTAGATTCATTACACACAACTGAAGTAGTTTGAGCCTTTTATTGTTTTAATATTGATGATTTTGGCATACAGCTCATGAAAACCCCAAATCTAAAAAAATTAGCATATCATGAAAAGGTTCTCTAAACGAGCTATTAACCTTATCATCTGAATCAACTAATTAACTCTAAACACCTGCAAAAGATTCCTGAGGCTTTTAAAAACTCCCAGCCTGGTTCATTACTCAAAACCACAATCATGGGTAAGACTGCCGACCTGACTGCTGTCCAGAAGGCCTTCATTGACACCCTCAAGCAAGAGGGTAAGACACAGAAAGAAATTTCTGAACGAATAGGCTGTTCCCAGAGTGCTGTATCAAGGCACCTCAGTGGGAGGTCTGTGGGAAGGAAAAAGTGTGGCAGAAAGCGAGAAGAGGTGACCGGACCCTGAGGAAGATTGTGGAGAGGTCCGATTCCAGACCTCGGGGGACCTGCGGAAACAGTGGACTGAGTCTGGAGTAGAAACATCCAGAGCCACCGTGAACAGGCGTGTGCAGGAAATGGGCTACAGGTGCCGCATTTCCCAGGTCAAGCCACTTTTGAACCAGAAACAGCGGCAGAAGCGCCTGACCTGGGCTACAGAGAAGCAGCACTGGACTGTTGCTCAGTGGTCCAAAGTACTTTTTTCGGATGAAAGCAAATTTTGCCATGTCATTCGGAAATCAAGGTGCCAGAGTCTGGAGGAAGACTGGGGAGAGGGAAATGCCAAAATGCCTGAAGTCCAGTGTCAAGTACCCACAGTCAGTGATGGTCTGGGGTGCCATGTCAGCTGCTGATGTTGGTCCACTGTGTTTTATCAAGGGCAGGGTCAATGCAGCTAGCTATCAGGAGTTTTGGAGCACTTCATGCTTCCATCTGCTGAAAAGCTTTATGGAGATGAAGATTTCATTTTTCAGCACGACCTGGCACCTGCTCACAGTGCCAAAACCACTGGTAAATGGTTTACTGACCATGGTATTACTGTGCTCAATTGGCCTGCCAACTCTCCTGACCTGAACCCCATAGAGAATCTGTGGGATATTGGGAAGAGAAAGTTGAGAGACGCAAGACCCAACACTCTGGATGAGCTTAAGGCCGCTATCGAAGCATACTGGGCCTCCATAACACCTCAGCAGTGCCACAGGCTGATTGCCTCCATGCCACGCCGCATTGAAGCAGTCATTTCTGCAAAAGGATTCCCGACCAAGTATTGAGTGAATAACTGAACATAATTATTTGAAGGTTGACTTTTTTTTAATTAAAAACACTTTTTTCTTTTATTGGTCGGATGAAATATGCTAATTTTTTTAGATAGGAATTTGGGGTTTTCATGAGCTGTATGCCAAAATCATCAATATTAAAACAATAAAAGGCTTGAACTACTTCAGTTGTGTGTAATGAATCTAAAATATATGAAAGTCTAATGTTTATCAGTACATTACAGAAAATAATGAACTTTATCACAATATGCTAATTTTTTTAGAAGGACCTGTATGTTTAGGGTGGTGGTCCTGTTGGAAGGTGAACCTCCGCCACAGTCTCAAATCTTTTGCAGCCTCTAACAGGTTTTACTCCCTGTATTTAGCTTCATCCAGCTTCCCTGTCCCTTCTGAAGATAAACATCCTGACAGCATGATGCTGTCATCACCATGTTTCATGTTGGGTATGGTGTGTTCAGCATGATGTGTATGTAGTGTTAGTTTTCTGCCAAACATAGATTTGCATTTAGGTTAAAAAGTTCAACTTTGGTCTCATCTGACCAGAGCACCTTCTTCCACATGTTTGTTGTGTCCCCTATATGGTTTGTGGCAAACTGCACATGGGACTTCTTGTGGCTTGGTTTAAAAAATTGCTTTCTTGCCACTCTTCCATAAAAGTCAGATTTGTGGAGTACACAACTAATAGTTGTCCTGTGGACAGATTCTCCCACCGGAGCTGTGGATCTCTGCATTACCTTCAGAGTGACCATGGGCCTCTTGGCTGCTTCACTATTTAGTGCTCTCCTTCCCTGGGCTGTAAGTTTTGGCCATGTCTTGGTACGTGCAGCCATGCCTTGGTACAGTTGCAGTTGTGCCATACTCCTTCCATTTTCAGATGATGGATTGAACCTGCTCTGTGAGATGTTCAGAGCTTGAGAATTTTTTTTTTTACCTAACCCTGCTTTATACTTCTCCACAACTATATCCCTGACCTTTCTGGTGTGTTCCTTGGTTTTCATGATGCTGTTTGATCACTAATGTTCTCTAACAAACCTCTGAAGCCTTCATAGAACAGCTGTAGTTATACTGAGAATAAATTACGCACAGGTATACCTTATTTAGTAATTAGGTGACTTCAGAAGGCAATTGGTCACACTGGATTTTATTGAGGAGTATCAGAGTACAGGGGTCTGATTACAAATGCATGCCACACTATTTAGATTTATGTTTATTAACCCCTTAGTGCTATTTGATGTGTATACTCGTCAAGGAGCACTGCTATTTGGCGCTCCATGACAAGTATACACGTCATGACATTAAACTGTCACCATGTTACACACAGCCAGGGATCTCAGCTTACCGGCCGAGGACCAATGAGGGCGGTCCCGGGCCAGCGATCGCTCTGATTAGCTAGTCTATACAGACTAGCGCAATTCCCCCCCCCCACACACACACAAACACACTTTCAGGATGGCCAGAGCGGTTTCGCAGAGTGTCAGCACACAGCTGACACTCTGCTTCAAACAGCCGACATCGGTGGCACTGATGTCAACCGTTTAACCCCTTCCATGCCGCGGGTGGTTAACAGGGAGGGAGCTCCATCCCTCTACCATCAGGTGCTGCTGTGCCATGACAGCCACCCGATACTTGATGAGATCACACAGAGAGGGGGCTCCCTCCCCTATCAGCCGCTGTTCTGTTGTGGCAGCGTCCGATGGTTACCATGGCAACCGGATGCCTTCACAGGGGTGCTAAAGGCAGGAGCCTGATCAGGCTAAGTGCAAAGTCACAATACACTACAGTACACTATATAGTGTACTGTAGTGTATAATAGAGGCATCATAACCACTGAATGTTCAAGAACCAAGTGGGTCTGGGTCAAAAAAATGTAAAAAGAAAGTGAAAAAATATTTAATTTCTTCCTATAGCCGCACATAAGAAAAATCTGTTTAATCTCTGTTACCAGTTTAATCTCTGTTTTGTCCCCTATCAGGGGCCTGTGTATGAAATAGATTTTAGGAATCGGGAGATGGAAAAAGATGCTTGGTTGGTCCTCTCACTTCCAATATGGGGCACTGCGCGTGCGCCGTGCAATGTACTGTGCAATCCCAATATGAGTGGTATGTTAAGTAGTACTATTCCTATCAGTTTAATCCCTGTTACGTCCCCTATCAGGGGCCGGTGTATGAAATAGATTTTAGGAACCAGGAGATGGAAAAAGATGCTTGCTCAGTCCCCTTACTTCCAATTTGGGGCACTGCGCGTACGCCTTGCAATGTACTGTGCTACCAGATATGAGTGGTATGTTAAGTAGTACTATTCCTATCAGTTTAATCCCTGTTACGTCCCCTATCAGGGGCCTGTCTATGGAATAGATTTTAGGAACCGGGAGATGGAAAAAGATGCTTGGTTGGTCCTCCTACTTCCAATTTGGGGCACGGCGCGTGCACCGTGCAATGTACTGTGCCACCCTATATGAGTGATGTGTTAAGTAGTACTATTCTTATCAGCTTAATCCCTGTTACGTCCCCTATCAGGGGACGTGTATCGAATAGATTTTAGACAACAGCAAAGTGTTGTCAATAGTTGACACACTCATGACATAAATTTTATTCCTCTATGCGTCAATCTTGGTGTAGTGATGATTGTGCTTGTGCGCACGTTTGGGAGATTGCAGGCGATGGCGGTTCTTCAAAGCCTATGGTCGTGCTGAGGTAGTTGTATGTGCCTTTTTGTTTTGTTTTGTTTTTACAGCCACAGTGCAGCACCAGAGGCCAGAATAATTAGGCATGTACACATGCCTGAAAAATTTGGTATTGTTGCAGCTGCTGCTGTAGCAGTGGCCGTAAAAATTGATGTTTTCTAGGCAGAAAGTGCACTAAAACATTGCGGCTTGAACCCTAGTTGGTGGCGGAGAAGTTACGCAAGTCATCCGGCATGCAGAGATAAAATACAGCAGCGTGTGGACCATTTTTAGCCCAAGGCATCTCATCTCATCAGGCCTTTTTTAGTCAAATGTATCGCCCACTGTCAGTCCCTTCGGCATCCATGCCTCAATTATCTTAATAAAGGTGAGGTAATATAGACTTTTTTGACCTAGGCGACTTTTCTTCTCAGTGACAATACCTCCTGCTGCACTGAAGGTCCTTTCTGACAGGACACTTGAAGCGGGGCAGGCCAGAAGTTCTATCACAAATTGGGATAGCTCAGGCCACAAGTCAAGCCTGCACACCCAGTTGTCAAGGGGTTCATCACTCCTCTGAGTGTCGATATCTGCAGTTAAGGCGAGGTAGTCTGCTACCTGTCGGTTGAGTCGTTCTCTGAGGGTGGACCCTGAAGGGCTGTGGCGATGCGTATGACTTAAAAAGCTCTGCATGTCCTCCATCAACAACACGTCTGTAAAGCGTCCTGTCCTTGCCAAAGTGGTCGTGGTAGGAGGAGGATTACTTTCACCTCTTCCCCTGTTAGATTCCCGTTGTTCTGTGACATCGCCCTTATACGCTGTGTAAAGCATACTTTTTAACTTGTTTTGGAACTGCTTCATCCTTTCCGACTTCCGGTAATTCAGTAACATTTCAGCCACTTTTTTCTTATACCAGGGGTCTAGTAGCGTGGCCACCCAGTACAGGTCATTCTCCTTGTTATACAAGGGTCCCTCAACAGGCACGACAGCATGAAAGACCCCATATGCACAAGGTTCGATGCCGAGCTACTCATGTCCCGTTCCTCGTCCTCACTGATCTCACTGAAGGTCTGTTTTCCCCCCCGGCCACGTGCAACACCACGGGTACCAGATAGGTGACAACGAGCACCCTGGGATGCCTGCTGTGGTTGGTCTTCCTCCTCCTCAAAGCCACATTCCTCCTCTGACTCCTCTTCCAGCATTGCTGCAGGTCCAGCAAGCGATGCTGATAAGGCTGTTTCTGGTGGTGATGGTGACCACAACTCTTCCTCTTCACGCTCATCTACGGCCTGATCCAGCACTCTTCGCAGGGCACGCTTCAGGAAGAAAACAAATGGGATGATGTCGCTGATGGTGCCTTCAGTGCGACTGACTAGGTTTGTCACCTCCTCAAAAGGACGCATGAGCCTACAGGCATTGCGCATGAGCGTCCAGTAACGTGGCAAAAAAATACCCAGCTCCGCAGAGGCTGTCCTAGCACCCCAGTCATACAAATACTCTACGGCTTTTTCTTGTTGGAGCAGGCGGTCGAACATTAGGAGTGTTGAATTCCAACGTGTCGGGCTGTCGCAAATCAAGCGCCTCACTGGCATGTTGTTTCGCCGCTGAATATCTGAAAAGTGCGCCATGACCGTGTAGGAACGCCTAAAATGGCCACACCCCTTCATGGCCTGCTTGAGGATGTCCTGTAAGCCTGGGTACTTATGCACAAAGCGTTGTACGATCAGATTCAACACATGTGCCATGCACGGCACATGTGTCAACTTGACCAAAATCAATGTCGCCAACAAATTGCTTCCATTGTCACACACCTCTTTGCCGATCTCCAGTTGGTGCGGAGTCAGCCACTGATCCACCTGTGCGTTCAGGGCGGACAGGAGTGCTGGTCCGGTGTGACTCTCTGCTTTCAGGCAAGTCAACCCCAAGACGGCGTGACACTGTCGTATCCGGGATGTGGAATAGCCCCTGGGGAGCTAGGGAGGTGCAGTTGATGTGGAGCAAGACGCAGCAGCAGAAGATGACTCAGCCGAGGAGGTTAGCGAAGAGGATGGAGTAGGAGGAGTAGAGGAGGTGGCAGCAGGTCTGCCTGCAAGTTGTGGCGGTGTCACCAACTCCTCTGCAGAGCCACGCATTCCATGCTTGGTAGCCGTCAGCAGGTTTACCCAATGCGCAGTGTACGTGATATACCTGCCCTGACCGTGCTTTGCAGACCAGGTATCAGTGGTCAGATGGACCCTTGCCCCAACACTGTGTGCCAGACATGCCATGACTTCCTTTTCCACAATAGAGTACAGGTTGGGGATTGCCTTTTGTGAAAAGAAATTTCGGCCGGGTACCTTCCACTGCAGTGTCCCAATAGCAATTTTTTTTAAGAGTTCCAACAAGCCAGCTGTCAGACGCCGGACAAGGGGGTGACTCTGTGACATTGGCTTCTTACACTCAAACATTTCCTTGACAGACACCTGACTGTGGGCAGATGAGCAGGAACTGCTCAAGGTGAGAAGCAGAGTGGCGGATGGTTGAGAGGGGGCAATGAGGACAGCAGTGGTTGATGTGGCTGAAGATGCTGGACCAAGAGGAGGATGGTGACTTTGAGTTTGTGTGCTGCTTCTACTCGTCATCATGTGTTGATCCCATAGGCGTTTGTGATGTGAGATCATGTGCCTTCGCAAAGCAGTTGTACCTAGGTGGGTGTTGGACTTCCCACGACTCAGTTTCTTTTGGCACAGGTTGCAAATGGCATCGCTGTTATCAGAGGCAGACACACAAAAAAAATGCCACACTGCTGAGCTTTGCAATGATGGCATTCTGGTGGTGGCAACAGCATGTGTTGATTGGCGAGCTGTCTGGCAGACCCCGGGTGCCGATACATGCTGTCTGACTGTGCCACTAGCTCCTTGCGAGGACCTCCCCCTGCTTCCAACTCGTCTACTCCTCCTCTCTGTCTCACCATCTGAACTTTCCCCCTGTTCTTCTTCTCTTCGAGCGGGCACCCACGTGACATCCACGGACACATCGTCATCATCAACCGCTTCACTTGTATCTGACAACTCAGCAAAGTAAGCAGCAGTGGGTACAACAGCATCATCATCACACCGTACATCCATGTGTTTAATGCTGCCTGACTGAGACATATCCCTGTTATCTACATCCTCTGGCAATAATGGTTGCGCATCACTCATTTCTTCCAACTGATGTGTAAATAACTCCAGATCAAGTGAAGGAGCTGTGGTGCTAGTGTTGGTGGTGGTGGCAGGCGGGCGAGTGGTAACTTGAGAGGTGCCCGAAGCTGAGCTGGAGGAGGATGGTGCGTCAAGGTTCTGAGCGGAAGCTGTAGAAGATTGGGTGTCCTGTGTTAGCCAGTCAACTATGTCATCAGAACTTTTTGAGTTCAGGGTACGTGGCCTCTGAACACTGGGCATTATTCTAGGGCCAAAGGAAATCACAGCACCACGACTACGACGGTCCCTGCGGGGTGGCCTGCCTCTATCTGTCTTTTTTTTTTTCCGATTAGTTGTACTATGCGTGCAAGCTACTGTGACACCAGAGTGGTGGCACTGGGCACTGGCAGTAGTGGGCACAGTACGCGCTGTAGGCCTGACACACGCTTGCAGGCAACTGCAATTATATTACAGTGAATTTTTTTTTTTTTTTTTATGTAATATACTGAGACACCAGATATGAGTGGTGGCACTGGGCACTTGCAGTAGTGGGCACAGTACACGCTGTAGGCCTGACACACATGCTTGCAGGCAACTGCAATTATATTACAGTGAACATTTTATTTTTCATTTTTAAATGCAAGCTACTGTGACACCAGATATGAGTGGTGGCACTGGGCACTGGAAGTAGTGGGCACAGTATACGCTGTGGGCCTGACACACACGCTGGCAGACAACTGCAATTAGATTACAGAGAAACACAAAAAAAAAAAAGCAGACTGATGTACTAGCCCTAAAAGGGCTTTTTGTGGTGCTGTCAGGACGCTGTCCTTACAGCAGATCAGATGAGTGTTTGAGGACTGGAGTGGACACTGAATACACTGGCCTAGCTATCGATTTCCCTATTAAATCAGCAGCAGCTGCACTGTCCCTGCTCTCACTAACACTGCAGCTTCCGAATGAATCTAAGATGGATGCTGTCCTTGCTTTCTGCTAGGAGGTGGGAGGGTCTGCTGCTAATTGGCTGGAATGTGTCTGCTGACTGTGAGGTACAGGGTCAAAGTTTGCTCAATGATGGCAAATAGGGGGCGGACCGAACATCGCATATGTTCGCCCGCCGCGGCGAATGCGAACAAGCGATATTCGCCGGGAACTGTTCGCTGGGGAATAGTTCGGGACATCTCTATTTACTAGCACTGCTGTCACTTTGTTCTAGAGATGTCATCAATATCTGTACTGAGATGACAACCTCTCTGCTTTAATACACAAGTAATAAAATGTGAAGTAAAGATACTCCTCTAAATGTTTGTCAGTTTCCAGTAGCATCACCAATGCAGAATAAACCTGTATTTCAACTAAAGTCATCCTGTAATAAATGATCTGAATGTGCCAATTTCAAGGAAACTTTGAACGGCTGGCAAAGAGGTTGTCAGGTCATAAATTGTTCTATATACATGTTGATTTTGCCACACCTTTACATTTACTGGAATGTTACCTTACTGCTGCATTCCTCACATTTTTGATTATAAACCGGTAAAACAGAACTTGAATATTTTAACAGATATCTGCTGTTTTCTTAATCCTGGCTTACAGGACAAAAAAACACGATGCATGTATATTGTCTTCACAATAAGAGATCAAGCATCTCAATTTCATATGAACTGGTTCTCATGTGGAACACCACTGTTGTTATTTGTACTAGTCTTTATGTAGGTCTTCACTGTAGTTCCTAAGGTAGATACTTATTCCAAACTGAAACCGAGTGCTTAGGCTAGGTTCACATCTTCATTGTGTACTCCGGTAGTCTGTTACTGGAGTACACAGTATCCTGTAAAGCCAGATCCGGCAGTGCTGTATCCCCATTCACTATATTGCTTGTTCATTGGGCAATCGAAATCTTTTGACATGTTAAAAAAAAAATCACTGTTTGCAGGTAGCAGATCATGCCATCTAATAACTAGAGATGAGCGAATTATTAAAAAGTTCGATTTGACTGTTTCACAGAAATTTACAAAAAAATTCAATTTTGTGGACAAGAATAGGCATTTTGACAATGTGTATAAATTAATCAGCAGACACTCACCATCTGAATTCCACATATATAACACATTTATTAAAATTGTTAGTTTGATAAAATTTGTTATGAACAATACTGTAAAATTTATCTTAAAACTTAACTTATGCACTATGACCATATAACCAATTACAAATGGATAAGAATATCAGATGTTATAAAGAATCAATGGTAATAAAATCAAATAAAAAATCAAATATATATCGCATGGAATTATTTTGATGGGATTTTTTTGAATATATTCAAATATAATTTCAAGCATCCATTAATCGTCCAAGGTATATTTGTCCAAGGTATATTTGTCTATTTGTCTTCGTTAAGGATTTCTTTGTTACTTTGTTCGTTCTGGACGGCAAATGGACGGCGAGATGACGTGAACACAGCACGTCTCGCTCTCCCGCGCCGGCCTCTTCCCCTCAGGCTCCCGACTCACCCGATCAGCTGACTAGCTGATGTTGCGCTGAAGTATTGAGCGGCGCTCCGCGCTGGACGCGGCTCCTGGATCCTGGATCATCTCACCTGCGGCTCATCGGTGGTTGCCGGACGTGCTGACCCTCCGTTGCTCTTTTTTCGCTTCCAGTCCTCCCTCCTGCTCGTGTCTGATTTCAGCTGCTTCACTGCCCCAGGGACCTCCTCTCTCCTTCCCTCGTCGGCTGGCTTGCTTGCTCGGCCCTTGCCTCCCGTCTGCTTCCTCCCTTTGGATCCGGAGGTTTTACCGCTTTGCCTACGGCTTCTCCTCTACTGTTTGTCTGCCTGTAACCTGGACTGTCGGCCATTCCTGGACCCCTGGACACGTGAGAACATAGCCTTGGTTGATTTTATTTTTTACATAGCGCTGGTTTCTGTGTTGCTGTGCTGCTGGGAGGACGTTTTTTTTTTTTTTTTTGCCTTGCCTTGTTTTTTCCCGTTTTCTTTCTGCGGGATTAGATAGGGGGTGAGGAAGCGGTTAAAAGGGGGGAAAATAAGGCGATAAGGAAGCTATAAGGAGGTTTAAAGGAGAACATAAGCTGGGAAAAAGAAAGAAGCAGCGGGGTGTGAAAACAACAAACAGGAGAAAGAAAGGGAAAAAAAAAAAAAAAAAGGGGGGGGAATATAAATAAACTGGAAATTAATAAAAAAGGGAGAGGGCGAACGGGGGAAAGAAGGGAAGAGAATGGCCCCAAAGCGACGATCAGTGGACTCCTCGACAACTAAATTGGGGTCAAAAACACCAGAAAATAAGATCGATAAGTTTTTGAAATCACCATTCCCTATTGAAAAAAATCCACCTAAAGTTAAAACCTCTGCTAATGTGAAGAAAAATGTTAAAACGCCCCAGTTTGAGGAACCCTCTGAAGACGGATCAATGGAGGCAGACCAGGAGGCGGTAGAGGAGGGATCTTCAGCACAAACGCGAACAGAATATGATCCATCGGTATTAGATAAGATCCTCTCCGCCGTGGAAAACAACGGCTCCCTGGTGCAGGGGATGTCCACTCAATTGGGTTCAGTACAGAGCGATATCACCCTAATCAGGGAAGACTTAGTAAAGATCCGTGATCGAGTTCTCAATGTGGAAAAAACTGCTGCTTCACTGCAAATCGAGATTGCCACATTAAAATCCCAAACTCTGCTTCTCGCCTCAGAAAACCTAGTGATACAACATAAGCTGGAGGATCTTGAGAATAAGTCAAGGCGAAATAATGTCCGTATAATTGGCTTCCCAGAAGGGGCTGAGGGCCGGCAGTTAGAGGAGCAACTCAAAGATGTTGTTATACATAATCTAGGCAGCGAGAATTTTTCTCCCATGTTTCAAATAGAAAGAGCTCATCGAATTCCAGGAGGAAAATCTATTCCAGGGAGGCCACCGCGTACAATTTTAATGAAACTTTTATTGTCCGTTGATAGAGATATGATATTAAGAAGAGCTAGAGAATGTACTCCCATTGAATATCAGGGCTCTAGGTTGCTCTTTTTTCCTGACTTTGCTCGTCAGACTCAGGAAAAGAGACGCAATTTTATAGAGATAAAGAAGCGCTTGGCGCTAAAGGATATCAAATATTCTCTACAGTATCCAGCGAAATTAAGAGTGATCTATAATGGGACTTCCTTGTTTTTCGAGACTCCACAACAAGCGTTAGACTGGATTGATCAAACGGGCATCTGAAATTGCGTAATATTATGTTTGAAGGGACCCTGGGGGGTGGGGCTTGGCTGGGGGAGAGCGGCCGGAGGTTAGAGGTTCGCTGATTAGATCGGGCGGATCAATGGAGAAGGGGTTGGGGGGTGGGGGGGGGTTGGGAACTCACCTTGCAGGCTGGGGTTTTTTTTTTTTTTTTTTTTTTTTTTTTTTTGGGTTTTTGTGTTTTTTGTTTTTCTTTATTTTTTTGATTGATGTCTATTAGAATTGTATCTTGGAATGTCAGAGGGCTCGGGGAAAGGGTTAAAAGGCAAGCTATTATGGATGCAGTAAAGAGATACCTTCCAGCAATTATATGCATAGTAGAAACTCATCTTACTAAAGAAACCCTGCGCCGTCTGACGACGGGATGGCACTCCCAGTCTTATCACTCCACTTTTAGCGGATCTTCTAGGGGCGTTTCAGTCCTGATTCATAATTCTGTAGATTTTATCCTCATAAAATCTCATATAGATGATCAGGGCAGATTCATTTTTCTACATGGTAAGCTGTATGGCCATAGTTACATTCTGGCCTTCTTCTACATTCCCCCTCCATTCTCAATGTATCCCTTGACTCAGCTATTGCTTTTTGCCGAAAATAGATCAGAATGCCGGTTAATCCTGATGGGGGACTTCAATGCGGTTATGGACCCCAATAAGGATAGACTTACGTTAGATGCAGACCGGGGGAGGAACCCCTGCAACTCCTTGCTGCCCCAGTTCTGTTTAGAGGTAGGAGTGGTAGATATATGGGAATACCTCGGCGGAGGAAAGAGAGTATACTCCTGTGTCAGCAGGGGGGGGAGAGCAATGTCTCGGATTGATTTAGCACTCACTAATGAGAGCAATTTGAGCAACATCAGCAAGATCCGATACGGAGTACGAACCGTTTCGGACCACTCACCCGTACTAATTGAGGTTCGCACTGGGGAGAATAAGGACATAAGGGGGCTAGGATTCAAGTTGAACCCATATTGGCTTGCCGTTATGGAGAATCCTCAGTCTATTACATTATTGATATCCTCCTTTTGGGAGGTAAATTTTCCCTCTGCCAACATCAATGTAGTATGGGACGCTTTGAAAGCGTATTTAAGAGGGGTCTTCATCAGTGAGATTGCTGCAGCAAGGCGAACATTTAGGGGTAAAGAGGAGGAACTGGCTAAGATCGCTATCCTTACCAATGAATGTTTTACCAGTCAACCCACGGAACACAACAGGGAAGAGATGCAGAAGGCTAGCTGTTGCTTGGAAAAGTATCTAGTAGAGAAAGCAAATCATAGAGTATTCTTTAAGGGGCTTAAATATTTCTCGGAGTCCGGACGTCCTGGTAAGCTCTTAGCAAGAATAATTTCTCAACAAGATAGGAAAAATCAATCCATCACTTTAATTCGAAATTTAGAGGGGGAAACTATAACAAATTTAGAGGGGATTAGGGATGCCTTCTTACAATATTTTGCTCAGATATATAGACCCCCTCTCGATACGACATCCGAACTGGCGATGCGACTCTTGGAGAAGATTCCACTTTCCACTTTGAATGAAGTTCAGGTGGAATTTTTGGAGGAGGATCTGTCTCTTTCTGAGTTGAAGGAGGCCTTGGGGTCTATCTCGGGGAGCTCATCGCCAGGGTTGGATGGCCTCCCATATGAAGTTTATCGTAGGTATGGTGAGACGCTCCTCCCCCAGCTACTTGAGGTGTTTTCCCAAGCGGCCCAGGGAGGGGGCTTGCCATGTTCTATGATGGAGGCTCTTATCGTTTGGTTCCGAAAAAGGATAAAGACCCGGCAGAATTGAGCTCCTATAGACCAATTTCTTTATTAAATACCGATGTTAAGCTACTATCAAAAATTTTGGCTAGGAGGCTCTCGCGGGTTATTTCCACTATTATTCATCCAGATCAAAATGGTTTTATGCCAAGAAGGGGCACCCATCATAACTTGCATAGGTTATTTATGAATATTCAGTCCCCGGGGAGTGGCGCCCGCTCCATCCTGTCGTTGGATGCTACTAAAGCCTTCGACAGGGTGGAGTGGACCTTTCTCTGGGAGGTGATGAAAAAAATGGGCTTTGGCCCAAGATTCTTGGCGATGGTACAGCTCCTTTATAACTCCCCAGTCGCTAGGATAAGGATCAATGATATGATTACAGAGAGCTTTATATTAGGAAGAGGCACCCGTCAGGGTTGTCCTCTTTCCCCTCTGTTATTTAATATTTACATTGAACCCCTAGCGGCTAGTATTAGGCTGGATCCGAGGGTGGCCGGTTTTGGTACAATGGGGAATCAGGATCGAGTATCATTATATGCAGACGATATCTTGATTTTTATGCATCAGACAGATACGACTCTTCCTCGCATAATGGACCTGGTTGGTCTCTTTTCCGGTCCTTCCGGTCTCGAGATCAACTGGGATAAGACCGTTCTCCTCCCCATAGATGAACTGCGGGGCGAACGGTACAACCAGCTAACGATCTCAGATTCAATAAAGTACCTGGGTATAACAGTTTCTGCCAAACCACAGGAATATCTTCAACTCAATCTGCTCCCTCTGTTGATAAAGCTGAGGGTTAAAATAAAGATTTGGCAAAAAATTCTGTCGGCGAGAGCCGACAGAATTTCATTAATAAAAATGGTGGTGCTGCCCCAGGTTCTATACATCTTGCGCAACTCGCCTGTATGGATTGTAGATAAGTACTTTAGATTGATAGAGCGGATGCTTAATGACTTAATATGGGGGAGGAAGCGTGTGAGACTGAAGGTACTCTATTTTTCTATGCCCTATAATCGGGGAGGTCTTAACCTCCCCTACTTTAGGGGGTACTTTGTGGCCTCCCAACTCTGCTTGTTTAATGAATGGGAAAATAGCCAGTTCTGCAGCAGGGTGGTGAAAGACTCAGGCTTTGCAGATTTCTTTGCAGTACTTGAGTCTGACTATTTACTAAATGCAGTGAGTGGGTATACACTCTTCTGCAGAATGGCTATAAAGTCTTGGCGAATTATAAGGAACTGGTGTGGAGTTGGGGCATCACTTATTTGTACTCCATTGTGGCACAATCCAAAGCTTTTGAATTTAAATGACCTGAGTTGCAGCCAGTATTGGAGGACCAAGAATATTCAGTACCTGCATCAAGTGGTCAGTGGTGGACACATCTTGTCCCTTGCGGATTTAAAGCAAGGGGCAAATTTAGGTGAGGTGGCTTGGTATGCATATTTTCAATTAAGGTCAGCACTTTCTAGCACTGTGAATCGCTATCTTTTTATTATAGAAACTCCAGAATTTTTACACGATTTAATTTCCAAGAAAATAGTCACGAGAATTAAAGTATCTCACTGTTATAGACACTTAATGAAGAAGTTTTTTTCTGACGTTCTTTCACCAGGACAGAGAGCCTGGTCATCCTCGCTCTCAGCGACGGGCTCTCCGAACTGGGAGAATATAGGGGAAAGCTTAACATTGGTCTCGCACAATTTTAATCACATTGTGGTACAATTCAATATTTTGCACAAAATATATGTGACACCTATATGGTTATATAGGAGAGGACTTAGTACCTCCTCTGGCTGCCCACGCTGTGGTGAACCCGAGGCAGATCATCTACATCTGTTCTGGGATTGCCCAATGGTGAGCAGGTACTGGAGATCGGTTCAAACCAACCTGGCTCGTAAACTCAACATTGTGGTTCCCTTCACTCCCAGGATATGGGTTCTGGGAGATTTATCGGAGGTTAATTATCAACCCGCAAATGGTCGATTGTTGATTAAGGTGATGTTTCTGGCCAGGCTTCTCATTTCTAGAGCATGGTTTTGCCCCTCCGCTCCAGATTGTAATAACTGGTTGGGTCTGGTTGAGAAGGTGAAAAGTTACGAGAAGATCTTGCATAAACAACGAGGCTCCTACTTAAAGTGGGATAAATTGTGGAAAGACTGGGATATGATCAACTAATTTAAATATATATATATCTTTTTTTTTTTTTTTTTTTTTTTTTTTTTTTTCTCTGCAAGGTGGGGGGAGGGGGGGGGGGTATGGTAGGGGATTTGCTGGGGGAAGATCCAATTTGTCCGGCTTTTTGTTTGTATGCAATGTATTAATGCAGAATGTGAAGCTATAATGGAGCATCTTTTGAAATGCCGGGGGCTGGCAGGACTTACCGGCATTGGATATTGGTTAATTCTTGATTAATCTAAATTATGGACTAATATTCTGGTGAGGGTTCGGGGCTCAGGACCTTGGGGGGTCTGGGCATCGGGTGTGACCCGGGATGCGGCTTTTTCTCTTGGACGTGAGCTTCTACCACGGGCAGTGAGCTGACTCGGGTGTGGTTTGGGTCCCGTCATTTGTCCCTTCTTAATGAACTGGAGTTTATGCTGGGCACGGTTCTCTTAATGAGACAGTGCTGGCTGGTTACGTTTTTTTCTTGTCTTCTCAAGTGCTGGAGATTGTTGAGTGACACTTTGATTGTGTCCTCTCTTCACGAGATACCGCGGTGAACCCATGTGAGTCATGCTTAAACAGGCTATTATCATTTAATCCAACTTTATGGGGATGAGGCAGGAAATCCTGGGAGTGGGTTTTATACCACTGGGATAGAAGACTGCTGGACCCCCTTTTGTTCTTCTCCGGTTCTATGGAAGGGTGCGATTAAAGATCGCTATGAGCCTGCCCCAGATGGGATAGGTGTGCATCAGAGGACTCGCCCCACGGGTCTTGGTCCTGTCCGTGGCGCTTGCTTACGTCTGAGAGAGGCCGTGGCAGGTGCGTGTTCGCTGCTTGGCGGGCCCCCCGGGCCTCGGGCCTATGCTCCCTCCCAGTATAGAGATAATTATAATAAATAAGATGTCTCCTTCTATCTGTAATTCTAAACCCTTCAATGCCGGGTGGGTCCTGCTTCCCCCTCAGGCAGAGAGACCTCTATCTGAGTTTGGTCAATATCTATTTAATTATGGGTATTTGCATGAAATCATATTTAACTATGCTTTATGGACTAGAACTGACGGACACTTGGATCTTATTGCATTGTAAATGGTATATTGTCATGTATCTTTTTGTATGATAACTAAAAAAAATAAAATAAAAGTTTATATAAAAAAAAAAAAAAAAAAAAAAAAAAAAAAGGATTTCTTTGTTACAGAAAGTATGTAGTTGCAATGGATAATAAACTAAAATCGGATCAGTCTTTGATAACTTTAGTTTGTGCACTGAAGTGTCTGTTGTTTTCAATTGGGACACTAAGGCTGTGCAGTTAGAATTAATGAGTAACTTTCTAATTATTAATCCGATTTATCTTGCATAGAATAGTCAATTATTTGTATAAAATTTGATTGTTCTTACTGTAGAGGCATCCCTCTCACAGTGCAGCTACTCACCCAAACCCAGAACTTTTGTCTTTTCTTTTCGAATGGCGTAGTTATAGCGCTCAGCTGTTGGCGTCCCACGTGTTAGTATGTAGGTACATGGTGTTCCTCTATGAATGAACAGCTTGAAGAAAAGACGAAGTTGTGGAGTTTATATTAAATGATTCCAACTTTTTTAAATATGTGCTACTTGATCCTGCAGGATATATGTATTTAGTAGTTTGGTTCCTTTTGGACTAATTCTAATTCTCTAATTCTAACTGCACAGCCTTAGTGTCCCAATTGAAAACAACAGACACTTCAGTGCACAAACTAAAGTTATCAAAGACTGATCCGATTTTAGTTTATTATCCATTGCAACCACATACTTTCTGTAAGGAACTTTGTATCGACTTAGTAAGAATCCTTAGCAAAGGCAAATAGACAAATATACCTTGGACGATTAATGGATGCTTGAAATTATATTCGAATATATTTGAAAAAATCCCATCAAAATAATTCCATGCGATATATATTCGATTTTATTACCATTTTATTCTTTATAACATCTGATATTTTTATCAATTTGTAATTGGTTATATGGTCATAGAGCATACGTTAAGTTTTCAGATAAATTTTACAGTATTGTTCATAACAAATTTTATCAAACTAGCAATTTTAATAAATGTGTTATATATGTGGAATTCAGATGGTGAGTGCCTGCTGATTAATTTATATTTGTTTAACTAAGAGAGTAGGTGAATCACTTACAGCAGGGCATCATTATCACGGTGATAAGTGGGGTGAGCTACTGTAACTTACAATTCTAGTATTTTGACAATGGGGCCGTCAGAAATTGTGGGATACAGACAGCCAGTATCCGTATTTGGCAGACACACCGATTGCAGACTGCAAAATACTTACAGTTGTGTGCATGAGGCCTTAAAGGGAGTCTGACACCAAGAAATTCACAGTTAAAGGCACAATGCTTTGTAGAACTAGCTCAGCTGAATGTAATACTTTTCACTTAGTGATCTATTGCTTTATCCAGAAGAAAAAGTACTTTATATTGATATGCAAATGAGTAGTTAAGTGCACAGAGTATGAGCCTTAACCACTTTTTCCTGGCTCTTCCACCTTCCTCTACCAGCTAGTCCCTTTACTTGTTGATTGACAGGGCTAGGTGAGATCACTATGCAGGATCCTGGCCATGTCAATCAAGAAGGAGAGGGAGGGGCTATGCGTACAAAAAAAGCAAGAAGATGCAAAATACATGCACACCACCAGTATAATATAAAGTATAGAAACATTCATTGAAGACAAAAACCACTTAATACTGTAAATAGATGGAACAAAATTGAAGTGACCTTCCAGGAGTGCCCATCTATAATAAGGAAATAACATCAGGTTAAGGGTCCCAAATATAGCACCAGGCAAAACAATGTGAGGCTACACACCAAAAGCAATACCAATAACCTACCAAAAAAATCCTCACAAAGAAAAGGATACACACACTTAATATTTAGAAAAAATATATTTTTTTAAATGATTGGAAACCTCAAAATCACATAACATTGCAAAAACATAGTTTAGAGGATATCTCAGAAATGTAATGAGAAAGTACTAAGTACTAAGAATATACAAAGGTTTGCCCAAAAGAGTATAACGTACTTAAAAAGAGCGGGTTAATAGTGGAAACAGAGGTCAAAGAGCTCACCATATATAGTGCCAATAAATAAGTGCTTGTACACAAATACAGTAAAGAGGGTTAGATTTATTTATATACTAGCAGAAAGACCCGACTTTGCACGGGTATATTTCATCTATTTCATTTAATATTTGTGTGTGTCGTTAAAAGATATCAACAGTATCCCCCATAACAGTGACCTCTGAAGCACCCTGCCCCTTAACACTGACGCCCTCACAGTGCCCCACCTCCTTTAAATGGGACCTCCACAGAAGTCTCAGTGTAATTCAGTTGTATATAGCTCTTAGCTTACTTGCATAGGTGAGGAAAAATTACTACTCACTTTTCATAAAGTGCTTGTACTTTCAGTACTTTATTTGCAAACGTTAAAAGCAGTTTGTGAGCTTGCAGGCCTATATTTCTGAGTTGTAACCTACTCCATCATGTGCGACGTTTCGGGGGTCACGCCCCCTTTCTTATGTCTCAATCATCAACATTATTAAAAACATATGGTTACACAAAAGCTGAATCACAAAAATACCCTAAAACTACATATGTAATTTAACTCATATATATGGACAGAAGAAAGACGACAACAAAGACGTACACAAACATATCAAAGCCAACATAGTGCTTTGAGCAATCATAGCACTAATGAAGAAAGTAGATCAGAGAATGAACACATGAAATTAAGATTGGGACGAAAAACACCTTATGCTACAAATAAAGAAAAATCGGGTGAAAAAAAATGGAGAAACATCAACCGGATCAGAGATCAGCATACAATTAGAGACAGACAAAGAAGAAAATACTATGAAAAATAAATTAAAACAAGGGAAAGTGAAAAATAAATAAATTAATCACTTAATATTTCTGACCGGGAACTTACCAGCTATGAATATTCATTATTAGAAAAAGGATTAGGCTTTGTACCTAAACATGAAATTGCCGACTCTGATTTTTTAGTTGATTTTTATAAGTTTTGTAGGCAACTAAGGGTTAAAATTTTTGTGTCTGAAAGCACTGCTAAAACTAAACTGGGTGTGTGTCCTTTAAATGAACTGCCTCCTGCATTGACAGGTAGCAGAGCATTTGACCCAGACATCCCAAGTGAAATGTTTCAATCATTTTAACTTGCTGCAATGAATGAAATTACTTCTAAATTGGCCCAAGTAACAACAAAGAAGAATAATTGTACTAAAAAGGAAAGAAAAGCATTAGAAAAACTACAAAAAGACCCATCAATTATAATTAAAAGAGCGGATAAAGGGGGGGCCATTGTCCTTATGAATCAAAGTGCATATATGGCAGAAGCACATAGACAACTAGACAGCCAGTTTCCATATATGTAGACTCCTTACAAAAGAAAGTAAAAAAGCTAATAGATGTCTATTAGACACCACAGATTTTGTGCAACCTTTAGATAAAGAAACAAGTGAGGGTGTCACATATTTATGTATTAATAAGAGCCTATATTTAATTATTTATTATTTTTTACGCACCTATGTAGCACTACTATATTCCGCAGCACTTTACAGACATTAGCATCCAACTGTCCCCAATGGAGCTCACAATCTACGGTCCCTATCAGTATGTCTTTGGAGTGTGGGAGGAAACCCACGCAAACACGTGGAGAACATACAAACTCCGTGCAAATGCTGTCCTTGGTGGGATTCAAACCCAAGGCACCAGTGCTAACCACTGAGCCACCGTGCTGCCCTATATACTAACATTTCTCAACTTAAAGGCCTTTTATGCGTTAAAGAGACACTTATGCGAGACGCTGTATTAGATAATAATAATACTATTGCTTTTCCGACTACTTTATTGGAATTTGTTCTAACCATAAATTACTTCAGATTTGATGATACACATTACTTACAGCTGCGGGGGACTTCGATGGGCTCCTCCGCAGCCCCAAGTTTCGCAAATATTTTCATGCCTGTATATGAAGAAAAATTTATTTTTAGACAATATTTTCCTACTCTGAAAAGATACTGATCTTTGAAAACATTCATTGAATACTTGAATTCCAGTTGTAATACAATCCAAAGATTATTCAATTCTTGGATGTAGAAGATATGTTAAATGACAAAGGAGGGTTCGATACTGTGCTATATTCTAAACCTACGGATCAGAATAACTTATTGTTATATTCAAGTCATCAAGCTCCACATATTTTTCAAAGTATACCTAAAAGTCAATTAATTTGTACAAAACGGATAACATTTTTGTGGATCGAGTTTATCCTAAAAAAAATTATTAGTAAGATCAAAAAAGAAGTAGATTTAATTCCCAGAGATTCCCCTTCCTTCAAGAAAAAAAAACAACTAGTGATCGCCCAGTTTACATGGGAACTTATGACAGACATGCACCTTTGATTAAAAAAGCTATTAATAAATACTGGGATTTATTACAAAACGATATAACACTTTTTAAACAAAAAAAAACAAATTTTGCATATAGAAAAGGGAAATCAATAGGTAATGGATTAACACCTTAAGGACCGAGCTCATTTTCACCTTAAGGACCAGGCCATTTTTTGCAAATCTGACCAGTGTCACTTTATGTGGTGATAACTTTAAAACGCTTTGACTTATCCAGGCCATTCTGAGATCGTTTTTTCGGCACATATTGCACTTCATGACACGTAAAATGAAGCAAAAAATATAAGTTTTTATTTATAAAAAAATACAAAATTTACCAAGAATTTGTAAAAAATAGCACATTTCCAAGTTTCAATTTCTCTACTTCTATAATACATAGTAATACCTCCAAACATAGTTATTACTTTACATTCCCCATATGTCTACTTCATGTTTGCATCATTTTGGGAATGATATTTTATATTTTGGGGATGTTACAAGGCTTAGAAGTTTGGAAGCAAATCTTGAAATTGTTCTGAACTTTTCAAAAACCCCATTTTTAGGGACCAGTTCAGGTCTGAAGTCACTTTGTGAGGCTTATATAATATAAACCACCCAAAAATGACCCCATTCTAGAAACTACACCCCTCAAGGTATTCAAAACTGATTTTACAAATGTTAACCCTTTAGGTGTTCCACAAGAATTAATGGAAAATAGAGATACAATTTCTAAATTTAAATTTTTGGGCAAATTTTCCATTTTACAATTTTTTTTCCAGTTACAAAGCAAGGGTTAACAGCCAAACAAAACTCATTATTTATGCCCCTCATTCTGTAGTTTACAGAAACACCCCATTATGTGGTCGTAAACTGCTTTACGGGCACATGGCAGGGCGCAGAAGGAAAGGAATGCCATACAGTTTCTGGAAGGCAGATTTTGCTAGACAGTTTTTTTTGGACACCATGTCCCATTTGAAGCCCCCCTGATGCACCCCTAGAGTAGAAACTCCATAAAAATGACTCCATCTAAGAAACTACACCCCTCAAGGTATTCAAAACTGATTTTACAAACGTCGTTAACCCTTTAGGTGTTCCACAAGAGTTATTGGCAAATAGAGATGAAATTTCAGAATTTAAATTTTTGGGCAAATTTTCAATTTTCCATTTTTTTTTTCCAGTTACAAAGCAAGGGTTAACAGCCAAACAAAACTCATTATTTATGCCCCTCATTCTGTAGTTTACAGAAACATCCCATTATGTAGTTGTAAACTGCTGTACGGGCACATGGCAGGGCGCAGAAGGAAAGGAATGCCATACGGTTTCTGGAAGCCAGATTTTGCTAGACAGTTTTTTTGGACACCATGTCCCATTTGAAGCCCCCCTGATGCACCCCTAGAGTAGAAACTCCAAAAAAGTTACCCCATTTTAGAAACTACGGGATAGGGTGGAAGTTTTGTTGGTACTAGTTTAGGGTACATATGATTTTTGGTTGCTCTATATTACACTTTTTGTGAGGCAAGGTAACAAGAAAAGGTTTTTGGGCACCGTTTTTTTGTTGTTATTTACAACATTCATCTGACAGGTTAGATCATGTGGTATTTTTATAGAGCAGGTTGTCACGGACACGGAGATACCTAATATGTATGCAATTTTTTAATTTTTGTAAGTTTTACACAATGATTTAATTGTTTTAGTGTCTCCATAGTCTGAGAGCCATAGTTTTTTCAGTTTTTGGGCGATTATCTAAAGTAGGGTCTCATTTTTTGTGGGATGAGATGACGGTTTTATTGGCAATATTTTGGAGTGCATATGACTTTTTGATCGCTTGCTATTACACTTTTTGTGACATAAGATGACAAAAAATTGCTTTTTTTACACCGTTTTTTTTTTTTTTTTACGGTGTTCATCTGAGGGGTTAGGTCATGTGATATTTTTATAGAGACGGTCGATACCTAATATGTATACTTTTCTTTTATTTATGTAAGTTTTACACAATGATTTCATTTTTGAAACCAAAAAAAATCATGTTTTAGTGTTTCCATAGTCTAAGAGCCATAGTTTTTTCAGTTTTTGGGTGATTATCTTGGGTAGGGTATGATTTTTGCGGAATGAGATGACGGTTTGATTGGCGCTATTTTGGGGTGCATATGACTTTTTGATCGCTTGCTATTACACTTTTTGTGATGTAAGGTGACAAAAAATTGTTTATTTAGCACAGTTTTTATTTTTTACGGTGTTCATCTGAGGGGTTAGCTCATGTGATATTATTATAGAGCTGGTCGATACGGACGCGGCGATACCTAATATGTATACTTTTTTTATTTATGTAAGTTTTACACAATATCATTTTTGAAACAAAAAAATAATCATGTTATAGCGTCCCCATAGTCTTTTTTATTTTTTGGGCCATTGTCTCATGTGGGGGCTTTTTTGCGGGATGAGGTGACGGTTTGATTGGTACTATTTCGGCGTACATGCAACTCTTTTAATCACTTTTATTACCTTTTTTGGGAAGTAAGGTGGGCAAAATTTCCTGCTAGTTTTTATTTTTTTATTTTTATGGCGTTCACCGTGCGGGGAAAGTAACATTACCGTTTTATAGATCAGGTCGTTACGGACGCGGCGATACCCAATATGTGTAGTGTATTTTATTTTTTTAATTTTTATTCAGCGATAAATGTGTTTTTATTATCTTTACTTTTTGCACTTTTTTTTACATTTTTTGGACCCAGACCCACTTTGTTCTTGAAGATCCAGTGGGTCTGATGTCTGTATAATACAGTACAATACACCATATAGTGTATTGTCCTGTATTTTACTTACACTGTCTGAACAGATCTATGCCTTTAGCATAGATCTGTTTAGCACCACGGAGAGCAGAATGCCTGAGAAGGCGTCCTGTTGCCATGGGAACCTTCCCCGTCTGCCACAACTGAGCAGACGGGGAAGGGGAAGGAGTGGAGCTCCCTCCCTCTGTCACCCCATCCATCTGGGGGCTGCAAAGGCACAGCAGCCCCCCGATGGCAGAGGGAGGGAGCTCCCCGACTTAACCCTTTCCATACCGCGGTCCGTACAGACCGCGGTATGGAAAGGGTGAAACGGCTGACATCGCAGCGATGTCAGCCGTTTATACCAGAGTGTCAGCAATGTGCTAACACTCTGGTATACCACTGACCACCAATGAATATTCAGCGGGAGGCGGGTGGGGGATCGCAATCAGGGACCGCAGGGATCAGAAACTACAGAAAGCGCTGCAAACCGCAGGTCTGAATTGACCTGCGGTTTGCCGCGATCGCCGATACGGGGGGGTTACAGGACCCTCCTCGGCATTGACCCTGGGTGCCTGGCTGTGTGTAACAGCCGGCACTCAGCGCTGTCACCATGTCTGCAGACATGGTGACAGTTTAATGTCAGGACGAGTATACTCGTCCTGGAGCGCTAAGTACCAGTGCTCCAGGACGAGTATACTCGTCCTAGGTCCTTAACATGGGGCCGATATAAAAATGCAAAAGAAGGATCGACAGATTTTTTGGCCACAAGCAAAAAGGGAACATTTCCATGTTTATCTTGTATGAATTGTAATCAGATCATAAAAGGAAATACAATAAATCGCCCTAGAAAAGGATATAATATACACTATGCTACCTGTTTGACTAAAACTGTCATTTATGGCATTAGATGTCCTTGCAGCATGTGGTACATAGGACAGACAAAAAGGGAAATTCGAAGAAGGCTTAATGGGCATAGATCAAATATAAAAAGAGTTATGGAGGACGCGGATAAAAAAGAAGTACAAAAGAAAGTAAAAATAAGAACGAGGAGACTACGCTACTGCAACACTGTAGCGAAAGAAAACACAAATGGAACGAGTTAAAATGGGTGGTATTAGAATATGTGAACCCTGGACAAACTGCAGAAGAAAATAAACGTAAATTATTACAACACGAAATAAGATGGATCACAAAGATGGAAACTCTCAAACCAAAGTGGTTAAATGACATATGTAGTTTTAGGGTATTTTTGTGAATCAGCTTTTGTGTAACCATATGTTTTTAATAATGTTGATGATTGAGACATGAGAATTAAGAGTACTTAAGTTGTCTGGTTGCACCTGATAGCCATGCATGAGTAAGGGGGCGTGACATCGCACATGATGGAGTAGGCTACAACTCGGAGTCTCAGAAACAGAGACCTGAAGCCCACAAACTGCTTTTAACGTTTCCAAATAAAGGACTGAAAGTGCAAGCACTTCATGAAAAGTGACTAGTAATTTTTCCTCACCTATACAAGTAAGCTAAGAGCTATATACAACTGAATTGAATTGAGAGTATTGACACAGTCAGAATGAGACTCGAAGTCAGTTGTTTTATACAAGTGGGAGTAATCTGATATTTTGCACCTCCACAGAAGCCCATCCCCTTAACTTTGACCTTCAAGCAGCCTGCCCCGTTAACAGTGAGTTTCACAGCACCCCAACCCCTTGACAGTGACCTCCACAGGGGCCCACCCCCTTAACAGTGACTGCCACAGTACCCCGCTCCCTTAGCAGTGACCTCACGGCAGTGTCGGACTGGGGTATCTAGAGCCTCCTTACAGAGAAGTCTCCTGTCCCAATCACTTCTTTATGGTGAAGGACTTACCACCTCAATGACCTAGAAGCGTAGGACACTAGAGTCACCTCTATGATATTCCATGACATGCTGTGCTATGAGGGTATGCCCAAGTGATCTCCAATTCTCAGTGTTCACACCTAGTTTTTCCTACATAATTGAGTGGGCATTTTCATGTACATAAATATACCACACCAGTAGTTTTGCAATTGGAGACACTCATAAAATGATTTGATCTGAGTATATAGGGACAGCTCACACAACTTACCTGACAACTTAATGTTCCTAATGGTTTGCGGTCAAGCCACATACCAGTAATAGGGAGTCTCTGATAGAAACTATGCACCAGTCTATCTCTAATGGATCTACCTCTTCTGTAGGTAACTGAGGGGTATGGGGACAATGCGTCTCTGAGGTTTGTATAACATAAAAGGATCCCCCCAAATTTTCTAAATATATTGATGACCCTCTGATTTTTAGCATCAAATGTACGAATTAATCTAGTGATTTTCTTGGTTGCCATCTGCATAGAGGGTCGGAGAAGGGCCTGTCGATCACTTCTTAATGAATAGTTAAAGGCATCCCTGAGGACAGCTAGAGCAGTGATGGCGAACCTATGGCACAGGTGCCAGAGGCGGCATTCGGAGCCCTCTCTGTGGGCACCCGCACCTCTGGAAAAAGTCTATGGTGTACCAATAAGCCTTAGACTTTTCCTGCCCTTCATCAGCGCAGGGCTCGCTCACTATGAATGGCATAGTCAGAGCACTGAATGTAGGCAGTTATTATAGCTAAATGATAAAGTACATGGAAGATACACTATATTGGTATTCAGGTTAAATTGCCGTGTTGGCACTTTGTGATAAATAAGTGGGTTTAGGTTGCAGTTTGGGCACTCTGTCTCTAAAAGGTTCGCCATCACTGAGCTAGAGGATAACCCCTCTGATAAAATCCATCTCGTAGGTCCCTAGCTTGTGATTTGCAGGTCTATACAGTGGAGCAGTTTCTCCTCATCCTCAAGTACTGTTCCTTGGTAATACCTCTTTTTAAACTCAATGGATAATGGCTTTCTATTTAGGATAGGCCTCTGTGTGTAATTAACAATCCTTTTTAGTAATGCAGTTATCTAGAAAACGGACACTATTAGTCTATCTTCCAGGTGAATCTAAGGCAAACTGGATTTTGGTTGCGCTGTTCAACAAATGGAATGTAGGACTCCTTTGTTCTATTCCACAACACCAAAATCTTGTTGATAAAACAACCCCAGGACATAATTTTGGAAGTTTATTTATCATATTCCTCCTGGAAAACTATGGTGTCCTCCCACCAGCCCAGGAGCAGATTCGCATAACTCAGGGCATATGGGCTGCTCTTAGCGGTGCCCCCTGAGCTGGTGGTAGAACGGGATACAAACATAAAATAGTTGTGAAACCAAATTAATTCTGAAACCTCACATATGAATCGATTATAAGTTTGGAACTGATTTCCTCTAGTCTTAAGAAAGTGATCAACAGCTTTTAAACCCCAATCAAGTGGAATGCTAGTATAGAGGGTCTCCACATCAACTGAGGCCAAAATAACCCCCTCATCTACTGATATATTTTACATTTTCATCAAAAGATCAATGCTATTCCCATACAAAAGATGGCAATGAGGAAAAAAAGGATCACATCAACATATTTGCTGACATTTTGGGTGATAGGTTGTACAATATGGTGTGGCTCACACTATGTATAATGGAAAACGTGGGTGCACCTCCAATTCGGGATCCCCCGACCCTACAGATTTTATATCTATTAAAATAAACAGTGGGGGCACACCACTATCTGGATTGATTGGAACAGCTCCTTTAATATGAGTTATGACAATTTTTATTTATTTATTTAAAATGTCTAAAACAACATAAAATAATATCAAAAATTTGCCTTGAATAAAATAAACAACAAGTTCCCTATATTTTCTAAACCTAGTCGATGGGATCTATGGCTATGTCACCACCAGACATCTGAGAAGCTCTGACAGATGCCTTTCAGAACCTCCTCCTTGAGCTTCCTTTTGTTTTGCTTTCATTTTCACATCTCGTTAGCCTCTCTCAGCTGTCATGTAGTTGCACTGATTGCATCCCTTTAAATCCCTTCCCAGACGGCTTCACTTTGCGGTTTATATTCCTTCCTGGAGTGTGTGCATGCTGATCCTACTTCCGAGTCTTCTACAGATAAGTTTTGTTCATTCATTGGTGTTTTTCTGTTTGCTGGATCCCAGGTGACCCTGACTCCTTCTGTATCAAGTGTAGGGAGCCGGTGGCCGTGTCCCCTCACTATTATAGGGTGTTCAGGTGTTATACAGTCGAGGTACGAGGATATGCGATCATCTACCATTGGGATTTTTGCATAGGCTGAGCAGTCAGGGAGAGAGCCAGGTCTGATGCAGGGCTCTCCCTTTTGTTCCTTAGTTTTGGATCCAGTGAGTCGGATATTCATTTTGTGTCTTCTAGTTTCCTGTACACCTTCCGTGACATTATAAACCGCCAAAACCGTCTCAAGCATGGATCCGGTTTCACTTTTGACTGAACGCATGCAGGGTCTTTCATTGGAGGTAGCAGATCTCCGTAAGACTCTTTCTCAGTTTCAGGGGACCGGTTCAGCTTGCGTTTATGGAGTTTGTTCTGAGCCTAAGATCTCGCTCCCGGATACGTTCTCCGGGGCTAGTGAGAATTTTGTTCGTTTTAGAGAGGCTTGCAAACTCCATTTTCGCCTACTTCCCCATTCCTCTGGTGATGAGGAACGGAGGGTGGGGATCATCATCTCGCTGCTCAGGGATAACGCTCAGTCCTGGGCCTTTCCGCTGCCGGTGTGGGCACGGCCCCTCCGTTCAGTGGATGAATTCTTTTTAGCCCTGGGTGAGATATATGATGATCCGGATCGTATTGCTCTGGCTGAGTCTAGACTACGTCTTTTATGTCATATATGCGTGCTTATATCTCTGAGAGTCTGAGAAAGGGACACATACGACCCTCGAAGTCACCTGTTGCCGCTGTTTTTTTCTTTGTTAAGAAAAAAGATGGTTCTTTAAGACCATGTCTGGATTTCAGGGAGCTGAACAGTATCACAATTCGTGACCCTTATCCGCTTCCTCTGATCCCGGACCTGTTTAACCAGGTTGTTGGGGCTAAAGTTTTTTCCAGGTTGGATCTAAGAGGGGCATACAACCTGGTCAGGGTCAGAGAAGGAGACGAATGGAAGACGACCTTCAATACCCCTGAGAGCCATTTTGAGAATTTGGTTATGCCTTTTGGTTTGATGAATGCTCCAGCCGTCTTTCAGCATTTTGTGAACAGCATTTTTTATCATTTAATGGGGAAATTTGTATTCGTGTATCTAGATGACATTTTGATTTTTTTCTCCTGATTTCAAAACTCATAAGGAACACTTACGTCTGGTCTTGCTCATCCTGCGGGAGAATAATTGTACGCTAAACTGGAAAAAATGAGTGTTTGCGGTTCCAGAAATTCAATTTCTGGGGTTTCTTCTCTCCGCTTCTGGTTTTCGCATGGACCCCGAGAAGGTCCGCGCTGTGCTTGAGTGGGAGCTTCCTGAGAATCAGAAGGCGCTGATGCGTTTTTTGGGCTTTGCCAATTATTACAGGAAGTTTATTTTAAATTATTCCTCTGTTGTTAAACCACTCACTGATATGACTAGAAAGGGGGTAGATTTTTCCTCCTGGTCGGTAGAGGCGCGTAAGGCCTTTTCTAATATCAAGGAGAGTTTTGCTTCCGCTCCCATCTTGGTACAACCTGATATTTCTCTACCCTTCATAGTTGAGCTTGATGCTTCTGAGGTGGGTGTGGGTGCGGTCTTGTCTCAGGGTCCCTCTCCTGCCAAATGGCGACCGTGTGCCTTTTTCTCAAAGAAACTCTCCTCCGCAGAGAGTGATTACGATGTGGGAGATAGGGAGTTGTTGGCCATCAAGTTGGCTTTTGAGGAATGGCGCCATTGGCTAGAGGGAGCCATACACCCTATTACCGTGTTTACTGACCATAAGAATCTGGCCTACTTGGAGTCAGCCAAGCATCTGAACCCGAGACAGGCCCGATGGTCTTTGTTCTTTTCCAGGTTTAATTTTATTGTCACGTTCCGCCCCGGGGTTAAGAATGTGAAGGCGGATGCCCTGTCACGTTGTTTTCCGGGAGGTGAGAATTTTGAAGACCCGGGTCCCATTTTGGCTGAAGGTGTGGTGGTCTCTGCTCTTTATCCTGAATTGGAGGCAGAGGTTCAGGTAGCCCAGTCAGAGGCTCCTGATCTTTGTCCTCCTGGGAGGTTGTTTGTGCCTCTCGCTTTAAGACACAAGATTTTTAAGGAACACCACGATACTGTCCTTGCTGGGCACCCGGGGGCAAGAGCCACAGTGGATCTCATCGCTCGGAGATTCTGGTGGCCGGCGCTTTGTAAGTCGGTTGAGGGTTTTGTGGCAGCCTGCGAGACCTGCGCTCGTGCCAAAGTTCCTCATTCACGGCAATCAGGTCCTCTCCTTCCCTTACCCATTCCTTCCCGTCCTTGGACACATCTGTCCATGGACTTCATTACGGACCTGCCTCGTTCCTCGGGGAAGACTGATTCTGGTGGTGGTGGACAGTTTTAGCAAAATGGTGCATTTCATCCCTTTTCCTGGCTTGCCCAATGCTAAGACGCTGGCGCAGGCATTTATTGATCACATTGTCAAATTGCATGGTATTCCTTCAGACATAGTCTCTGATAGGGGCACGCAGTTTGTTTCCAGATTTTGGAAGGCTTTCTGTTCTCGCTTGGGGGTTCGGTTGTCATTCTCTTCTGCTTTCCACCCGCAGTCGAATGGCCAGACAGAGCGCGTCAATCAGAATCTGGAGACATATCTGCGCTGTTTTGTGGCGGAGAATCAGGAGGATTGGTGTTCTTTTTTGTCCCTTGCTGAGTTTGCTTTAAATAACCGTCGTCAGGAGTCCTCTGATAAGTCACCATTTTTTGGTGCATATGGGTTTCATCCGCAGTTTGGGACATTCTCTGGAGAGGGGTCTTCTGGTTTACCTGATGAGGACAGATTCTCTTCGTCAATGTCATCTATTTGGCAAAAGATTCAGGATAATCTAAAGAGCATGAGTGAGAGATATAAGCGTGTGGCGGATAAGAGACGTGTGCCTGGTCCGGACCTGAATGTTGGTGATCTGGTGTGGTTGTCTACTAAGAATATCAAATTGAAGGTTCCCTCCTGGAAGTTGGGTCCTAAGTTTATTGGGCCTTACAAAATCTTGTCCGTCATCAATCCTGTTGCCTACCATCTTGATCTTCCTCAGACTTGGAAGATCCATAATGTTTTTCATAAGTCTTTATTAAAACCTTATGTCCAACCCATTGTACCCTCGTCTTTGCCTCCTCCTCCGATTGTGGTTGATGGTAATCTTGAATTTCAGGTCTCTAGGATTGTGGATTCTCGTGTTGTCCGCGGTTCTCTCCAGTACCTCGTTCATTGGGAGGGTTATGGTCCTGAGGAAAGGATGTGGGTCCCAGTGATGGACATTAAGGCCACTCGTCTCATCAGGGCTTTCGATAGGTCCCATCCTGAGAAGGTGGGCTCTGAGTGTCCGGAGTCCACTCGTAGAAGGAGGGGTACTGTCACCACCAGACATCTGAGAAGCTCTGACAGATGCCTTTCAGAACCTCCTCCTTGAGCTTCCTTTTGTTTTGCTTTCATTTTCTCATCTCGTTAGCCTCTCTCAGCTGTCATGTAGTTGCACTGATTGCATCCCTTTAAATCCCTTCCCAGACTGCTTCACTTTGCGGTTTATATTCCTTCCTGGAGTGTGTGCATGCTGATCCTACTTCTGAGTCTTCTACAGATAAGTTTTGTTCATTCATTGGTGTTTTTCTGTTTGCTGGATCCCAGGTGACCCTGACTCCCTCCGTATCAAGTGTAGGGAGACGGTGGCCGTGTCCCCTCACTATTATAGGGTGTTCAGGTGTTATACAGTCGAGGTACGAGGATATGCGATCATCTACCATTGGGATTTTCGCATAGGCTGAGCAGTCAGGGAGAGAGCCAGGTCTGATGCAGGGCTCTCCCTTTTGTTCCTTAGTTTTGGATCCAGTGAGTCGGATATTCATTTTGTGTCTTCTAGTTTCCTGTACACCTTCCGTGATATACTAGTTGTTCCAGCCTATAGATTTCAGCCAATAGCTGGACAATACTGTTCACAGACCAAAACATTAATAATTTGACCCCAAAGATATAGTTGGCGATTGCATCTTACAATTCACTGGTGGTACATTTCATCGCACATTTCCTTTCCATGCACTCTGATTTGACATATATGCTTTCAGTTGTTGCAACAATGTAATAACGTCTCATTACTTCACTGTGTCAGTAGCAAAATCCCATTGTATGTCGGTACTAATGTCCTGCTTTAAATTTGCCTTTCAATGAGACTTCGGATTTGTTTATGCAATGTTCCACTTTATAGTGTTGCAATCTCCTTGGATGGATTAAATCAGGTACAGTGTATTGACAGGGTAGTGCACTTACCCCTATTGTAGAATTCCTTTTTGTTCCACGTTCGTTCTCAGCACTGCTACTAGTTCACCAGCGCACTCCTCTGGATATACGTGTCCGTACCACGTGCCCCTAGTTTTTGTTTTTCACCAGGTTGTTGTTCATATCCTGGAGGTTGTGGTACTTGCCAGGTGGTTTGAGATTCTAGCTGTGTATTGTGCTGACAAGTTGAACCCAAGTAACCACTTTACCTTTTTCACTGTAATGCTTTTTCCATCCTTCTATTGTGGTTTTTCTGTGCTTACTGCTGTTGACATCTGGCTTTTGCTGACAAAGCGCCAAACATGTATCTGAGTTTCTGCTCCTTCCTCAGTGTCTATAATTCACCTCTATAAGCCCAGCTTTATATACACCTTCTTTCATTCACCTTGACTAGGTTGGAGGGATAAATCTAAAACCTGTGCATGGATCTTATACTCATGTGCATGTATCTCTAATGTTTTGATACTATTTCATCAGAAACATTTACATCACTTCTACATTAAAATTATCTTACTTTACACACATTTTCCATTTCCTTCAGTGGTGGTGCGTTTTTAGCGCATTATTTCATATACATGCGTTATTTCTGTGTACACTCGTTTGTCCTTGCTGTGAATCATTTGCGTTTATCTGAATATATTTGTCATTCTCATAATATGATTTCTACAAAATTTTCTTCATTATACTTATTCTAAGGGCTTCATTATTTATAAAGTTTTTGATGCATTTCTTTCATACACATGCATTTTTTCTACCAAGACTCATTTTTCATTGCTATCTAACATTTCTATAGATCAAAATATAACCAACATTCTTATTTCCTGATTTCTATTACTTTATCAAAATATATTAGTTGTCTATTCTTTCTTCTTTTCATTTATTACAAAATATCTAATAATTCATTGGTACATAGTCACCTTTACTCATAAATAGGGGAGGGGTCCGGATCCAAGGGGAAACTCGGAACGAGGATTAATACCACGTTCCAATTTCCCATCAGAGCCGGTCCCCCACTCGATAATTTTCTTATTACTCTAAGAAGCCAAATAACTCCATGTCTGCATTGAGGCCTGGGGTTAGTTTCATAGTAAAAAATATGCCTCATTTCCGCCCGAGACATACAGGCTATGTGGTCATCTCTACATTTAAATTATCTTACTTTACACACATTCTCCATTTTCTTCAGTGGTGGTGTGTTTTTAGCGCATTATTTCATGTTGTACACTCGTTTGTAACTCGTGTTATTTCTGTGTACACTCGTTTGTCCTTGCTGTCAATCATTTGAGTTTATCTGAAAATATTTGTCATTCTTATAATATGGTTTCTACTAAATTTTCTTCTTGGTTATATTTTGATCTATAGAAATGTTAGATAGCAATGAAAAAATAGTCTAAATAATCTCAGTCAATGTACGTTGACTGAGCCTCAAAAAAGCTGTTGAATAAGGGACTTAAATTCGCCCCCTACAACCCCATTGAACAAATTCAACGCCTATATAGGCATCAAAAAATGAGAAGGAAATCGCTCTCGGAGCTGGTCCGTGACTTAAGGACCAGTGCTGTACATGTGATTGGGCAGGTGCAGGAGATCCATGGCAGGGGTCTGGCAGTGACCGATAGCCGGACCCCTGCTGCATGTCGGCGTATTAACCCTTGATGTGCCACGGTCAGCGCTGATCGCGGCACATGCGATGTCCTTCCGGTTATCGGAGCTGCCATCGGGTCCCCATGCTGCTGTAACGGGTACCCGATGGCATGGAAGGCTGCCTTCTGGGAGAGCCTGTGAGATCCAGCCCCAGTGTGTAATGCACTTACAGCCAATGCATGACAATACAGAAGTATTGTCGTGCATTGTAAAGGGGATCGGACCCCCAAAAGTTGAAGTCCCAGAGTGGGACAAAAAATAAAGTGAAAAAAAGTTTTAAAAAAAAATCTAGTTTTCAGAAAATAAATTAAAAAGTTCAAATAGAATAAAAATAAAAATATCCTTTTGCCAAAATAAAAGGAAAAATTTTAAAAAATAGGGAAAAAAGGAAAAGTACACATATTAGGTATTGCCGTGTCTGTATCGACCAGCTCAATAAAACTATCACATGACCTAACCACTCGTCAAAATCGTCAAAAATAAATAAATAAATAAAAACTGTGCTAAATTAAAAAAAATTGGTCACCTTACATCACTAAAAGTGCAACACCAAGCGATCAAAAAGGCATATACCCCCCAAAATAGTACCAATCTAACCGTCACCTCATCCCGCAAAAAATGAACCCCTACCTAAGACAATCACCCAAAAAAATAAATAAAAATATTGCTCAGAATATGGAGACACTTTTTGGTTTAAAAAATGCTGTTAGGGGTATTCTCATCTTGGTATTTCACCCTCACTTGCAGGCAGCTCAGCATTCACTTCCTGCTTCCCAGCTTCTAAGGCTGGGCGGGCTTAGCCAGTTCAAGTGAAGGCCAGCCACGCCTCCTTATGGCATCACACTGAGAGCTCAGTCCTACGTGCTCGTTCATGTGAAATGTATGAGTCATCAGTGTAGCAGCCTGCAGAGTGTGAGGCCCCTCCCCTCTGCTGGGGAATTGTCACTCAGAGAGCACTGGTCAGTTTATTTACACAGTAAAAGGTCACTGTCCTGCAGTCTAATACAGTTTTACACATAGAACCTGTCTTATCTTTTACAAACTCATTCTGTGCAGCAAAACAATAATTCACTACTATACATAAGCCCACAAGCATGTCAGCCAGTAGCCATATGGTCTGATCTTTTGACTCCCATAAAACATGACCATCCCCCACCGACCAGCACTGATGCAAATTTTTTCCAATACAGTTCTACTACAGTTGTGTATAAACCATAAACCTTTTATCAGTATAGATGCATATATAGCTCTGCTACATCTATCTTCTCCTTCACAACCAGCACTGTGTCATATCTGCAGCATATTCAGCTCTGCTACATCAGTGTGTTTCTCTATTCCATCCAGCACTGTGTCAGATCTGCGGCATATACAGCTCTGCTACATCAGTGTGTTTGTCTATTCCATCCAGCACTATGTCAGATCTGCGGCATATTCAGCTTTGCTACATCAGTTGTGTTTCTCTATTCCAACAACACTTTGTCTGAACTGCCGCATATTCAGCTCTGCTACATCAGTGTGTTTCTCTATTCCATCCAGCACTCTGTCAGTTACACAGAGCAGCGCAGCCCGTTCTCACCATTCACTGACCCTGGCTGTGCTGCTGAACGCTGACAGCTCCCCTCTTCCTCCTCCTCCACCACCTGAAGGGGGAGGGGGGGGGGGGGTCGGCACAGTTACACACAGCAGCGCAGCCCCGTTCTCCTCACCATTCACTGATCGGGGCTGCGCTGCTGAAGGCTGACCGCTCCCCTCCTCCACCATTCTCTGCCTCTACAGCCGCTGCATACAGAACATGCATAGCTCTGTTTGTGAAGCGGCAACGCTCTGGGCATGCGCGGCATTGGGCAGCGTGCGCGCTGATGTGATGACTGAGCGGCAGGCAAGAAGAAAGAGGAACTTATGTGCAAGCGCGGCCCAGGGACTCGCTCCAGAGGATCAAACACTGGGGTACAATCCACAATATTTGACCTAGAAAGGTAGAAATTTAATAATAGTTTATATTGGCAAAAATGATCATTGGCACATACTTAATGAAATAAGGTATGATCATTAAGATGAGAATACCCCTTTAAGTAAATAAAAAAAAGTATACCTATTAAGTTTTGCCGCATCCATAACAACCTGTTCTATAAAAATACCACATGATCTAACCCCTCACGCGACCACCGTAAAAAATAAAAATGGTGTAAAAAAAGCCATTTGTTTGTCAACCTACAACACAAAACGTGTAATAGCAAGCGATCAAAAAGTCATAGGCAACCCAAAATAGTGCCAGTCAAACCGTCATCTCATCCTGCAAAAATCATACCCTACCTAAGACAATCTCCCAAAAACTGAAAAATGTATGGCTCTCAGAATATGGAGACACTAAAACATAATTTTTTTTTGTTTCAAAAATGATATTATTGTGTAAAACTTACATAAATAAAAAAAAGTAGACATATTAGTTATCGCCGCGTCCGTAATAACCTGCTCTATAAAAATATCACATGACCTAACCCCTCAGGTGAATTCTGTAAAAAAAAAAAAAATGACATCACAAAAAGTGTAATAGCAAGCCATTAAAAAGTCGTACGCACCCTATAATGAAACCAATCAAACAGTCATCTCATCCCGAAAAAAATTAGCCCCTACACAAGACAGTCGCCCAAAAAATAATAATAATACGGATTTCAGAATGTGGAGACACTAAAAAATCATTTTTTTTCAAAAATGCTTTGTTATGTAAAACTGAAACAAACAACCAAAATAGTCATATTTGGTATTGACATGTCCGTAACAACCTGCTTTATAAAAATACCACATGATCTAACCTGTCATATGAATTTTGCAAATAACAAAAAATAAGCACATTCATCCTGGTCATGCGTTTTATAAAATTTGTTCAGTTTTCAAATAAATAGATTCATATCTTTGATCCTGTTAAATGTATAAAATTTTGTATTTGGTACAAATGACAGACCCCCTAGATAGTATTCTGAAGTCAAATTCCCTCAGGGTCATGGATGACAGATCAAAGACTTGTTTTATTTGTATTTTCCTGTTCTCTGGGATATAGATCCCTTCCCATCTCTGAGTTGATATGGAAAGATATTTCCTCTCCCCCTGATTCTGAAAAAGCGGAGGAGGATACTGAGGATGATGGGCCCGCCCCACCAGTTCTTGTACTGTGATGAATGGGTGGAGCTCCTGGGCGTTCCCCTCTTTAGGACCATTTCTTCTGATCTCATCTGCCCCTACCTCTTCCGTGACCACTAAAGTCACTCATCAAATTCAGGGCCCTTTCTGTATCTGAGTAGTAGATATCTGTGGAGGAAGTATCCCTAACTTCATTCATTGGTGTGTCCTCTTTCAGAAAATCAAAGGCATGTCTTTTCAAGGTACTCAGTTGGTTGTCTATTTTATTGCTTGTGTTTTCTGTCTTTCAGTGTCGTCTGAAAGCGTTCTACACTTGTCTGTTAAGTAGTCTCCCCTCTAGCCAAGTCTGAATCAGTTTTATGTTTGAGTGGTGTCTCTATGAAGGCATTCAAATGTTTTGATGACCTGTCCAAAATATTTTGCTCTTTTTCTAGTAGTATCTGCATGAAACAAATTGAACTTGCAGCCGATTCCTTCTTCCACTTTTCAAGCAGTTATATGGAGCGGTATCTCTGGGCTGTATAATACTGTATGTATCATCAGATCTTTGGGCACTATGTTATTTTTTATATACTTTTCTAGAGATTGTACCTTCCACCACGATCTGAGATTTTTTTTATACCCATGGTACAGGTCCTTAAAAATGGACTTTAATGTGGGTATCTTTCCAAGACTGCCATCACTCCTTCTCAAAGAATACTTCCCACACCTCACTCAACCATGAATCAGTGTCAATATGTCCCGTTAGAAAATTGCCATAGTGAGACAAAATCCTATCACAGCATCCCAATGGCATGGGATGGGGTAACACTAAATTCACTGCAAAGGAAACCTCTATAAAACTTAAAAAAAAAAGAAAGTAAAACAGATAATTCTGAAAAAAACTCTAAAACTAAGTACATATCAGGCCCTTATTAAGGCAGCAATGTCAAACAAGTGGTAGAAGATATAGCTGAAGATGACCACTATATCAGTCATATGGACCTTCTTACTCTTACGTTGCTCAGGGTTGTGGTCCCGATGAAGCCACTGCGAACTTGGGATTGGCTTGAATCTTGACCTGTTAAGCCCCTGAGGCTATCCCTGCCTACAAGCAGAACACCTGCCCTGAAAGAAGCAACCACACGTCTCTGTGGCTAAACCCTTATATTGTCACCTATAAGGCCATGATAAATCCTCAATACCTTTGAAAACAGTCCCAACCTTGTTAAAGTAGTCCCAACATGTTTCCCCGATTTTAGATGACTGGTTCATCAGGGGACCAAAGCTAAAGATCAAGATGACCAGGATAATCCAAAGATAAAGGTAGATGGTAGCAGACCTATAATAAGGACCAAGAAAATGGTGGCATCCAGTTAGTACTAACCTAGCAACCTGCAATCTGCAAAAAATAAAATAAACAAAGGTACAGTATTTGATATCAAATACTTTAGAATGTCAAGCTATATATGACTCAGTAGTCGAGTGTACTTCAGATGGAAGATAATTTCGACGTACCTCAACAATACAAAAGCATATATAACAAACACATCTGACTAATATCTACTTTTATTGTGATCCTAAAATGACTCACTATCACATCCTCTAAATTAAACTGATGACTCACTAATCAATAGTTAAAAACAAAAGGGAAAAAAAATGTAAAATATAAATGCTGCTGCCTTCCCTAGGTATCTACCAGGGAGGGTTAGTGGCAGCAGTTAGCAAATCTGGAAAGATGTCAAGACCCACTGCATTTGGGATAGAAGGGGATCTTGCACCTGGGTAAAGATGCTCTTAACTCCATTTGTCAAACTCTTTCATTATGCACAAAACATAATATAATCTGCTTCACCTGGTCATAGTTACCAGGGAATATATGCAGAAGGCATTCACAATATGCTGGGTGTGTACATTGTTTGCTCACACTAGTATACTGGCCTACGTGTTTGAGTTGAGACAATGTGTTATGCAGTGGGTGTGGAACCACTGTGTTAACCGAACAGATTTGCCTTGGGGCTACTCGTACTCTTTAAACCCTATACAGGGATCTGGACTTCGCTGCAAGGGAACCACAAGGCTGCTACCTCCTTGAGTAGTCTCTCTTTTCTTGACAGCTGACCAACGGGGGTCAAGAGACTCCAGTGCACAGTACCGAGGGGTCAGGTAAAACCGCAGTCATGGACAGGCTGAGGTTAGGGCAGAGTATGAGCACAATACAAAGTAAGGCGGGCAGCACAGGGTCAACACGGAGATCAGACGGGATCAGGACAAGCAGCGAAGGGACAAATCCCAAAAACAAGCAGAAGTCAGTCACAGGCTCCTAAAGGGCCAGCAAACTCACCCGAATACACACCAGCGAATGGTTGGCCACCTTGGAGTACTGCAGGCACCTTTCCCTAAGGGAGGTTGCCTGAGCAATAGGTTCCTAGTTCTCTAGTGTCCTTCTAAGGTGTGCTGATTTGTCTGCCTGTGTAAAGACTTTTGCTTATTTTCCAGATTTTATCCTATGGGCAGAGGAGGAGAGCCCTTGCCAGCATGCAGGCCACAGCCCGCTTAGGAAGACAGAGTACCCTGGGTGGTCAAGCCAGGTGAGCAGAGCAGCGGCGGCCACAGGTCACTACTGTATCTGTTGCTCAAGACGGATATATAGTTGGTGCAGGGGGGAGGTGTTTATACCCAAGCCCCTATCATTAGCAGTTTGACAGGTCCAATGCTCCTGGAAGTTCCATGGCCATCCTTAATGCCTATTATCCTAAAAGACAGATAGTATTCTACACACACTGATAAATAATTGTCATTAGCCATGACCTGCGGTGGCCATGGGTGTCTGACCACAGTGCATACTCATATAGATGTAATGGGGGTGGGGGTCACAAGTTGCCAGTGGCCCTGCGCTTCTCAGTCTCAAGTACAGCAATAAACCCTGCCTTTTTTTTCTGCTCTGCAGCTACCGTGACTGATGGGGAAGGGGTCATGTAAGTTATTTATTACTTATTTATATCGCAGCAACATATTCTGCAGTGTTTTAGAGACATTGTCATCATGCATTTTCCCCAGTGGGGTCCACAATCTAAATATCCTATCAGTATGTCTATGAAGGGTCAGAGGAAACTGGAGTACCTGGAGAAAATCCACACAAACATGGGGAGAACATATAAACTCCATGCAGATGTTACACTTGGTTGGATTAAAACCTACTAACCCAGCACCACCGTGCTTATCCCAGCAGCCTTGTGTTTCTTGCAGTCAACAGGGCAACAACCTGATTTATGTTGCCCTGACTCTCTCAGCCCGTGGGTGTCATTGTCTACATCAGGACAAAGAGTTCTTGATATTGGAATTGTCATCTGCTAGTAAAGAAGTTATGACTAACTTGTTTTTTTCTGCCACTGTATGTTTTCAAAGTTCTTTCTTATTGCTTACATCCTTACTAAAGACAAACATTTATGTTATGTTTCTTCCCACTAATAAGTTTTCTGGAATTAAACCTTAAAAGAGAGTTTGTCAGCACATTTTACAATGCTAAACTGCTGACAGTACCAGATAGGCACTGAGGAGGACATGTTTTTAATTATCAGGAGTAGTGAGAATATAAAGTTGTATTTAGAGTTGAGCGGACACCTGGATGTTTGGGTTCGGGAAGTTCGGCCGAACTTCCCGAAAATGTTCGGGTTCGGGATCCGAACCCGATCCGAACTTCGTCCCGAACCCGAACCCCATTGAAGTCAATGGGGACCCGAACTTTTCGGCACTAAAAAGGCTGTAAAACAGCCCAGGAAAGGGCTAGAGGGCTGCAAAAGGCAGCAACATGTAGGTAAATCCCCTGCAAACAAATGTGGATAGGGAAATGAATTAAAATAAAAATTAAATAAATAAAAATTAACCAAAATCAATTGGAGAGAGGTCCCATAGCAGAGAATCTGGCTTCACGTCACCCACCACTGGAACAGTCCATTCTCAGATATTTAGGCCCCGGAACCCAGGCAGAGGAGAGAGGTCCCGTAACAGAGAATCTGGCTTCATGTCAGCAGAGAATCAGTCTTCATGTCATAGCAGAGAATCAGGCTTCACGTCAGCCACCAATGCAACAGTCCATTGTCAGATATTTAGGCCCAGCACCCAGGCAGAGGAGAG
The DNA here is from genome assembly GCF_014858855.1 of Bufo gargarizans. NCBI lineage: Eukaryota > Metazoa > Chordata > Amphibia > Anura > Bufonidae > Bufo > Bufo gargarizans. The sequence goes on from NC_058080.1 coordinate 313,542,952, forward strand.
AGGTCCCGTAACAGAGAATCTGGCTTCATGTCAGCAGAGAATCAGTCTTCATGTCATAGCAGAGAATCAGGCTTCACGTCACCCACCACTGCAACAGTTCATTTTCATAAATTTAGGCCCAACACCCAGGCAGAGGAGAGAGGTCCCGTAACAGACAATCTGGCTTCATGTCAGCAGAGAATCAGTCTTCATGTCATAGCAGAGAATCAGGCTTCACGTCAGCCACCACTGCAACAGTCCATTGTCAGATATTTAGGCCCAGCACCCAGGCAGAGGAGAGAGGTCCCGTAACAGACAATCTGGCTTCATGTCAGCAGAGAATCAGTCTTCATATCATAGCAGAGAATCAGGCTTCACGTCACCCACCACTGCAACAGTCCATTTTTATAAATTTAGGCCCAGCACCCAGGCAGAGGAGAGAGGTCCCGTAACAGACAATCTGGCTTCATGTCAGCAGAGAATCAGTCTTCATATCATAGCAGAGAATCAGGCTTCACGTCAGCCACCAATGCAACAGTCCATTGTCAGATATTTAGGCCCAGCACCCAGGCAGAGGAGAGAGGTCCCGTAACAGACAATCTGGCTTCATGTCAGCAGAGAATCAGTCTTCATATCATAGCAGAGAATCAGGCTTCACGTCAGCCACCAATGCAACAGTCCATTGTCAGATATTTAGGCCCAGCACCCAGGCAGAGGAGAGAGGTCCCGTAACAGACAATCTGGCTTCATGTCAGCAGAGAATCAGTCTTCATATCATAGCAGAGAATCAGGCTTCACGTCAGCCACCAATGCAACAGTCCATTTTCATAAATTTAGGCCCAGCACCCAGGCAGAGGAGAGAGGTCCCGTAACAGAGGATCTGGCTTCATGTCAGCAGAGAATTAGTCTGCATGTCATAGCAGAAAATCAGGCTTCACGTCAGCCACCACTGCAACAGTCCATTGTCAGATATTTAGGCCCAGCACCCAGGCAGAGGAGAGAGGTCCCGTAACAGAGGATCTGGCTTCATGTCAGCAGAGAATTAGTCTGCATGTCATAGCAGAGAATCAGGCTTCACGTCGCGGAACAGTCCATTGGCATATATTTAGGCCCCGGCACCCAGACAGAGGAGAGGTTCATTCAACTTTGGGTAGCCTCGCAATATAATGGTAAAATGAAAATAAAAATAGGATTGAATGAGGAAGTGCCCTGGAGTACAATAATATATGGTTAAGGGGAGGTAGTTAATGTCTAATCTGGACAAGGGACGGACAGGTCCTGTGGGATCCATGCCTGGTTCATTTTTATGAACGTCAGCTTGTCCACATTGGCTGTAGACAGGCGGCTGCGTTTGTCTGTAATGACGCCCCCTGCCGTGCTGAATACACGTTCAGACAAAACGCTGGCCGCCGGGCAGGCCAGCACCTCCAAGGCATAAAAGGCTAGCTCTGGCCACGTGGACAATTTAGAGACCCAGAAGTTGAATGGGGCCGAAACATCAGTCAGTACGTGGAGGGGTGTGCACACGTACTGTTCCACCATGTTAGTGAAATGTTGCCTCCTGCTAACACGTTGCGTATCAGGTGGTGGTGCAGTTAGCTGTGGCGTGTTGACAAAACTTTTCCACATCTCTGCCATGCTAACCCTGCCCTCAGAGGAGCTGGCCGTGACACAGCTGCCTTGGCGACCTCTTGCTCCTCCTCTGCCTTGGCCTTCCACTTGTTCCCCTGTGACATTTGGGAATGCTCTAAGTAGCGCGTCTACCAACGTGCGCTTGTACTCGCGCATCTTCCTATCACGCTCCAGTGCAGGAAGTAAGGTGGGTACATTGTCTTTGTAGTGTGGATCCAGCAGGGTGGCAACCCAGTAGTCCGCACACGTTAAAATGTGGGCAACTCTGCTGTCGTTGCGCAGGCACTGCAGCATGTAGTCGTTCATGTGTGCCAGGCTGCCCAGGGGTAAGGACAAGCTGTCCTCTGTGGGAGGCGTATCGTCATCGTCCTGCCTTTCCCCCCAGCCACGCACCAGTGATGGGCCCGAGCTGCGTTGGGTGCCACCCCGCTGTGACCATGCTTCAGCCTCATCCTCGTCCTCCTCATCCTCGTCCTCCTCATCCTCCAGTAGTGGGCCCTGGCTGGCCACATTTGTACCTGGCCTCTGCTGTTGCAAAAAACCTCCCTCTGAGTCACTTCGAAGAGACTGGCCTGAAAGTGCTAAAAATGACCCCTCTTCCTCCTCCTCCTGGGCCACCTCCTCTTCCATCATCGCCCTAAGTGTTTTCTCAAGGAGACATAGAAGTGGTATTGTAACGCTGACAACGGCGTCATCGCCACTGGCCATGTTGGTGGAGTACTCGAAACAGCGCAACAGGGCACACAGGTCTCGCATGGAGGCCCAGTCATTGGTGGTGAAGTGGTGCTGTTCCGCAGTGCGACTTACCGTGCGTGCTGCAGCTGAAACTCCACTATGGCCTGCTGCTGCTCGCACAGTCTGTCCAGCATGTGCAAGGTGGAGTTCCACCTGGTGGGCACGTCGCATATGAGGCGGTGAGTTGGAAGGCCGAAGTTACGCTGTAGCGCAGACAGGCGAGCAGCGGCAGGATGTGAACCCCGGAAGTGCGAACAGACGGCCCGCACTTTATGCAGCAGCTCTGACATGTCGGGGTAGTTGTGAATGAACTTCTGCACCACCAAATTCAGCACATGCACCAGGCAAGGGATGTGCGTCAAACCGGCTAGTCCCAGAGCTGCAACGAGATTTCGCCCATTATCGCACACCACCAGGCCGGGCTTGAGGCTCACCGGCAGCAACCACTCGTCGGTCTGTTGTTCTATACCCCGCCACAACTCCTGTGCGGTGTGGGGCCTGTCCCCCAAACATATGAGTTTCAGAATGGCCTGCTGACGTTTACCCCGGGCTGTGCTGAAGTTGGTGGTGAAGGTGTGTGGCTGACTGGATGAGCAGGTGGAAGAAGAGGAGGAGGAAGCCGAGAAGGAGGAGGTGGCAACAGGAGGCAAAGAATGTTGCCCTGCGATCCTTGGCGGCGGAAGGCCGTGCGCCAAACAGCTCTCCGCCTGGGGCCCAGCTGCCACTACATTTACCCAGTGTGCAGTTAGGGAGATATAGCGTCCCTGGCCGTGCTTACTGGTCCACGTATCTGTGGTTAGGTGGACCTTGCTACAGATGGCGTTGCGCAGTGCACACTTGATTTTATCGGATACTTGGTTGTGCAGGGAAGGCACGGCTCTCTTGGAGAAGTAGTGGCGGCTGGGAACAACATACTGTGGGACAGCAAGCGACATGAGCTGTTTGAAGCTGTCTGTGTCCACCAGCCTAAATGACAGCATTTCATAGGCCAGTAGTTTAGAAATGCTGGCATTCAGGGCCAGGGATCGAGGGTGGCTAGGTGGGAATTTACGCTTTCTCTCAAATGTTTGTGAGATGGAGAGCTGAACGCTGCCGTGTGACATGGTTGAGACGCTTGGTGACGGAGGTGGTGGTGGTGTTGGTGGTACATCCCCTGTTTGCTGGGCGGCAGGTGCCAACATTCCTCCAGAGGCGGAGGAAGAGGCCGAGGCGGCAGCAGCAGAAGAGGCCGAGGCGGCAGCAGCAGAAGAGGCCGAGGCGGCAGCAGCAGAAGAGGCCTAGGCGGCAGCAGCAGAAGAGGTAGCAGGGGGAGCCTGAGCGACTTCCTTGTTTTTAAGGTGTTTACTCCACTGCAGTTCATGCTTTGCATGCAGGTGCCTGGTCATGCAGGTTGTGCTAAGGTTCAGAACGTTAATGCCTCGCTTCAGGCTCTGATGGCACAGCGTGCAAACCACTCGGGTCTTGTCGTCAGCACATTGTTTGAAGAAGTGCCATGCCACGGAACTCCTTGAAGCTGCCTTTGGGGTGCTCGGTCCAAGATGGCGGCGGTCAGTAGCAGGCGGAGTCTCTTGGCGGCGGGTGTTCTGCTTTTGCCCACTGCTCCCTCTTTTGCTACGCTGTTGGCTCAGTCTCACCACTGCCTCTTCCTCCGAACTGTGAAAGTCAGTGGCACGACCTTCATTCCATGTGGGGTCTAGGACCTCATCGTCCCCTGCATCGTCTTCCACCCAGTCTTGATCCCTGACCTCCTGTTCAGTCTGCACACTGCAGAAAGACGCAGCAGTTGGCACCTGTGTTTCGTCATCATCAGAGACATGCTGAGGTGGTATTCCCATGTCCTCATCATCAGGAAACATAAGTGGTTGTGCGTCAGTGCAGTCTATGTCTTCCACCGCTGGGGAAGGGCTAGGTGGATGCCCTTGGGAAACCCTGCCAGCAGAGTCTTCAAACAGCATAAGAGACTGCTGCATAACTTGAGGCTCAGACAGTTTCCCTGATATGCATGGGGGTGATGTGACAGACTGATGGGGTTGGTTTTCAGGCGCCATCTGTGCGCTTTCTGCAGAAGACTGGGTGGGAGATAATGTGAACGTGCTGGATCCACTGTCGGCCACCCAATTGACTAATGCCTGTACCTGCTCAGGCCTTACCATCCTTAGAACGGCATTGGGCCCCACCATATATCGCTGTAAATTCTGGCGGCTACTGGGACCTGAGGTAGTTGGTACACTAGGACGTGTGGATGTGGCAGAACGGCCACGTCCTCTCCCAGCACCAGAGGGTCCACTAACACCACCACGACCATGTCCACGTCCGCGTCCCTTACTAGATGTTTTCCTCATTGTTATCGTTCACCACAACAACAAAAATATTATTTGGCCCAATGTATTGTATTCAAATTCAGCTGAATATAAATTTGAGACCTAGTATTTAGGCGCTGGGTGACAGGTATAGATTTACTGACAGAATTAGACTTGGAAATGCACAGTAGCGTGTGTGTGAAGTTATTCTGAATGACCCTATGTGCACCTTGAATATTATATACCCTTTTAGGGATAGATTTCAAATAGCTCTGATACAGCAGAAACCACTAAATTAGGAAATTGCTAAATTGGGAATTGTATTTCAACCCAGAACAAAAAATGTGCTTTGACGGACACTAAATAACTTGCCCAGCCAGAACAGTACAGCAGTAACGACAGATTTAGCGGGATATAAATTTGAGGCCTAGTATTTAGGCACTGGGTGACAGGTATAGATTTACTGACGGAATTAGACTTGGAAATGCACAGTAGCGTGTGTGTGAAGTTATTCTGAATGACCCTATGTGCACCTTGAATATTATATACCCTTTTAGGGATAGATTTCAAATAGCTCTGATACAGCAGAAACCACTAAATTAGGAAATTGCTAAATTGGGAATTGTATTTCAACCCAGAACAAAAAATGTGCTTTGACGGACACTAAATAACTTGCCCAGCCAGAACAGTACAGCAGTAATGACAGATTTAGCGGGATATAAATTTGAGGCCTAGTATTTAGGCGCTGGGTGACAGGTATAGATTTACTGACAGAATTAGACTTGGAAATGCACAGTAGCGTGTGTGTGAAGTTATTCTGAATGACCCTATGTGCACCTTGAATATTATATACCCTTTTAGGGATAGATTTAAAATAGCTCTGATACAGCAGAAACCACTAAATTAGGAAATTGCTAAATTGGGAATTGTATTTCAACCCAGAACAAAAAATGTGCTTTGACGGACACTAAATAACTTGCCCAGCCAGAACAGTACAGCAGTAACGACAGATTTAGCGGGATATAAATTTGAGGCCTAGTATTTAGGCGCTGGGTGACAGGTATAGATTTACTGACGGAATTAGACTTGGAAATGCACAGTAGCGTGTGTGTGAAGTTATTCTGAATGACCCTATGTGCACCTTGAATATTATATACCCTTTTAGGGATAGATTTCAAATAGCTCTGATACAGCAGAAACCACTAAATTAGGAAATTGCTAAATTGGGAATTGTATTTCAACCCAGAACAAAAAATGTGCTTTGACGGACACAAAATAACTTGCCCAGCCAGAACAGTACAGCAGTAACAACAGATTTAGCGGGATATAAATTTGAGGCCTAGTATTTAGGCACTGGGTGACAGGTATAGATTTACTGACAGAATTAGACTGGGATATGGCCAAAAAATAACCACACTATTGCTGGTTAAATGCACTTGGTGTGACAGCTTGACCAACCACACTACTGAGGGTTAAATGCACTTGGTGACAGGCGCAGCTTGCCCCTGATGTAGTATATGGCCAAAAAATGAACAGACTATTGCTGGTTAAATGCACTTGGTGTGACAGCTTGACCAACCACACTACTGAGGGTTAAATGCACTTGGTGACGGGCGCAGCTTGCCCCTGATGTAGTATATGGCCAAAAAATAAACAGACTATTGCTGGTTAAATGCACTTGGTGTGACAGCTTCACCCTGATGTAGGCTGTAGCCAAAAAACAACCACACCATTGAGGGTTAAATGCACTTGGTGACAGGCACAGCTTGCCCCTGATGTAGTATATGGCCAAAAAATAAACAGACTATTGCTGGTTAAATGCACTTGGTGTGACAGCTTCACCCTGATGTAGGCTTTAGCCAAAAAACAACCACACCATTGAGGGTTAAATGCACTTGGTGACAGGCGCAGCTTGCCCCTGATGTAGTATATGGCCAAAAAATAAACAGACTATTGCTGGTTAAATGCACTTGGTGTGACAGCTTCACCCTGATGTAGGCTTTAGCCAAAAAACAACCACACCATTGAGGGTTAAATGCACTTGGTGACAGGCGCAGCTTGCCCCTGATGTAGTATATGGCCAAAAAATAAACAGACTATTGCTGGTTAAATGCACTTGGTGTGACAGCTTCACCCTGATGTAGGCTTTAGCCAAAAAACAACCACACCATTGAGGGTTAAATGCACTTGGTTGCAGCTTGTGCTGGCGCACCACAAAACACAAAATGGCCGCCGATCACCCCAGAAAAAAGTGACTGACAAACGGTCTGGGCAGCCTAAAAACAGTGAGCAATTGAGTATCAGCAGCTCAATGACCCACAGCTGCAGATCGATCAATAATCAAGTCCTTTGGAGGAGTTAATCTGCCTAATCTCGCCCTACTGTCGCAGCCGCAACCTCTCCCTACGCTAATCAGAGCAGAGTGACGGGCGGCGCTATGTGACTCCAGCTTAAATAGAGGCTGGGTCACATGATGCTCTGGCCAATCACAGCCATGCCAATAGTAGGCATGGCTGTGATGGCCTCTTGGGGCAAGTAGTATGACGCTTGTTGATTGGCTGCTTTGCAGCCTTTCAAAAAGCGCCAAGAAAGCGTCACAAAAGCGCCAAGAAAGCGACGAACACCGAACCCGGACTTTTACGAAAATGTCCGGGTTCGGGTCCGTTTCACGTACACCCCAAAATTCGGTACGAACCCGAACTATACAGTTCGAGTTTGCTCATCCCTAGTTGTATTCTGTCTGATTCTGCTGTCTCCAGTACCCACAGCAGAGCTTCACTGCAAAGTGCTCTCTAGATCAGTGGTCCTCAACTCCAGTCCTCAGGGCCCACCTGGCGTTCATGTTTTCAGGATTTCCTTAGTATTGGGCAGCTGATATAATTAGTGTCCATCCATCAGGATTTACCACAGGTAGTCATTCTGTGGGATACTCCTAAATCCTGACCGGCAAGTGGGCCCTGAGGACTGGAGTTGGGGAACCCTCCTCTAGATCGAGCTGTTTCACAGCCCCTCCCTTCTGCTTGACAGCTGTAGTGGTCTACTGATTGGATGCTACAGCTGTCACTCACAGTGAAGACACACCATGGGCACTTGAGAGCAGAATTAGGCAGAATTAAACATCATATTACACTACTCCTGATGAGAAAAGCTCCGCAAAAGGCATGTTTGTAATGCTCTTTGAAGCCCCTACCTAGTACTGTCAACAGTTTAGCATGGTCAAAAGTGTTGATAGACTCTATTTAAGAAATGCCACTGAATTAACTAAATTTAGTTTACTGAAGTTCAAGGACCAGAATTTGAACAAATATTACACAGACAGAACTCAATTATAGTCGACACTGAGAAAACGTGTGAAATATTTTACAAGTCAAGCACTAATCCTTAGAAGTTCAAGTAATCCATGTAAGTCCACGTGTCACAACTTATACATCTTTGTCTTCTAAATGAACTTTAGAAAAGGTATTGGACATTTTATGACATATGTGAGTCCCCATATGGAGAAAGGGTTTCGCTGACCATGGCCACCTTATCAAAGTGTACAATGGATAGAGAGGTGACTCTCTAATTCAATTGCTAAGTTAGTTTGGATCAGCAGCCGTTCAAAATTCTTTGAAAACAATTCAACTGCACAGTCAGTTTTTTCTGTACAATTGGATAACACAATTATAGTACTAAAAACAATAATTATAGATATATACATTTTAGCTTTATATGGACATCCTTCTCTTACCTTTAAACACAGCCTCGGTATATGGATGATAATCATCCAAGTGTAGATCAGATCTTCTCTGCATGTCTCCAGGCCCCCTCTGCCCAGGGAATCCCTGTGTTGTCACTGAGATCAGGGAGTTCCCTAGATACCACCTGAATGAGGAAGCAGCACTTTTGCATCAGGAATACAGTCCATGTGTGCTCTTTGCAACAGATTATTCCTGTTCCCCATCACAGTGCCGGGTCAGACTTACCAGTGTGACAGCTTGAACTTATCTATCTAGTGTATCTTTCTATCTATAGTTGAAGTCATAAGCTTACATACACCTTAGCCATATTCATTAAAGGGGTTATCCAAGTTTGAATAATGCCCTATAGCATGCCCTGCCCTGCGACCCTGCACATATTTACCTGGTCCCTGACGCCTAGTTTCCTCTAGGATTACTCCATGGCAGTGGATGCAGCTCTCCTGCCGACAGAAATCAACATCGGTCGACAGCAGGAAAGGGGGGTGCAACCAATAGCAGGCCAGGACGGTGACCAGCCCCCTTGAGTCACGTGTGACATAACATGTAACACAAGGGGGCTGGTCACCGCCGTGGCCTGCTATTGGCTGCAACCTACCCCCCCAGCATCGGGGACTTGGTCAGTATGTGCAGGGCCGGGCATCCTAGAGGGGGTTATTCAAACTTGGATAAACCCTTTTAAAGCCGAATTTCTCACAATTCCTGACATTTAATCCTAGTACACATTTCCTCTCTTAGGTCAGTTAGAATCACTGCTATATTTTAAGGATGTGAAAGGTTGTGGTCAGGGCCAGAAAAATAAAATTGAGTTTTAATGAATATTGCTAAGGTAAATGTAAACTTATGACTTCAGCTCTGATATCCACCCATCCCTTATAAAAGAGTGCATTAATTAGAGGATAGAACAGAGGAATCCCTGTGGTAGCCAAGTAATAATAAAAACAGCGGAGTACTGTGTTATCTTTGTCAAATGAAGACAGCTAAATAAGACATTTCAATACTGTTTTAGTCAACATGATTTGTGTTATATATAGAGTTATTTTTATATTAAATAATTCCCATACAAGGTATAATGCCAATATCTGCAATGGAGAGCAAAATAAAAAGCATGTATGAGATTTTTTTAGGGGAGGTGTTTCTGGGGCTACATCATGTAAAACAAGTTGGCCGGCCACTCCCAAGGCTTCCTCCTCTCTTCTCCGACTTCATCTTGCGCCCGCCTATGAAGTACATTCTTTTTTGTAGGATATTGCCTCAGCGCTATGTTCTGCACAGGCGCTGTGCCGTACCCTTGTGAAGATCGCCAGAAGCGGAGCGGCTTATTCCCAGGCAGTACTCAAGATTTTGAGATGATTTGCTGTGATGTCAGGGAACAGGGGAGGAAGCCTTGGGAGGTTAGGGGAGGAGCAGAGTAGTGGGCTTGGACACTTTAAAAGGCCAACCCTCCCAGCACTTGGGAGACATTTTTTCAGCAGAATAAAAGTGATTTTCCTGGACATTGAATAAATAGCCAAATTATACACAGGTATGTCTGGAATGCTTTTGCAAACTTCTGAGGAGCAATGTTGTTAGGTATATTAGTGAAAATGAGTGACACACTCCAATAAACCATACGATGAGAACGGTATCATTAGGTCTGGTTTTTGAATAAGAATTTCTGGCCAGCTTGTGCCCATCATCCGTGAAGCAGTCGGATAACATATTACTGACACACAGTGATCTATGGCACACGTCATTAAGGATTGTGTCTCTTTTGTTACAATTCAGGTATCTTCTTCATCTTCACTAACTCCCATGTCATTATCTGTACTTCGGAGTTCCCTTTTACTTTTCACATACTCCAGTTTTATATTTTCCAGTTCAACAAGTGCTGCTTTGAATTTTTCCATATGTGCAGCACGACGATTTCTCACCAGCTTCATTGGGAAAGGATTCATTTCATAAAATGCAATATTCATTAATTTCCTGAGAAGACAAAGTACAGAACACCCAACAGTGTGTTTGATAAAAGTAGTTACAGTAAAGATCATCTTGATTGTTGTAGACTTGGCATGGTTTACACAATGAGAAAAATGTACTAAAAATTCTATATTATCCACTCTAATAAAACCATAGGAGACTCGTCTTTTGCATGCCAGTCTCAATCTCTGCCCTGCTTGCCTCAGTTGCCCCACAAAAATTAGGAGGCAAACTCAGCAGGTTTGTGCACAAGAACTAAAATCTACACAAGCAACGGATCTGGTCTACATTTCATGACATAAATTATGGCAGCTTAATCAAGAATCCCGGGGCATGGAGAGAGGTGTGGATCACCAGTACTGAAGCAATCGTTCTGCCGAGATTCAAGTGGAAGTCCCATTCTTAGTGGTAGCATAGAAGTAAGCAAATTTCAAGCCACTAATACTGCTATACTACTCTGCTTGACTAAGTGTGGGGTTTCCACTCGAAACACGTCAGTGCTCAGCAATTCTAGTTTTAAATACCCTTTTAGTACGCCCTACATATTGCTTTGGGCATGGGCATTGAATAACGTAAATAACCGCTTTGCTGGATTTCCTTGATTTCCCACTTGAAGTTGTTGGAGGTCGATATTATTTCTTTTATAAAAGAAATAATATCGACCTCCAACAACTTTAAGTGGTAAATCAAGTAAATCCTGTCATGTAACAGCAAAGCGGTTATTTACGTTATTCAATGCCCAAGCCCAAAGCAATATGTAGGGCGTACTAAAAGGGTATTTAAAACTAGAATTGCTGAGCATATTAATAATATAAAAAAAACAGTCAGAAATGCACCCTCTGTCCAAGCACTTCAAATTACATCATGAAGGAGATCCCAGCAAAATGAAATTTGTAGCAATACAATCAATAAAACAAGACTGGAGAGGAGGAGATTTCATGGCTAAGATGTCCAGACAGGAGTCCAAGAAAATCTTCGAGTTTGGATCCCTGATGCCCTTGGGTCTAAACTCGGAGATGGAAATCTTTGGTTTCCTATAGGGGAGATGGGTTAGTATACATATGGAGTCGCTGCCGGGCCGTTTAGCGGCGCACCGACTCCATCTGCATCCTCCCCCTCCCCTCTTTATTTCCTCAAAAGCCAGAAGCCCTAACAGCTTATTTATCTTTATCTGTATTTTATATACAATTTGTTTGTTGTTCCCCCTTTTTTTTTATTTTTATATAATTTTAATATATTTATGCTATAGTTATATACAATTTTAATGTATTTATGACATATCACAATGTCGGTTTTAATATATGATATATTATGGTCAAGAAGTTGATATTTTAAGTAGTATATTGATTGAGAGTGGATCAGGATCCCACTGGTGAAAAATCAATTTGGGATAATGAGATCCGGAATCCACACCACCTATTTTATTAAACCTACAATGGTATAAAAGGATACAACCAACATGTCTTCATTCAGCATTTCACACCTACTGAGGAAGGAACACAGTTCCGAAACGCGTCTAGTGTGGACAAAGACCTGGCTACTGGTGCGTTTTTTTTATAAATGTGCAAGAAAAGAACTCTCTTCAAGTATTGGAAGAAGTCCTATACCTCTTTTAAAGATCTTATCTGCTGATCACTGATAAGGTGGTCTAAATCTATGTGGATATATCTAACGTTGCCGAACAGTACTAAGCAAACTCTGCTTTAACAAACTTCCGTTAATCCGACGGGCTCAAACAACTACGAACTCAGCTGCATCAGCTTCCGCTAACCCGATGGCTCCAAGCACCTACACCATCAACCAGCGAATTGCCATCTAGCTGGTCACGTGGGACGCTGTGAGAACAGGTCGGAAGTTTGCTCCGTAAGTAAAAAGTAAGTGGAGCGCCATTGATTGAAAGCGGCGCAAGTACTACTGCTAAACGGCACCTGAGAACAGAGCTTTCGCTGTAGGAGTTTGCAGTAAGGACATCCTCTGAACCATATGGTTCCAACAAGCTGGTAAATCGGCATATAACTCTATGGACATTTGAGTGATACAATTGAATAATTCTTGCAGTTACACCCTAGTTATAAGGTCTCATTTATTTTGGAGTACTCCAGCTATTTAGGTTTTGTGCGCGAGCTCCGCACTTTATATACCTATCTAATGTATTTATGCTGATATGTCGACACTAAGTTGGTGTTTGTTTTATTAAGTGTATTAATAAATTGGTATGCAAAAATACTGTGAGCCAGCCTATACTATTATTATTTGCTCTTTTTCAGTTGGTTACTGACAGGCTGAAGCTCCAGTAGTTTGCTGGTAGAGCTTTTCTCAATATATATTAATTGCATTTTTTTTTTACGGAGTTCACCATGTGGTATAAATTATGTAATAATGGTATAGTGCAGGTTGTTTCTGATGCTGCAATACAAAATATGTGGAGGGGATTTTCTTTTTTCAATTGTTTTTATTTTTTTATTTGGAGATTTGTTGTTTTTTAACCAGTTATTAGTTCCACAAGTAGACTTTGTTACGTCATTGCTTCTATAATACACTGTACTACTTATGGTAAGCTGTGTGCAAGAGGCCTCTTATTCAGCTGATTGGTGGCAGTGCTGGGAGTGTGATTCCACTGATCAGATATTGTTGATCTATCCTAAGTAGTCATGAGCAAATGTCTGACAATTCAATTCAGGTCGGATGCATTTTTTTCAAAATTTGGGTTAAATTTTGATACTATAGCATTGATTTGCTTATCTTTTAGGTCTCATGCACATGACCATTGTTTTCGTCCGCATCCAAGCCGCAGTTTTTGCAGCTCGGATGCCGACCTATTCACTTCAATGGGGACGCAAAAGATGCGGACAGCACTCTATTGCTCCGTTCCGTGGCCCCGCAAAAAAAATATAACATGTCCTATTCTTGTCCATGTTGCGGACAAGAATAGGCATTTCTACAATGGGCCGTCCGTTCCGTTACGCAAATTGCGGAACGGTCGTGTGCATGTAGCCTAACCCTGAGGATAGGTCATCAGTATCAAACTCCTGGAAAACCCCTTTAAATCCCCCACCCTCTAATGATAATTAGATGCCTCTGTTTATTCTCTCTTGTGGTCCATTCACACGTCCGCAAGTGTTTTGCGGTCCGCAAATTGCTGATCCGCAAAACACGGACACCGGTCCTGTGCGTTCCGCATTTTGTGGACTGCACATGGCCGGTCCTGTGATAGAAATGCCTATCCTTGTCTGTGGCTGCGGACAAGAATAGGACATGCTCCAACTTTTTTGCGGGGCCGCAGAACGGAACTACGGATGCGGACAGCACACGGTGTGCTGACTGCATCTTTTGCGTTGAAATGAATGGGTCCGCACCCGTTCCGCAAAATTGCGGAATGGATGTTGACCAATTTATACAGATGTGTGAATTGACCCTTCGTCTATACAGCAAAGCTGACAAGTGATCTGGAGAAAAAAGGAAATGTCAGCCTATTGTGACTACTCTAGTGGCCGATGTAAAAACTTTTTCGAAAGTTTTTTTGTTGTTGATAGTAACAGCAGTACCATTTAAAATATGTTCATCATACATTTTAAGTTGTATATCATTTTTCATAATAGATTTACATTTTGTGAAGCATTTTTACTGTGTGTGAATCCAGTCTTGAGTTTTAGAATTATTTAATGCAAGGTTCATTTTAATGCTGACATGCCATTTAAGACCAGTTATGGTCATAAATGACGCATGTAACAGCTATCAAAATACTTTGATCATACTGGTGTCAAGGTTTCTGTTGCTGATTGATCCATGATGGATCCGTTTTTGGCACATCAGAAATAAATATAATGATCCCCTTAACTTCAATGGGATCCATCAGGTTTCATTCTTGTTACTAGGAAGAGGCAATGACCCCTAGCTGAACAAAACCTAACTAAAGCCAATAGAAAGCAAGAAAATCCAATTAAAGTCAATTAGAATAGAGACGTCTATTACGGTATATTTGGTCATGATAAAATAGCCTTATTTCCGGTCTCGTAAACAAAACAATGATTAGATTATAATGGGTGTTTACCTGCCATCACAAATGGTCTTGGTAAAAAATGACAGGTACTGGTAAATTTCCGTTTCATCGGTTAGTTTTAAGATCTCTTCTTCGTTGTATTTAAATATTGCAAGTGCATAACGAAAGATAACCTATTAAAGAGAGCACAGGATTATAATCTAAGGCTATGGACAACACTGCATTAACATTTTTTTTTTTTTTTTTACTATATTGCATCTATTATGTGATGAAAAAACACTTTTAGAATTGGGTTAATTAAAAATGTTCACCCATTTGTTGTCTGCATCCTATATGAGCAAGTACTTTCATCGTGGTGAGCAGGACAGAGAAATTAGAAAAAAAACAGCAGGTGGCACTATACAAATAAAGTTCATAACTCAGTGGCCATACTAAATGTTAAATTACATGCAATTACAAAAAGTATTCAGATCCAGGTGCTGGTTTGAAAAATGTAGAATATTTTTCATGGGACAATCCGTTTAAGTGCCTAAGACAGGAAAATGAGATCATGAACCCAGAAAACCACAGGAAACAGTTACTGTAGTAACTGAGATTGCATCATCCTTGCCCATTTTGTGTCTGGTATTGCAGCTAAAGTCTCAGGATGTCTGATGTCACTTCTGCCTCTTGTACAGTTCTTAGTGCTTAAGATAGCCGGCAGAAAATTCTATTACATGTCAGCTATTCAAGAATGCACTTGGTGGCAACTACAAATCTTCTTAAGTCTGAGTATTATACTGTAGTCACAGAATCTCCTCCAGACTGCTTCTTATTTCTATAAAGCAAGTTAGAGGTGATATGGGATTAAACAGGACACGGTTATCACTTGAGTGGGTTAGGCAGTGGGAGAAATAATTTCATGCATCTGCTGAAGACCAAGAACCCTGGTGCAGGGATTAGAAAAAAGAATCACCTGTCACTGGAATTCTGATTCAAACACCAAGTTCCCTTCTACTGTACTACGCTTTCAGTCCCTGCTGGACAGGAATTGTGCTGTGTGTCTACACACACGTCACTGGCCAATCAATGTCCTCAGTGGTGGCAGTGGTCAACCCATATTAAACCAGGCATACACCCTGGTAGGGTTGATCATGCTGATGAAAATGATACCCTTATTACGACTCTTCGCAGCTCCATTACTGAGAACTGCATTATCATTTATATACAAATGACTAGGGATAAGCGAATTGACTTCGGATGAAACATCCGAAGTCGATTCGCATAAAACTTAGTTTGAATACTGTACGGAGCAGGGGCTTCATACAGTATTAGTATGTATTGGCTTCAATGAGCTGAAGTTATTAATTACTAATAACTTCATAAATTGATTTCTACTATAAAAATCAATTTCCCTAACTCAGGTTCGGTTCCAAGTGGTCAATTTATGAAGTTATTACGTGAAGTCTCACGGGCCAATACAATATAATACTGTATTGAGTTCGCTCCGTACTGTATTGAAACAAAGTTTTATGTGAATCGACTTTGGATGTTTCGTCCGAAGTCGATTCGCTCATCCCTACAAATGACCTAAATGGAGCACCGAAGGGCTGGCCAGAGCACTCGGAGCACCACTCTGTTCTTTCAGCTTCAGTCCATCCCCTCTCCCTTCAGCACTAGCACATTGTTTCTCCTGCTAGGCTCCAAGCTGAATGTGTATAACAAAGTAGTGCTCTTAGGGCTCTGGCCATCCCTTCAGTGCTCCAGTTAAGTCATCTACAAATAAATAAAAATGACGTTGAGTATGCTGACATATGCTCTTTAATACAGTCTTCTGCACCCCATATGTCCTGCTGTAGTGAACTGTAAAAAATATTGTGTAAAAAATCTGTTTAATGTGTGCAGTGTGAAATGCAACATATTACAGGAGCTCAGCTAAGTTGAGATTTTTGAATGCAACTCTGCATGTGTTTTGTGTATTTCTACAGTTGTTTAACAGACATAGACTGTAAAGTTATACATCACATTAACAATGTGGCACTGTATCACAGTGTTCTTGTAATAGTCAGCCATGAGATGGGGTTGAGGGTATCCACATTCTAGAAAAACGTGTTCCTAATGATTTCAAAGCTTCATCATAATCAGAGTGCCCTCTACGAGAAGTGCCACCCATTGCGGTATCATTTTTGATGCACTGGGGAAGTCTAGGTTGGTGAAATGGTTAGGGTCACTGGCATTTTATTTTACTTGGTCAAATACATTGAGTACTATGTGCTGATTACTTTTCTAATATATAGGTGTCAGAGCTACATGATAAAATTCTGACTGCTTTCAGCGATCATTGGAGGGAGCTTATGGCTTAAAGGGGCATTCCCATCTCAGACAATGGGGGCATTTTGCTAGGATATGCTCCCATTGTCTGATAGTTGCGGGTCCCAGAGGTAGGACCCACACCTATCTCATAAACTGAGCTGGCAAAGTGAGGGAGGGCACACCGCGCATAAGCGGCCGCCCTCCATTCATTTCTAAGGGACCACCGAAAATAGCCAAACATGGCTATTTATGTCGGCCCCATTGAAGTGAATGGAAGTGGTGGCTGCGGAAGCATGGTGCGCTCCCATTCATTTCCATGGGGCTGATGGACATCGAGCCAGCGCTCGACTATTTTCGGTGTCCCTATAGAAATTAATTGAGGGTGGCTGCGCATGCGCTGTGTGCCCTCCTTCACTTTGCCGGCTCAGTTCTCAGTGTAGGTGCAGGTCCCAGAGGTGGGACCCACACCTATCAGACAACGGGGGCATAACCTAGCAATATGCCCCCATTGTCTGAGATAGGAATACCCCTTTAAAGGAATGGAAGAAAAAAACTACCATTGAAATCAGTGGGAAACTGTATACTATAAATACCTATGAAATCAGCTTCCTAAAAGGAGTGTATGCCACATTTATACAATGCTCTTTTTGTGTTTGTGCTAAAAATTAAAATAGAAAATAGACACCTACCTTTGTCCCTTCATACAAGAAGGCATCCCAGACTCTTAGGAGAATATCACTAACTAGGCTGTCAACAAATATCACAAGGAACCAGTTGAAAGTGACAAGTGACAGATCAACTCTGTACTGTTCAAAGTGTGCAGTCAAACGGGGAAGTTTTTCCGACAAGAAGTCTTTAAACACTCTCTGATCTACCTTGAAAAACAAAAAGTTATTTTATGGCATAGCAATTCATTTTCTACAGCAAACAGAATGACGTTGTAAACTATACTGTACTGTAAAGTCACGTGTATCACTCATCTCTATACCATATAGAAAGGATTACTTTACAAATACTGTAAACACCTCACACAATATGCCACTATGGGCTATATCCAAGGTAGAGATATGTTCAGAATATTTGTGTGCTAAGTATCCACGCCATATGCCCTCTCACAGTATATTTTGTGTAATGAGGCTTTATCTTGAGTCGTCATTCGCTATCAGCTCACTTAATCCACTTCATATACTGGGACTATTTTCAATATAGCCAACCTGCCAATGGTTAACTCACCATTTGATGAGCCTCTGTATTACTACACAACGTAGGCACAGTGCCTTGAAAAAGTATTTATGCCCCTTACACTTTTCCAAATTTTTTCACATTACACCTAAAAGCTTAAAGGTGTTAGCCACTTTCTGTTTCCTATTCACCAATGTGTATGTAAGATACCTATATGGCACTTATTAACCCCTTCAGGACCCTTGCATTTTTCACCTTAAAGGGGTTGTCCAGGTTCAGAGCTGAACCCGGACTTACCCTTATTTTCACCCCGGCAGCCCCCCTGAGCTTAGCATCGGAGCATCTCATGCTCCGATGTGCTCCAGTGCCCTGCGCTAGATCGCGCAGGGCACGGGCTCTTTTGTTTTTAATAACACACTGCCGGGCGGTAACTTCCGCCCAGCGGTGTGTTCGGTAACGTCACCGGCTCTGAGGGGCGGGCTTTAGCTCTGCCCTAGCCGTTTTACTGGCTAGGGCAGAGCCAAATCCCGCCCATCAGTGCCGGTGACGTTACCGGGGTTCCTGTCAGCCCCATGGAGAGCCCCGATACATCACCGGAACTCAGAAAAATGCCTTTGCCCTGTGCGATTTAGCGCAGGGCAAAGGAGAGCATCGGAGCATGAACTGCTTCGATGCTCATGTCGGGGGGGCTGCCGGGGTGAAAATGGAGGGATATCCGGGTTCAGCTCTGAACCTGGACAACCCCTTTAAGGGCCAAGCCATTTTTTGCAAATCTGACATGTGTCAACGCTTTTACTTATCCAAGCTATTCTGAGATTGTTTTCTCGTCACATATTGTACTTCGTGACAGTGGTAAATTTGAGTCAAAATATTTTATTTTTATTTATAAAAAATACCAAATTTATCAAAAATTTTGAAAAATTTGCAATTTTCTAAATTTACATTTCTCTACTTTTAAAACAGATAGTGATACCTCCTAAAATAGTTATCACTTTACATTTCCCATATATCTACTTCATGTTTGGATCATTTTGTAAATCACATTTTCTTTTTTTGGGACGTTAGAAGGCTTAGAAGTTTAGAAGCAAATCTTATTATTTTAAGGACCAGTTCAGGTCTGAAGTCACTTTGTAGGGCTTACATAATAGAAGGGGTTAATATAGCCTTTGTTGAAATTATGCACCATTTGGGTTAGGTGTTGTGTAGATTGTTTTATTTTCCCTTATAACATAGTTATAAGGGAAAATAATAGCATTCTTAATACAGAATGCTTAGTACAATAGGGCTGGAGGGGTTAAAAAAAATAATAATAATTTAACTCACCTTAATCCCCTTGTTCACACAGCCCGGATTCTGTTCTTTCTTCTTTCTTCAGGACCTGGGTAAAGGACCTTTGATGACATCACTGCGCTCATCACATGGTCCATCACATGATCCACCACCCATGGTGGTGGATCATGTGATGGATCATGTGATGAGTGCAGTGACGTCACCACAGGTCCTTTTCCTACGGCACAGCAAAGAAGAAGACAGAAGAGAAGCCGGGCTGCGCGAACAAGTGGATTAAGGTTAGTTAAATTATAATCATTTTTTTTTAACCCCTCCAGCCCTATTTTACTAAGACTTCTGTATTAAGAATGCTATTATTTTCCCTTATAACCATGTTATAAGGGAAAATAATAATGATTGGGTCTCCATCCCGATCGTCTCCTAGCAACCGTGGGTGAAAATCGCACCGCATTCACTTCTATGGGGCCTGCATTGTGTGAAAAAGTAAAGCATGCTGCGAGTTTCACGCAACGCACAAGTGATGCGTGAAAATCACCGCTCATGTGCACAGCCCCATAGAAATGAATGGGTCCAGATTCAGAGCGGGTGCAATGCGTTCACCTCACACATTGCACCTGCACAGAAATCTCGCCCGTGTTAAAGAGGCCTAAGAGATGTTGTTTGTAAACCTTCATTTTTTTAGCACGCGCGTAAAAAACGCATCAAAACACATTGCACCCTGAACAACTGAACTCAATTGCAGACAAAACTGACTGAACTTGCTTGCAAAATGGTGCGAGTTTCACTGAACGCGCCCTAAACGCATCCGGAGCCAATCCATCACGCTCATGAGGCCTAACAGAAATACGTCTATATTAGGCGTATTTCTGGTGCAGATTGCACTGCAATGGCACAGGTGGGGAAAAGGGATGGGCCGGGAGGTCCATCTCATTCATCATTTTCTACGTCTGTTTTAGGCGTAGAAAAGGTCTAAATCTACGTCAGGAAGGGAGCTGGCAGAGATTTAGAATCGGTGGTGGATCTGCTGAAGTGATGCTGCGCCGGCCTCTACATAACTTCAGTGGATCCACCGCCAGCGCAGGGCCTTATTAAGACCGGAGTCTAAAACGCTGGTCTTAATAAATGTGCCCCGTGTGTTTAAATGAAGAAGATATCATATGGAGGTGATTTGCCTGGCCACATGACCTTCCATCAAAAGACCTGGCAAACAAGGGGTATGACTTATGAAATATAGAAAATGGTGCAAAATTTCAACAAAGGCTGTATTAGAAAATGCCATTGTAAAAATACGTGGTCAACAGTAACCAGAAAGTGGCCAACCTCTTGAAATGTATTTTAGTTGAATTTTATGTGATAGACCAACGTTGTGTAGCAAGTATGTTTGACGTGAAAAGAAAATAGCTGTTTTCAAAATTTTTAATAAATAAAAATCTAGAAAGTGTGGCTTGCATTTGTATTTAGCCTCCCTGAGACAATACTTTGTAGGACCACCTTTTGCTGCAATTACAGCTGCAAGTCTTTTGGGGTATGTCTCTACCAGCTCTGCACATCTAGAGGATGAATTGTTGGCTCATACTTCTTTGTAAAATAGCTGAAGCTTAGTCAGATTGGATGGAGAGCATCTGTGAACAGCAATTCTCTAGTCTTGCCATAAATTCTCAACGGTATTTAGGTCAGGACTGTGACTGGGCCATTCTAACACATGAATATGCTTTCATCCAAACTATTTTTTCTCCAGGATTGCCCTGTATATAGCTTCATCTATCTTCTTATCAACTCTGACCAGCTTCCCTGTCCCTGCTGAAAGAAAGCATCCCCACAGCAGGGTGCTACCATCACCATATTTCATGGTGGGGATGGTTTGTTAAGGGTGATGTGCAGGGTGGTGTCCCAGATGGTGTTTTGCGTCCGGTCTCATCTGACCAGAGCACCTTCTATCATGTTTGCTACATGGCTTGTGGCAAACAGGATGTGTTTTCTAAAATAGCTTACTTCTTTCCACTGTTCCATAAAGGCCAGATTTGTGGAGAACACAAATAATGGTTGACCTGTGTATAGTTTCTCCCACCTAAGCTGTGGATGTTTGCAGCTGATCCAGAGTTACCATAGGCCTTTTGGCGGCTTCTCTAATTAGTGCTCTCCTTGCCTCGGCTGTCAGTTTAGATGGACGGCCATGTCTTGGTAGGTTTTGAGTTATGCCATACTCCTTCCATTTTTGGATGATGGAATGAACAGTGCTCCTTGAGATGTTCAGAGCTTGGGATATTTTTTTAGAACCTAATCTTGCTGTCACGACCATGGTCATGGTCGTGACTCTTGAACCGTATGCTGTTGCCTGCGGTCTCGTTTGGTTGTTTCAACCACAGGTGAGGGCCGCTTATTTGTTGCCACACTTGTGGTTGCCGCTGGCAACATGTTTTTATTATGTATGTGGCAGTATAGCAGCCTGAGCTGGTGCTAGGCAGTTTGCTGCAATGTGCATGCGGTTGCACCTGGCAACCTCTCTTTATAGGTATGCCTTTTATCGGTGTGCACGGGGTGTTACATGTTATGTGTGCACTTTCCCCTTTAAGTGGTTGTCTTCCCTGGTGTGAAAAGGGTTAATTCCTTCCTAGTGTATGTGCACTGGGTGTGTCTGAGTGTGGGTGTGGCTACTTTGGGCCATAAAGCCTCTGCTGGTTTCAGTTAGCTGAGGGGTTCTTCAGCCTTGGTTGCTGGAGACCGCCTCCTGTTATTTACCATCTGCCAGTGGGTGCCCTTGTGGTCATAAGTTTATGTCTATGTGATGTTCAGTTGATATTTTCCTTTTGTTATTTGGTGCAGCTATGGATCTGGGTTCCTGTGTGCGGATGTGTTTTTGCTGGGTTCATTTAATGTTGTGTGGACATCAACTTGCCAGCACAGGGATCCAGTCAGCAAGGCTGTGGCAGGTAGGTGGAACTAGTTCAGTTCACCTGCCATATCCATAGGACTGTTTGTGTTCCCCTTTTCCCTGCAGCTTGGCCAGTGAGACTCCTGTTCCTCCGTGTCCAGAAGGAACAGGTCGTCTTACCCTACTCCTAGTTTAGGGCCACCCTGAGGGCTAGCAGGCACTTCAAGGTTCCGGAGTATGAGCCCTCCTACCATCAGGGTCGGCTCATACAGCTAGGAGTCGGGGTCAGATTACGGATGCGATTAGGAGGTGACCTGCTCCCTAATTCTGTCGTCCTGGTCGAGCAGCGACTACCATCTCCTGTCATCGCACGGCTGAGGGTTTTCCCCATCCTCAGCTGTGACAGTATGACCACAAAGGCTCCTCACGTGGCGTTTCCCTCGAAAGAGGGTGCAGCATGTACCGCCATCTGCTGATGGGGTGCATGCGCGTTCTTCAGAGGGAGAGCATTTTGGGGGTTTCGCCGCTGACGGCGCGGTGAGTGGCTTTTCCCCACCATTCTTTCACCGTTGTCTGTCTTGGCGTCCCCTTACTTTTTATTCCCTCACCGTTGTTTTGTTTGGTGTGCGGTTGCACACCTTTGAAAGAGGGTGCAGCATGCAAAGCCATTTGCTTTTTGCCTGCATGCGCGTTCTCCGGAGGGAGAGTGTTATGGGGATCACCGTTAACGGTGCGGTTGGTGGCTTATTCCCCGCCACCTTACCTTCCGTGTCCATGTTGGTGATCCCTCGTCCCTCTCCATGTTCCTATCTCTGGTCGTCTGCTGGCAGCATTCCGTTAGTGGTCCGGCTGTGTGCTGGTTAGGGGTGTCTGCTGGCAGCGACTGGAGTGGGGATGTGTGTGGAGAAGGGACGCAGGGTCAGTGCGCTCTCCCCGGGCTGTTTCTTTGCTGGTCTCCGGTTCCTGTGTGTTGTTCCAGAACCTGGCAGTCGGCTCCTGGTTCCTGATTGTTGTTTCAGGGGCCGGCAGCAGTCCTGGGGAGACACGCATAATATGACTCTGATTCCCCTTCTCCTATCCTCTTGTTGGGTCCCTCACCAATTTCCCTTTTTTTTGGTGGGGGGGCTTTGAGGGGTGGGAGTGTCACGACCATGGTCATGGTCGTGACTCTTGAACCGCATGCTGTTGCCTGCGGTCTCGTTTCGTTGTTTCAACCACAGGTGAGGGCCGCTTATTTGTTGCCACACTTGTGGTTGCCGCTGGCAACATGTTTTTATTATGTATGTGGCAGTATAGCAGCCTGAGCTGGTGCTAGGCAGTTTGCTGCAATGTGCATGCGGTTGCACCTGGCAACCTCTCTTTATAGGTATGCCTTTTATCGGTGTGCACGGGGTGTTACATGTTATGTGTTCACTTTCACCTTTAAGTGGTTGTCTTCCCTTCCCTGGTGTGAAAAGGGTTAATTCCTTCCTAGTGTATGTGAGTGTGGGTGTGGCTACTTTGGGCTATAAAGCCTCTGCTGGTTTCAGTTAGCTGAGGGGTTCTTCAGCCTTGGTTGCTGGAGACATCCTCCTGTTATTTACCATCTGCCAGTGGGGGCCACCCTTGTGGTCATAAGTTTATGTCTATGTGATGTTCAGTTGATATTTTCCGTTTGTTATTTGGTGCAGCTATGGATCTGGGTTCCTGTGTGTGGATGTGTGTTTGCTGGGTTCATTTAATGTTGTGTGGACATCAGCTTTTCAGCACAGGGATCCAGTCAGCAAGGCTGTGGCAGGTAGGTGGAACTAGTTCAGTTCACCTGCCATATCCATAGGACTGTTTGTGTTCCCCTTTTCCCTGCAGCTTGGCCAGTGAGACTCCTGTTCCTCCGTGTCCAGAAGGAACAGGTTGTCTTACCCTGCTTCTAGTTTAAGGCCACCCTGAGGGCTAGCAGGGACTTCAAGGTTCCGAAGTATGAGCCCTCCTTCCATCAGGGTCGGCTCATACAGCTAGGAGTCAGGGTCAGATTAGGGATGCAATTAGGAGGTGACCTGCTCCCTAATTCTGTCGTCCTGGTCGAGCAGCGACTACCATCTTCTGTCATCGCACGGCTGAGGGTTTTCCCCATCCTCAGCCGTGACACTTGCTTTATACTTCTCCACACTTTTATCCCTGACCTGTCTGGTGTGTTCGTTGGTTTTCATGATGCTGTTTGATCACTAATGTTCTCTAACAAACCTCTGGAGCCTTCACGGAACAGCTGTAGTTATACTGAGAATAAATTACACACAGGTGGACTCTATTTAATAATTAGGTGACTTTTGAAGGAAATTGGTCACACTGGATTATATTTAGGGGTATCAGAGCGCAAGGGGGCTGAATACAAATGCATTCCACACTTTTCAGATTTTTATTTATAAAAAATGTTGAGAAACCGTGTGTCATTTTCTTTTCACTTCACACATACTTGTGTTGGTCTATCACATAAAATCCCAATAAAATACATTTAAGTTTGTGGTTGTAACGTGAACAAATGTGGAAAAGTTCAAGGGGTATGAATACTTTTTCAAGGCACTATATATGAATTATACCCTGTCCAATACTCTCTATTCTCTATACAACATTTATCCCTATGTATGGTATTTCCAGCGACTATAGCTGCTGGTTTTGTTTTCACTGTATTATTTCACACACTAAACTATCATTGTTAGAACTAGACATGATTTTTTATTGATCTGGTATTTCATTTCACTTTCTTGTGTAGTGATACAGGCATACAGCTGCAGTCTGACGCCCTTGCTGCTAACACAGATCTCTCTAAGGCCTAACGTATATATTTTTTTGTTTACATTCCAATTTTTTGCGTTCCGTATAAGGACCGTATACCAAACCATTCATTTCAATGGATCGGCAAAAAAAACGGAAGGTACTCCGTATGCCTTCCGTTTTTCCGTTCCGTTCAAAGATAGAACATGTTCTATTATTGTCCGCATAATGGACAAGGATAGTACTGTTCTATCAGGGGCCAGCTGTTCCGTTCCGCAAAAAACGGAATGCACACAGACGTCATCCGTATTTTTTGCTGATCAGTTTTTTGCAGAGCGCAAAATACTGAAAAAGCCATACGGTCGTGTGCAAGAGGCCTAAGGGTTTATGCACATGCCCGTTGCCATTTTTCTGGTCCGCAAAACACTGATACTGGCTGTGTGTGTTCTGCATTTTGTGTTATGGAACGACCTGCCCTCTATAGAACTGTCCTATCCTTGTCCATAAAATGGATAAGAATAGGACATGTTCTATTTTATTTGTGGGGCTGCAGAATGCTTGAGCATAGACTCTGTTTTCCGTTCAGCATAACGGAAACCAGACGGATCTATTATGCCTGCCCATAGACTTCTATTATGACGGATCAAAACGGAATGCCTCTTAAAGGCTTCTGTTTTGATTTCCATCTTATGGGTCCGTTATTTTCTATTATAACCATGTTATAACGGAAAGCTATAACGGAATGCATAACGGTGATGAACAAGTCCTAACTTAGGTCTTTTACCAACAGCATATCATCATCTTCCCAAAATTAGATTCTACACAGGGATATAAATCGAAGCATATCCTTCTTCCTATGAGGGGAGATCTAATGACCATATATTAAGGGTCAGTACAGAGATCTCAACCACGTATCATCCTTGTGCTTTTCGCATCTGTATGTCTGTTCTGGAAAAAGACAGAACATATCCTATACTTGGAAAATGCAGTCCATGGACCCATGCTTGAGGCCTAAAAGTGATGTTTTAGTAAATAGGGTGGTCAATTTGGATATTATACCCTTGATAGGAAATCACAGGACTGAGCATGTAGTATTTCCAAACACTCAATAAGGGTCTGTTAATAAATACACTATACTGTATAAACAGTATATAAGCCCCTATACAAGACCCACCTGGAAAGGACATTTTTAGCATTGTTGGCAGCTATACAGTAGGGTGTGGGGTCAGGGAGGAAACATTCTGCCTCTCGGCTACATTCTTTTTTAGAAGATAAATAAAATAGAAGAATGTGAAGACATCATACCTGTGATCCAGACAGATTATTGCTGTAGTAGTCGGCTGGCATTATATTCTCTACAATGTCAAATAAACAGTAAAATGCACTCTCCTCGTCTTCCAGGACTAACAGAGCCATTGCAGCTAACCTACAAAATAGAAACTACGCTGTAATCGCATTTTAATGAGGTCATTGATTATTAGACTAATCTGATAATTATAAAGAATGGAAACACATTTTAAGGGGGAACCAGTCTCCATTTTTCTTCTGTAAAATAAACGCAGGTGAGTATACTGTTCTGCTAAACAAGGCTTGCAGGAGGCAAACTGATGTATGTGACACATAACTGCAGGGCCAGGTTTCTTCATGACCACAGAGATTCATAGGTCTTCACAGGAGCTGTATACATAAAACGGCAGAATATTTTTAACACTATTTGCAAAGTTGTTTCCCTTTTTTATTTAAATGTATACAATGGAGCAATATAAAATTCTCTTGTAAAAGTATATCCATTTTCAATGACTACAAGTTTCCTAAGCAAAGGACTTTGATTTCTAAGCAGAGTTGATTTGTTGATATGGCGTAGTGTCAGAACCCATCAAGTTTCTTACAATATCCTATACCAGTAATTAAAGGGGTTGTCCCCTTATGACAACTCATCCCTTATACACTGGGGCCCTCATTGATCACTAGAACTGCAGCCCGTGTTTCTCCTGTCTGAATGGAGGTACAGCCGCTCAATTCAACTCTATGGGGCTGCTAGAGATAGCCAAGAGCTTGTTACTTGGCTATCTCCGGCAGTCCCATATAGCTGAATGATATGGAAGCGTACCCCCATCAGTTAGACCCCTGCAGATCAGACACTTATCCCCTATCCTGTAGACCAGGTATACGTTGTTTTTGTTCACGGGCAAAACCCTTTTAAGGGATTTGCCAATGAACAAAAATTATAATCTATCACTATCCAATGTATAAACGCTGGGGGTCCATAGAAGTGAAGGGAGCAGAGCTCACGTGTGCACTAGGGGATTTATGATCATGGAAGTCCTAAGATACGTTTATAACCTATCCTGTGGATATATGCAGAAGCGGTTTTTTTAGCACTTACCTACCTTATCACTATATACGCATTGCTCACTGATGGCGCTTTGTGTAGATATTCCAGTATATGGCAGTTCTCTTTCCTGTAGTATCACTGAGATTCTGCTAGGAGGACAGAGCTGCTGGGTATGACAAGTGACTGGTTATATTACAGTTACATTTACCCTGTAACTGGGGTTGCCGCATCAGCTCCAGCAAAGAGAGAAGCTGTATTATATATAATTAAATGTATATTAACCCTTTATCTGCTATATAGAAAGGAATTTAAACAACCTCAGTACAAGAAACTCAGTTGAATAGACTATCCAAAAACAAATCAAAAACAGACATTAGTAGCATATCGGCTGCCAATGAGTAATTGGGGGTCACAATGGTTTGAGCTAAACAATGGTGGTGGAAAATTGTAGCAATGTCTGTGGTCAGACAGCTCCTTTAAATGAAGTGGCTTTCAGCCCCTGGAAATTGTGCACCAAAAGCTGAGAATAGTATAAAATAACAAACTGAGTAATATTCACCTCACAAATCCTCCACCCGTCCATGCTGTGGCTTTCCAGGTCCCCGAGTCCTGGCCTCCAGTGTCTCATCATGAACACATGGCTGTTGCAGCCAATCACTGGCTGCAGCAGACACCACTGAGTCACTGCAGATATGTCACCGCTGGAGGACAGTATACACAAACCAGTGGGGAACATGGGGACATGGGGGGACAGCGGGCTGGTAAGCCAAATGTTACTAGGTTTATTATTTTATAGCATTCTGAGCTTTGATTTAAAAATAATAATACATTCAAGGGCCTGTACAGCAGTTTAGTATAGTGTCGAAAGTTTTCAGCACTTATCTGAACCAGAGTCTTAATTGCCATTACAAAGATAACAACATTGCTGATATTGGTCTTCACTACTCTTAGTAGGCCACGTGACTGATGAACGTGATGCCGCTGACCTAGGAAGAGGCCACAGGATAGGACATCAACATGCAAATCCTGGACAACCACTTTAAATAAATCACCAACTAATGGTAAGCTTGCCTTATGGAGAATCAACCCAGCACACAGTACATAACATTTAACACATTTAGATTCTTCTTAGCAACAAAATACAAAGTGTTGCTTTATTAGTGACAGTATGACAACACATTTGTAAAGGGTTGCCAAGGAGAAACTGATAGAATTATGAGTGGTTTGAGGAAAGTGTCATCAAAGGGAAAGCAGTGTAAAATAAGAATGTGCAGACTTTGTATCACGCTTTTCATACTATAATCCCTTTGTGTCACAGCGATTTTCCATTTTTTACTCCCCACCTTCCTGGAGCCATTTTTTTTCCCCCATTCAAATAGCCGTTGTTTTTTGCGGGACACGTTGTACTTTCTAATGGTAACATTTAATATTGCATACAATGTAGGAAAAAATGCTGGATTTTTTTTCCATATGGATGGTATTGGAAAAAAAGCAATTCCTACATAAAAAAGACCTGTTAACTTCATTATCCAGGTCAGTTCAATCACAGTGATATCACCTTTACGGTATATCGTTTTAATACTTTAAAAAAAACTTAGAAAAAAGTTAAAAAAAAAATCTTTTCATCATCATATTCTGACCACTTTCTGATCACTTTTTATTCAATTCTTGTGAGGTGAAGTGGCTAATTGGCCATTAAATTTTTCGCTACAACGTTTACCTTAAAGGATAAATATGTTTGTATTTTAATAGTTTGGGAATTTTGGGATGTGGCAATATAAGTGATTTTTTATTGTTTATTTGTTTTTATTTTTAATATGGTGAAAGGGTGATGATTTGAATTAGTATTTTTATTTAACATATTTTTTTTTATATTTTTTTTTTACATAAATTTTCAGTCTTCCAAGGGGACTTTAACATGTGATCATCTGACCCCTTCTCCCATAGACTGCAATGGTTTGACATTGCAGCTTTTGGCAGATTTACTATGTTCTTATGTAGCCCTGCCTTCAGAAGGCACAAGGCTGCCATAGAAACCGAACGGCTCTCTTGAGCTAAGCGCGAGGGAGCAATTTGGCACGGGAGTGCAGATGTCGTGGTTGCAACTGACCACAGCATCCGAGGGGTTAAAAGTCTATGATTTGTGTTATCGCCGATCACAGACAATCCCTCTGAGTATCTGTTGTATAAAACAGCAGGCGCACAGTGGCTTATGGTGCCCAGTTTCTGAGTGGGCACCATCTTTAAAGTCCCATCATCAGGTGTACATGTATGCCTGATGTCATAAATGGGCTAAAAGCTATGAACACCTTTGATATAGAAATAAACGATTGCACATATATTAGTGGTTAACTTGAGGGGGGGGGGGGGATCGCACAAAGTTTCAAGTTGCAGTCTTAATTCTTTTGTTCATTTTCAGGCCCCCTGATAATCAGTTTACAAACTGCTCCTAGCCTCAGACTTTTCTAATGTGGATCCGTCCCTTCCTGTTACATATGCTGGATCTGTATGTCAAGAATGCTGATGTCTTGACTCTTCACTATATCACACTGCATTCACCTTCTATAGTCCATGAGGGATATCTTCTCCCTTTTCCCTCCCTAATGGTATCTCTGTAATGTCAGAAGAAGCAGCACAGCTAGCTATGTTCAGGAGCTGCACAGACTCTACAGCAAAAAAAATGGTAGAAATTTAAAATGAACATAATTTATAAAAATTGATTCATTTTGTATGTATGATGCAAATGAACAGGTGTCCATATGTCGGATCAGCTGCACTGGGGCCCAGAATGGGAGGGGGCACAGTGCTCCAGATTAGGGCCAAAATGATCACCAATGTGACTGAAAAATTGCACCAAAAGCTGTCCCTCTGTGGTGGCCATCAATATATGCGATTTTCTGTCCTCCTCCACTTGTTTCTGATTAGGATATGGAGCAGGGGGCTTAGTAGGTGACATACGGGCCACAGCAGTTTAATTCAGGAGGGCATATGCGATCGCTGGCCAGGTGGATAAGTACTTGATTCTCACAGCTTTAATTACCCCTGAGAGAGCATTATATACCCAGCCAGTGGCAGAGAGAAGGGTTTGGGTGGCCCCCAGGGCACTGGCCCACCGGGAAAGTCCAGTGTAAGCTCTATGGCTAATCCTCCCATGGGGATATTACTGAGGAGAGAGAAGAGCAGAGGGGGAATTACAACTGGGGGGCACTGTACATTACTACTGTGGAGGAGTGAGGGGGACATTACTGCTCTAGGGTCACTGTGAGGGACATTACTAATGTAGGGCCACTGTGGCCGATGTTACTGCTGTAGGGGCACTTTGGGGGACATTACTACTGTAGGGGCACTGTGAAGGACATTGATATTGGGCAGCACTGTAGGGGACATTACTACTGCGGGGGCACTGTGCGAGACATTGCTATTGGGCAAAATGTGTGGGATCTTACTACTGTGGGGGACATTACTAATGGAGGTGCACTGTGGGGGGGCATTGCTACTGGAGGGTCCTGTGGGGGACATAACTGGCAGTATCATTGAGGGCACTCTAGGGGAATTAATACCAGGGACAAAATAAGGAGCATTACTTGTGGCACTGGGGACTTCCAATACTGACGCACTATAGGGGTCATTACCGGGGCATTTTCTAGTATGAGGGCACTATTTGGGGCATTACTGGAGAAACTGGGTGCATTTTAATACTGGGGCACAACTGTAGTTTTTTTTGTACAGAGGCATTACTACTGGGGGAACTATAGGGGACATTATTAATACTGGTGGCACTATAATGGCATTTTCATTGGGAGTCAAATAGGGGATATTAATGCTGGAGGCACTGTATGGGTATTTCTATTGCAGGGGAATATTACAGGACATTATTTGTGGGGACACTCATTGTTGCTGGGAGCACAATGTAGGGTTATATTATTACTGTTGGGGGGGCATTTCAGTGGACATTATTATTACGGGGCATTCTAATTTCTGGAGGCACTATAGGCACATTATTTCTACTGGGCTCACTATTTTGTCAGCAGAATAGTATTTGGGGGCATTGGGGAGCACAGTATTGGGAGTGGCAGCAGGCTGATATTGACATTGAGTTTGTATTGAAAATGCGGGAGGTTGATGGAGAAATTGAGAAATCTAACATATTACAAACTTTGCAAAGACGAGATGCGGCTGAAAAAATTTGTCATGGTGAACTGGGTCAAACAGAGGAGATAAGGAAAGAGAACGTCTGAATCAAAGGAGATTTTAGTAGATGTAAGAGATATGTATATGTTTATGTCTAGTTTTGGGGGACAGGCACTTTCTTTGCACAGAGGCCCTCTGCGGTCTGTGTCCACCCCTGGCTTGAAGTCTTCTGCTTTTTAGTTTGGTGATCTTTTGGGCTTTGTCCAATGAAGTCTGCATAAATGTCTGTGAAGGTTCTCATTCATCCAGTTCATGGTATATTAGTGGTAATAAGTCAGAGCAACTGGACTTGTATATCATTTTTTCTTGAAAACATTTTGCTAGTCAAGTCCAGTTGCTCTGACTTATAACTGCTAATATGTTTGCATACATTGTAGAAGGGCCATGCTACTGATACCCACCAATGTCATATTCTAACAGGTTTTGTAGCAGGAGATGAATAAAACATTTAGACTTTTCCACCTTCAACGCCACAAGTTCTTCATTTTGCATGCTGCACTTACCAGACGCTGCAAATCTCCCTTTTTTAATACAAACTGGCGTTTTACCTGTTCAGTCCTTGACAGTAGCCAATGGTGGGGTTTTGCCATGAGTATGCTAATAGCACTCGTCTTAGCTTCTGAATGACCTCTGAGGTAGGACTGTTAAAGTGTTTATTATTGGTCAAAGTTCGATGTAAATCCAGTTCGATCTGCTGAGAGGCTGGATGTTGAGCACTCTCACATTTTCTCAGGAGGTCTTTGTAATGATTGGCACAGATACGAATCCGTCGACTTGTCAGCCATTTCCAGACACGTTTTCGGTGCTCAGTTGGGATACCACATCTCACCAGGGTTTTTAGCTCAGTTGAGTGGGACAACTCCTCAATGCTGTCCCATTTCATTTGTAAGGGCTTATCTACAACCTCATGAGTGAGCAGCTTGTTAGATCGAATTTCCAATGCCTGGATTTTGGCTAGAAGTTTCAAGTGTTCAACCTCATGCTCAGGAATGATCATGAATCCATAATCATCATATTCACTGGAATGAACAAAGTAGTAAAATATTATTTTCAAACTGAAGAATGCACAGCATTTTATCTGTATCCACCTGTGCCTGAATATTTTGCATTATTATTATTATATATTTTTTTTATTTGCACTATGCACAATGGCCAGGAGAGATGAAAAACCATGGCTCCCGGGCAACATAAAGTCATCCATTTCATTCCAAATATGAACAAAATGTAGAATTTGGGAGACAGCATCGTTTTCTACAGACTTCACTGACAAATAAATAAAATATATAGATCACCAAAAATGCTCATGTAAATTGAACAATTTAAAGCTGGATTATATAGTTTTTGAGACTACAACTTGTGACAACTTGGTCCTGCTAACGTAACAAAAAATACATATAAATAATGAAATAACTATGTTCTTGTCACTAAAATGGCATCAAGTGTACTGAAAGTTCCTAAATTGCTGATGCCCACGTCATAATATGTCTAAAGCCAAAAGGAATATAATTATTGTCTATGGTTTGCACTTGCTGTCCTGTCCTTATCTTATCCTAAACCAGTGGTGGGCAAACTTTTTAGTCAACTGAGCCAAATATCAACAACCGCGATTGAAATTTCTTTTAAGAGCCACATTTTTAAAACCTAAAATATATAGGAAGGTACATTGTTTTTAGTTTCAATAAGTGTCCGCTGATGATAATCAATATGAAGAAGATTACTAGCGTAGTATACACATAAATCCATCAGGGTGACATAAACTTCAGGTGAAAACATAAAAAGACTATCAGCCGCAAAAGACACACTATACTGAAATTGCCTCAGGGACACCCTATTTTTGTGGGGCTTATTAACTAAACTGCAATATCTCACCTTTCTACAGTTTGATCATTGCATTGTCCATTGGTGAATTATAATACATCACTGCGTTGCCTTTGGAGTCTGCACTTTTTATGTTGACATCGGACTTTGGGCATGACATAAATGATTTCTATGTCTCATGTTTTCTATATTTTTATTGCGTCAACAGTACCATTGAGGACTATTAGAGTGTGTTTTTACATATTTTTATATGTACTTTTTGTTATTTTGATCTTGATTATTATTTCATTTTATCTTTATAATTTTTTACTTTTATTAAACTTGTACGCAGAGCCAGTGCAAGGTGTGCACACCTATTTTATTACTTTTTCTGTTTAAATAGTTTACATGCCATGTTAATGATGATGCCAAATAATTAATGAGAGTCACCTGTAGAAGGAGGTAGCACACTTGACTATGCCTACTATGGCATCATGTTCGTAGCACATCAAGCGCCTGAGGCGGTGTTCTGTTATATTTCCCTACCCGGGAACTTTCACAACCCTCGTCACTTCCTGTTGTGAGGCAGCACGTTACGACGTTTGGAAGGAGGTGTGTACACCAAACTGAAGGCGATTATTCCGGCATCCTGTGTGATGATGCGCGTGGAAGGAAATATGGGCATGTGATATGAGATGTACACGCCCTCTACAGCTTTGTGGAACGCAAATGCGTTCCACAGGCAAGAAGACTGTAGTGCGGGCTTCACAAATCAGCAGGAGGGGTTGGTCTTTCGGGTATGTGGGAGCACGCACCTGTAAGAGCCGCATTCAAGGGGCTAAAGAGCCGCTTGTGGCTCGCGAGCCCCGGTTTGCTGACCACTGTCCTAAACCATAAACTATTTGGAAAATATGCAAGTTATCAGCGCTCTTTAAAGGATCATTTACACAGGTTAATGGAAGGTACATGTGGAATATATGATTGCTGCTATGATTAATCTTCTATCACGGATAATGTGAGGCGTTAAAACTAATATACTTTATTATAACTGATTAAAACCAGGGGGTCGTGTCCACAAATGTACATACAGTACATAGAGAGGCACAGTCAGGCAATATTGCCTAATGTATCGACTGGATTTAATGTTAACCAGTGGAATAGACAGTGACATAAAAAGGAAGCTGGGTAGGAGGTATCAATGCAAATGATTACCTAGGTGGCAGAGACCACTTGATCAGTATGTCGTTTCTGCCGGAGTTATGTCAGCTGCGATGATCTGACCATTATCACATAGTGTAGTATAATGAATGGTGATTAAAACCTATCTTCCCGCCACTAGATACAGCTCCCCAATGCCGCGTCTAAGGTTCAGCGCATTTCATCAAGATAAATTCATCAGGAGCAATTTACTTGGCAAACTGAAAGAGCTCGTAGTGGAACAAAACAAAAAACGCTGTTACTCTGTTTTTAATCAGTTATAATAAAGTATATTAGTTTTAACGCCTCACATTATTCGTGATCAGACTTGAGACGTTCACCTTGTTTATTTTTTTCAGAGCGGTACATTTTTATGATTAATCTTCTCCTATAAACTTTAAATTATGCTGGCAGCACATTCCCTGTTTACATGGGGAGTTGTTCTGCTGACTGGTAAGTAAGTTTTATGCTAGAAAAAGATCTGTTTAGCAAACAAACCAGTGTTTTCTATTTTGTTGTTTTATTGATGGGGTGTTTAGATACTGTGAGGCATGTGGATTATCATTTACTGGCAGCCCTGATTTTCATTTGATTTACCCTTTGCTTGTACACAGTCAGTGTACATGCAAAATATGTTCTTACCCCCCAGCCATCTGCTGTCAGATAGCAAGGAAGAAAACCCACCAGGGGTCCAGGCTTCAAGGAGGCCCCAGGTGGATAAAGTCACACCTCTTCCAGCTGACAGGCACCAGGAAGATGTAGCAGGAAAATGCTCGGCAGGAGGTCTCAGCCCCGGACCAGATCTATCACTTTCCCACAGACATGTTGGCACTGACATTTCATAAGGAATTATGAATCGTCCGTCTTTTTGTGATCCTGGGGCAAAGCCAAACATCCACGTGGTACTGGCTTGATGCTAGGATGCCAGGAAAGGGAGATATACATATCTATATGGACAAAGTCCTCACTCTGATCTGATAAAATCTTAGACACTTAGCCAATATATTTTGATCAAAACACATCTGTGCCCGCGTACCAAGCGCCAAGGTGGTCTCAGGTCAAAATATTTTGGCTAAGTGTCTCAGATTTTATCACATCAGAGTGAGGACTTTGTCCGTATATAGTGCTTGCATCTACTTTACTAAGTGCATTATTATTTTATTTCTGTGATTTTCTTGAATAATCTGGCCAGTGACATCCGTAAATTTATAGATATACATATCTCCCCACAGAAATCAAATAACGGTACCATGTTTGGACTCTACTTGTAGCCGGAACCCAGGCAGATCCGTTGGTCCCAGAACATTCTCACTGTGACCTACTGGCCTGGAGCTATGAACTCTAAAGGGTTTTGTGAGTCAGTTGCTGCCAGCCCAGCAGAGAGGAGGAAAAAAAAATAGTGCCATGGCATCAGTGGGGGCTGCCCTATAAGGCAAGACCATAATTAGACTAGGGCTAAACTGATGAAAGGTCCTCTTTAAGCTGACTGGCGTATAACTCCATTATGTTTCCTCATTTTAACTTCTTACCTGACAGGATTAAAGTGCACAGTGGATGGTTGGAGAGGTACTTTTATATCCGACTCTAAGGCATCTTCTATTAAACGTTTTATGACTGCACAGTATTCAGCATCCATATGTGGCAGAACTTCTTGCAGCTTTCTCAGTAAAATTAAATATTTGCTTTCTATCTGACAATTCCTAGCTTCCAGGTAAGAACTCTGTAATGGAAAAGAACTTCAAGTACAAGGATATTGTGTATTGTATGTGTGAATTACACCATGTATTAAAGCAAATCAGACCGTGTATTAAAGGGTTTCTCTGGGAATTAATAAGATAAAAATACTTAAATATATTTTTTTAATAAAAAAAAAAACAACTTTCATTAGTTATAATGGTTTGTTTGCTCTATGGAGCAATCATTATGAGAAATAAAATGGCCGCCATCCTATTAGTACACACGAAACCTGTCATAATCACACAACAGGACAAGCTAATTTACAATACTGAGGTAAAGAGCTGCCTCAGCATCCTCTCTGCTCTGCTTGTCAGGGATTATGATCCTGAATACAGCTGATAAGATATTCAGATAAATCTCTGTAGGAATAGAGGTCATGAGGAGACATGTAGTACAGAGAGGAGATGGGGATTTGGCTAATGAGCAGCAGCACTTGTCTGCAGTCTGCTGCATTACCAAAGCCCCGCATTACCACAGACTGTCCTGTCCGTCTTCTCTTTACTTTTGATGTCTCCTCATTCCTGACTCCATTCCTACATAGATTCAGCTGTATTCAGAATCATAATCCCTGACAAGTAGAGCAGAGAGGAGGCTGAGGCAGCTCTTTAGCTCAGTGCTCTGAAGTAACTTGTCCTGCTGTGTGATTATGACAGGTTTCGTGTGTACTAATAGGACATCAGCTATTTTATTTTCCCTGATGAATGCTCCCGAACTAATGAAAAGTATTTTGGAATATATTTATAATAAAGTAATATTAAAGTATTTTCAGTAAATGTATTTTACTAATTCCTGAAGAACCCCTTTAAAATGGAACTGTCTGCTTAATATGCTGTTCTATGTAAGGGTAGCACAATAAAGATACAGGTCCGTACCAGTAGTAACCAAAAACATTGTCGAGGAGTCCTGAGAGAATATATTATAGAGATATCTTACAAGGAGAGCAATCCTCCACCCCACTAGGACAGTGAACTGCATACCCTGAATATGTGCATACATAGCAACCTGTCAATTTGCATTCTGAAGGGAGAGAGAGGTAGGGGGAGTGCTCCCCTCATGAATACACTCATAAACTATGTGTCACTTGGATACTTTCAGTGCTCCTAGTAGCCATATAGCCCAAAATTATTTGTGCTGTTTTTGCATTAGTATGGATCTGTAGCTGTAATATTCTGCTATTACATAGGACAGCATTATATGCTGACAGATTGGCTTTAAAGTGTCACAGAACTTAAAGGGAACCTGTCACCTCCAACAAACATCCCAAGTTGGCAGCAGTACCTGAGAGTAGCCAGCAGTGTGTTTGTAACGATCATTTTCTTCTTGAAGGCAGATGCAGCAAAAGCTGTAAAAACGTTCTTTAATCCCCTGCCCGGTGCGCTTCTCTAGTCAGGCTTGAAGTCACGGAGGCAGCGGCCTCCTTGTTTCAAGTCACGGTGACCACGCCCCCTTGCCTGCCCCTTCGCTGTGATTGACAGCGCTTATGTACGACAGTTCGGCTGGCTTTGCCGAACTGCCGGCTGCCAGTCACAGCGAAGGGGACGTGGTTACCGTGACTTGAAACAAGGAGGCCGCTGCCTCCGTGACTTCAAGCCTGACTAGAGAAGCGCGCCGGCAGGGGATTAAAGAACGTTTTTACAGCTTTTGCTGCATCTGCCTGCAGGAAGAAAATGATCGTTACAAACACGCTGCTGGCTACTCTCAGGTACTGCTGCCAACTTGGGATGTTTGTTGGAGGTGACAGGTTCCATTTAAAAACATTTTTTGATACGTCATAGACACTTACCAAAGGTTTTAATTAGTGGGGGTCTGAGTGCTTAGACCACCACGAATCGCTAGAAGGATGAGAAGCTCTTACAACGCATTCTCTGTTTCCTCTCTGCAGGAGATGGAATCGGGACAGACTCATTGACTTTCTACTGAGCCCATCTCCTGCTGCGAGGAGGGACAACACGCTATGTGAGCTCTTCTCTCTCCTTGTTCTAGTGATCGCTGGGGGATCAGCACTCAGACCCCTACCAATCGAAACCTTTGATATGTCGCTATGACATAGCAAACATTTTTAACAGGTCAGTGACACTTTAAGGTATTCTTGGATATCACTGCTAGGGGGCATTTAGAGAGTGTGGTCAACTAGTCAATACATATTTTAATGGGGTACATTCACTGGGCATGCGTACTGCAGATTTAACTACAGCAATCTGTACAATTTCCAATAAGCATGATGGCCATTACCTTCATATGCTGAGCTGTCTCCTTTTTAGCTGTGTTCCTCCATAGCTGTGTCACTTGATGGATTTCAGAGTTTAAGAACTGGTTCTGCGTTTTATAGGCATCAATGTCATCCTTTTGAAAGATAACAAGTACAGTTAATGTTCTGTTAGAAGTCACTTACTCTAGGAGTTCACATATCACAGTTTACAACCATATCTGTTTGCATGGACAATTTGCTTACCATTAAGCTGTCAATTTTCCTCAATTGCCCTTGTAAGGTCTCAATGTCAGTTCTGTTTTTATGATCGGAATCAATCTGGCTAAGAAGCTGCTCATTCTGCTTCATGATAACTTGTTGTTTTGCATTGTTCTTTTCCATTAGCAATTGTACATGCTCCTTTAGTTCCTCCATATGAATCTCCTTGAAGCTAACACATTGTTCTAGGTCCAGCTTTTTCTGCTCCAGGGCCTCCACACGTTGCCTCAGGTCCTCAATTTGCCTAACCTTATGTCGTATTAATTCCAGCCTGTCTTTCTCCTCTGGGGCACTCAGATACTCAGAGCATGCTCTTTTTTCCTCCTGAGCAGACTCAAGAGCACGGTGAAGAAGCTTAACAAGATCCTGGTGGAAACAATAATAAAGGGAACTTACATTGTTGGAATTATTTACTTTCTAAGAATCGCTGATCACTTTAAATGTTCTTGCAGATTCAGTATAATACAATGGGGGAGATTTATCAAACTTGTGTAAAGTAGAACTGGGTTAGTTACCCATAGCAACAGGTTCCACCTTCCATTTTTGACAGCTCCTTTGGAAAATGAAAGGTGGAATCTGATTGGCTATGGGCACCTAAGCCAGTTCTACTTTACACAAGTTTGTTAAATCTCCCCCAATGTCTTTACTAGGCTCATATCTACCCCTTATATATTTACCCCTTATATTTTTTTCATTAGTGGTTTATTTAATAGATGTATAAAAATATGACATACTGTCCATTAGAATTCTGACCAAAGTAACACAACAGCTAAAATTGTTTCTTTACCCAAGACAGTACATAATTTTATACAGCAGGACTGTTACTGGTCACTGCTGCATCTATGGTTATCTAGAGTATCTTTCACCAAAATGCTATTTTTCTATGTTTTCGCACAAGTTATTCCAGAATTATGTAATATATTCTGCCCAATGATATGAGTATCCTATAACTCATACTGTGGTTCCCTTCAGCGCAATTCATGTGTTACACATAGCAAAACCTTCTCCCTGTGTAGATGTGCGCTTCTCCACTGATTCCAGTACACTTTGTGCCACCTTGATCAGTGGCCCCTATTTAGAGAAATAGTTTAGTGTTGTCGTTGCACCCAGAGGCTCCGCTCCTTTTCCTTGATGGCCGCATCCCCACCACTTTGAATGATACGTCCAGGCAGTGTAGATGTAATGGCGCCTGGCCCTGAAATTGCGCGGTAGTGCATTCATCACAGTACAGGGCTGAATGGTGCTAGGCAGAAGTCCATCTGTCCAGTGATCTCCAGCTCTGTACTGCATGTACGGGAATACACTGTTGTGAGATTTTAGGTCCGGGCGAGATTACATATACACTGCCTGTCCCTGTCAGTCAAAGTGGTGGGGACGAGGATTGCAGGGAAAAGGAGCGGAGCCACTAGTTAAAAAGGCAACCCCATCATTGTACCAAGTGGCTCATTTGCATAAACAAAATGTTTTTTTTCTGTAAATAGGGACCACAATAAGAGCTACAAGTGTACTTGATTTTTTATTTGTCTGATCTGAGCTTTGATTAACATTGGGGGTCTGATATGAGGTCTGATTGGGGGTTTTATTAACATTGAGGGGTCTAATCTGATGTCTGATTGGGGTTTGAGCTGGGGTCTAATTAACATTGGGGGTATGATCTGAGGTCTGATTGAGGTTCTTAACATTGGGTGTCAGATCTGAGGTCTTTTTGGGGGTCTGAGCTGAGGTCAATTTAACACTAGGAGTCTGAGCTAAGATCTGATTATCTTTGGGGGGTCTGATTGGGAGTCTGAGCTCAGGTCTGATTAACATTGGGGCTCTGAGCTGAGGTTTGGTGAAAAATATTTTCTTTTCTTATTTTCCTCCTTTAAAACCTTGGGGCGTCTTATGGGCAGGTGCATCATAGGATTTCTTTGCATCACCATATTCTGACACCCATTCATTTTTTTATGTTTCTATCCAGAGACCTGTATGAGGGTTTGTTTTTAGAACGGGGAGCTGTAGTTTTTGTTGGTACCACTTTGAGACGCATAGAAGTTTTTGATCACTTTTCATTAAAAAAATGTTTGGGGGGGGGGGAAGACGATAAAAATGGTGAATTACACATTTTTATTTTTTATTTTGTTACCGCTTTTCACCCTGCAGAAAAATATTTTCATGTTTTAATAGTTTAGACATTTTTGGACATGGCGATACTAATTACCATATGTCTATTTTTATATGTAAAAATGGGAAATGGGGATGATTTGAATTCATATTTTTTGTGTTTATTCATTTAACTTTAAAAAAAAATTTACTGTCATTTTTAGTTCCCTAAGGTGTCTTGAACATGCAATTGCACTTTATGGGATGTCAGGCCGGTGGTTGTCAGGTGTATGATACAGTCTGCACCTACGGCATATGGAGCATGCTCAGCTTGTGAGCCCGCTCCATACAAGGGTTGTCCAAGTTATTTTTTTGTTCTTTGCATGTGCTGCTGTGAAGCAGGCTCAGGTGGGATTGGGCTTGTGTAGATAGGTATTGGATGGAGTTAAGACATGTGACATAGTGTAAAAAATAAACTACTATGGGCAGCATGTAACCTGATCAGTGAGCTCATAATCCCTAATTTCTCTCAAGATGAGTGGAGATTTTAACATACCCAATGCTCCCATTAACTTATAAATTATGAAGACTGAAATTGTTTGCTACAAAGGAGATAACACTGACAGGTAGAACTAAGGCCAGACAGGAAACATTCATGAAATACATGTCTACCTTTTGAGACTTTAATTCTTCAGTTACTGCTTGAATTTGGAGCTGTGAATTGTTCATCTTTTCATGAGAAATATTATCATGATTAGATGGGAGGCATCCATTTTGCTTCCTTGCTTTCCTTGCAAAGTTTAATGATGGAGACATTTTCTCAAACTGTTTTGCAGTTCCTTCTACTGTGAGAAAAGGATATAAATGTGATTGCATTAATCTTCCCAAAGATGTAATATCTACGCCAAGTCATGGCAAAAATTACTGGAATAACTGAGCACTTTGGACGCTGTAAAGAACAGCAATTTGTTTTTATGAGACTTCTAATAACCGTCATTAAGTAATGATGAAACAGGTATGTGAAAATGAAGCTGTAGGGTGATTTCCACTGCCCTATCTGAGAGCAGTATATGATTGAAAGAGAGAAGCTGAACTCTGTAATAAATGTATTTTCATATATTTGGGGCATGGTGTCTCAGTAAAAAAAAACTGAGTAAATCCTGACAGGACTCTTAGGAGAGACAGTATCTCTCCCCACTCATCATGAACAGGATAATAGGAGAACTGTCAATCACTCTTTCTTGGTGAGGCGATCAGGACTCTTACCTTCTCTCATAGGAGTCCTGTCTGGATTTACTCTGCTTTTAACTCAAAAATGTTGCTCCAAATCATAGAAACCTATACATCACAGGGATCAGTTTCTCTCCTGCTGCTTTTCTCAGATAGGGAAGCAGAAATCACAGGTTTACATATTACTACATATTACACTTTTAATTATACAACTGTGTGCTTTGCACTGGAGACCTGCTACATAGACATACACAACATTGGGGTCAGTAATGTAAACGTATATACAAACGTCTCACCTCTACACTGATTAAATATTAGGATACTTTAGGTGACCGGTCAGCTGACTACCCAGTATCAGCGTACATAAACTAGAAAAATTACATATATTACATGGTTTTGAATAGACACTATTCACAAAAAGTTTGAGATGTTTGGCTTTCAGGTGAAATTTACGAAAATAGTAAAAAGTTCACACTACAGTGATACTGTATATAATGAAAGTAGGGCATTTAAGTAGAAGCATGCAATGGTGATTTCTTCATCTCAAACAATTTATTGGAACAAAAGCCAACAAAAATGTAAATGTCTCAATAACGTGTCATGTGGCCTTGAGAATCAATTACAGCTTGACAACGAAGTCTCATGCTGTTCACAAGTCGACTTATTTTCTGCTGAGGCATGGCATCCCACTCTTCTTGAAGGGCAGCCCACAGGTCATAGAGGTTCTGGGGTACAGAGTTACAAGCCTCTACACAGCGACTCAGCTGATCCTATAGGTTTTCAATGAGATTCAGGTCTGGAGAAAGTGCAGACCACTCCATTTGAGGTACCCCAGTCTCCAGCAGCTGTTTCCTAATGATGCGACCTCCATGAGCTGGCACATTTGTCATCCATGAAATTGAAATTAGGTCTGTGTTGTTCACGCAGAGGCACAATGATTGGAATAATAATGTTATTCAAGTAGTATGGGCTTGTCACTGTACCATTCACAAAGTGTAGGGCAGTTCTGTATTGACTAGACACACCTGCCCACACTGTAACACCACCACCACCAAAGATCGTCTGGTGACAACAGTGGCTGATGCATAGAGCTCTACTTGACATCTCCAACTTCGTTGGCAGCCATCATTTCTGCTCAGCGTGAATCGACTTTCATCAGTGAACAGCACTGAGGCCCACTGGTCCTTTATCCAGCGTAGATGCTCCCTGGCCCATGTAAGACGATTACGCCTTGGTCAGGTACCCTTGCCGGTCATCTAGCACACAGACCACTGCTGATATAAATGGTTTTGAATGGTCTGATGTGACATTTGGGTTCATCTCACCTCCATTAAATGTGCGCTGAAATGTGTGGCATTCTTCATCCGGTTCTGCAGGGCATTTTTTTTTCTGAAGTGGTCATTAGTGTGGGGTATGGCCAAAGGACGCCCACTTCTATGCCTTTATGTGACTCTTCCAGTCTCTCTGTATCGCTGTTGCAACCTGCTGATGACACTCTCACTCTGTGACACTCTAAGCTCAGTGGCCACTTCCACTGGAGAACATCCTGCTTAAAGCTTTGTAAAGGTGAGGTACTGTTGATCAATTGTTATGTGTCATCTTGGTCTCATGATGTCAAAATGTGAACAGCATGAGGAGGACTGTTTAAATACCAATTCTAAATGAACCAGGAAATGTATTGGGTGATTCATGGATCAAACACCTGTTGTGAATTTTGCAGATAAGCTCCTTGTTAGAGAACAGCAAGTTGTGCAAAAAGTACTGAAACACTGAACAGTTGGATATGTAAATTCAACATTTTAGAGAAGGTCACATTAAGTTCACCTAGAAAAGTCCTGAAATTTCACCCAGAAGCCAAATATCCCTAACTTGTTGTGAGTAGTGAATAACAATCCATACCTATATTGTATGAAAGTTACATATTAGATGTTCCAATCCACAAGATTGCATGGAATACATCTATGCACAAAGCTTAGTTGAATTTTGAGAGAAGATCAATACTTATTCTGGCACCCACTGCTTCATTGCCTTTGAATTCACAACCTTTCCCTTGTTTGATTACATAATATTTATAATTAATTTACATAAGTGTTAAAAAACCATAATCAGCATGGTAAAGTACATAATACCCTTTGACCTGCATCATTCTTCTACAAACGTATGTCAAGGGCTCTGCATAATACATACTTAAATGCTGATCATATGTTTTTTTCCCTGTGTTGTTCTATGGATTTGGCACTGTGTTGTTTTTTATACTTTGTGTGTGAAACATATTTATCTTCCGATTTAGCTATGTATGTAGTTTCCATCTTTGCATTTAAAGTTTTTATTTTACTGCTTACATATTGTACTGTAAATTATATTCCAGTAACTTGTTTTGTAAGGCCAAAACTGCATCTACATGACCAGGAGCCTAGTAACAATGAACTGTATTAATAAAAGCCTGTCTTTCTAAAATTTGCAGAGTACACAGTGGACTTTTTCAGGAAGATCTCACTATTAACTATATAATTTGTGCCTGCAATTTTCGCAGTCAGGTTGTCATTAAGTTTAATGCAAACATATGCCATT
Organism: Bufo gargarizans; assembly: GCF_014858855.1. Classification (NCBI taxonomy): domain Eukaryota; kingdom Metazoa; phylum Chordata; class Amphibia; order Anura; family Bufonidae; genus Bufo; species Bufo gargarizans. The sequence goes on from NC_058080.1 coordinate 313,587,285, forward strand.
ACATGGCCAGCTTAACCCAGGTCAATAATAATTACATCTCAAGATAATGATCTGATCAAGATCTGTTCATGGAAGCATGGTATAGCAATGACACAGCAAGTTCAAACTAATACAAATGCTGGTTATTCACTGTCCTGGAAAACCTTTTAGGGACCACAATTCCAGGGCTAGGTTCCGGACGGGGGCCCAATTAGTGGGACACCCCGTGGCTAGTTTTGGAGGCTTATTGTAGGGCTGTGAGGGCCAGTTAGGGATAGAAAAGAGGAAAAATCATCGTTTTTATTCCCTCTACATACCCTCCAACTGCCGAAAAGGACCACCCTGTCTGATAAAGACATAAAGAACACAGGTGCCTGGAGTACATCAAACCTGTACGGTAGGACACCTGGTGGTGTGTCTTCTTCTTTTCAAGCGGTGCCGCCGTGCACCTATATGCTGTGGATGTATGAGTGTGCAATATGTAACACGGATATATACATACATCCATGTCATTATTTATGTTGTGTTTGTCGTTGTGCATATAGTTTTTTGTTGTTTAATATTTGTTATATGTCCACCTTGATGTATCAGATATTGGTGCCTGTGTGTACCAAATCCGACAACTTGCGGCTTGAATACTGATGTGTACCACTCTAATTGTCTAGACCTTGAAACATCACGTTTGGAATACATCAGTTATTTCACATTTTTGCCTTTGTGGACATTTTAGTATTGCCCTCAGTACAAATCCCGTTATTGTGGGATACTGCGAGCAATCTACGATTACCTACCTCTTTATTTTCACCTTGAGGAACAAAATCTCATTTATCTTATAAGAGCTATAATAAAAGCTAAGTTTTAATTTATCCAGATCACTAAAATACGATTTCAAAGATTTATGTGAGTGATTATATACAAATAATCCATATTTAAGTTTACTCTGTCCTGGAAAACACCTAAACTGAGATAAGGCTGGTTTAATCTTTCTATGTCTTTATGCATAATAACAGGAGCAATCCAATTATGAGTGATACACAACAGCAAAGGGTGTATTACATGGGCAGATTTCAAGCCCGATGAATGGTAACAAGTGTTCGTATGTCCACTGGTTAACGATCGGGCAATCGTTTATCGGGCAATACAGATCTTTAAGCATGCTGAAAGATCAGGATTTACTGGAGGCAGATCGTACCGTCTAATTACAATCTGCTGTCGTCAAACCACTATAGCATCAGGATGAGCGATGGCATAGCGTTCGCTCCTCCCCATGCTGAGGAGGAGATTACTGCATGTAATAGCAGGGGTCTCCTCTGCTAGTGAGCAGGCGATTGGCGGGAAGAAACGTTTCCCTCCCAACAATCATCTAAGGGGGTCTAATACACCCTTAAAGTGGTTATTCCAACCCCTATAATGACCCCCCTAATGCTAAGCACCTCATATATCGCTCCTGATCCCTGCAAGGCCGATGCTGCATCTCCCTACATCCGGCAATGGAGGAAGGGTGGGGGGTGCAGCTAATAGCAGGCTGTGACAGGGACTGGCCTCCCTAGCATCGTGGGTGACGCTAGGGAGGCCGTGCGGAGATCAGAAGCCGTGCAGGTGCCGGGGAGCGGGATAAGTATAATATATGAGGGGCCCGGGCATTGAGTGGGGGTCATTATAGGGGTTGGATAACCCCTTTAATATTAATAATGGTTGCTCTTCAAGGCTAGCGCAAGATAATAGCTTACAAGCTCTTGTTCATTATTTGCAGTTGACTCTACTAAAGTAGTTTCTTTATATCATTGCTTTGAGTTGAGCAGTAGTATCATCTGCTCCAACATTTGCAGGTCTGTGAACTGAAGTTGTGGTTTATAATGGGTCTTCCTAAAACACTATATGTAATGTGTACAAAATATTCTATGAAACTGAAATATACCTTCTGCTGCTTGTTCAGATTCTTCAAAATGAAAAACACTCCTACTTAATTGAAAAGGCTTTGAACCACAGATGTTACGAACTGTGTTCCTGGAAAAACAAAGAAATAATCAGATGATCAATTGGTAAAAATTATATAATTCTTAGAAAGGCAACATGAATTTCTTTATATTAACAAACACTGTAATGAGTGTGTCTATGTAACATGCAGAGATTTCTGGCCTGCCTCTTGTCACTACCTCAGTGTGCCCTAACTATCACTGCCCATCACCCTGCCAATCTGACTTGCTGCCAGCTCTGCTAGTTAGGCTCTATTACCTACTCTTCCCTCTTACTTAATAAGCACAGGCTAGAGGGGCAGACCTAATGACAGTATGTGTAATGAAGCACACTTACTGTCAGTGCAGAACGCTGAAGACCTACTTTGTTAGGGAGAGATGTTTCTTTGTACTAGAAAACAGGCTATAAGGACAGCCTGTCTTCAGCATTCTACTGAGTGCTGAAGATGACTAAGGAGCACACAGAGGACGGCATCTCTGCCTCCCTTCTGTCACTACCTCAGTCCCTGCCTCCCTAGATGTGCCCTTTGTCTACTGTCTCCTTGCGTAGCTGACTTGTTGTTGGTCGCATGACACTGCTAAGGATCAGAAGGGAGGGGATAACTCACAAATATAGCAACTGATGAAAAGATTACATTCACTACAGTTTACATCATGTACCTTTCTAACAAGTCAGAAAATAATGTTTTTTTGTGGGAATGCTACTTTAGGAGATATTTATAGGAGATATTTATCATTCAAATCACAACCTGTTTAAACTTTCCCCTTTAGTTAGCGCTATAGGTGCCATCGGCGCTGTATAAAAAGATTAAGGGCTTATGCACACGGTAGTAAGTCGTTTGCAGTCAGCAAATTGCAGATCCGCAAAACATGTATACCGGCCGAGTGCATGCCGCCATTTTTTTTATTACTCAAGCAGAAATGTCTTATCCTTGTCTGCAAAACACACTCGAATAGGACAAAGACACTTGGGGATGCAGATGTCACACGGGTGTGCTTTCCCCATCTTTTGCGGCCCCATTGAGATGATTGGTTCCGCACCAGATCTGGAATTGCACTGAAACTAGAGCCATGTGCATGAGGTGTCTTTTTAACTTTTTATTCCATATGTCGTTTTTTGTACTCTGGTTGGACGTTAACAATGTTTCATTGGGTGTGTACCTGTACAATGACAAAGTTGAATCAAATCTTACCTGTTACATGTATAGGTTTATAAGCTCTTGTCCTCACTACATGTGGCTTCCCAGCCATATATTATTGTACACTTGGGGCACCAGGGCTTTTGTAGCATTAATTAATATTAAAATCTGGCAGTAAATACGAAGAGCCATATCTCTTGGTCATATCTTCAATAGACTTTTCCTTTTTAATTTACACCTTCTGTTATATGTGAAGAGGCAAAACATTGGGGACATCTGTTGTACAGACTAGACCAGTGGTGGCGAACCTATGGCACGGGTGCCAGATGTGGCACTCACAGTCCTCTCTGTGGGCACCTGTGCCCTGGTAAAAGTCTATGGTGTACCAATATGCCTTAGACTTTTCCTGCCATTCATCAGCGCAGGGCGCACTATGAACAGCACAGGCAGCGCACTAAATGTAGGCACGCTACTATAGATAAATAATAAAGGACATGGAAGATATACTATAGTGGTATTCAGGTTAAATTGCCGTGTTGGCACTTTGCGATAAATATATGGGTTTTGGGTTACAGTTTGGGCACTTGGTTTCTAAAAGGTTCGCCATCACTGGTCTAGACTAAAACAAAGATATATTGTAGTGTGTCAATATAACTGCATCACACACAGCAGGAGCATAGCTATAGGGGGTGTAGAGGTAGCAGTTACTACCGGGCCCAGGAGCCTGAGGGGGCCAAAGACCCTTGTGCCAAATAAGAAGACACTGGTATTATAGAAAGTGCATGCTGGTCATGTTACACTTCTTGCTGTAGGGAAGGGGTAAGGCAGTTTAAAATTTTGCCTCAGGCAAGGCTATGTGCTCCCTTGCCCCTGGCCACAAAGCACTGAGGAAACCTTAACTCCCCACAAAATGGTGTCCTCCACACTGGGTACTAAAAGAAATGACAGACAAGTTCTTAGTACAGCCATGCAGAGTTGGTACTCTGGTACAGTACCGATCACCAAGTCATCACTGGTCATGGGTTGACAAGTGTGTCCTGAATTTCCACTGATCTATTTTAGTATTGTTGTGTAATAATTTACAGTGTAAACTAATTCCTATGCCTATAATACTTCCCTAATTATGCAATGATAACATTTCATATATTGCATTATAAATGATACAAAAAACCTTGCCACACAAATCTACCCACAGTGCAAACTATGAAATTCCCCAAAGTATACTACTAAATTCTGCATCTATAGCTAAAACAAGCCTCCATTGTGAAGCTACCATTCACTTCAATGAGGCAGAGTGTGACACCAAGTACTGCCGCTATACAATGTACTGTGCTGTGCTTGGCAATGTGTGAGAAGGCCGCTGCATTCACAGGAGCGCTGTTGCTATCTCAAACAGCTGATTGGCAGTAGTCTCAGGTGTTGGACCCCTGCCGATCAGATACTAATGACCTATCCTGCGGATACGTCATCAGTATTAAAATCTCGGAAAACCCCTTTAATCCCCTCATTCACTACAATTTTGTGGCCGCATAAAAAATGCGCTAAGCCAACAATCAAGCATTTGCTATAGCAGCTGATGGTCTGTTTATATGGAGCAATGACTGCAAACGAATAGCCAATAATCAGAGCACACTGAAGAAAAATATGGTCAAGTACATGAGCCCTTACAGTGCCTTGCAAAAGTATTCCCCCCCTCCTTGACTTTTTTTGTATTTTGGTGTCTCACAACCTGGAATTAACATGGATTGTTTGAGGATTTGCATAATTTAATTTACAGAACATGTCCACAACTTAGAAAAAATAATTTTTTTTTTAATTTTTATTGTGAAGCAAACCACAAATAGGACAAAATAACAGAAAAAGTCAATGTGCTTAACTATTCACCCCCCTAAAGTCAATACTTTGTAGAGCCACCTTTTGTGGCAATCACAGCTCCAAGTCGCTTTGGATAAGTCTCTATGACCTTGCCACATCTTACCACTGGGATTTTTGCCCATTCCTCCTTGCAGAACTGCTCCAGCTCCTTCAAGTTGGATGGTTTGTGCTTGTGAACAGCAATCTAAGTCTGACCACATATTTTCTATTGGATTGAGATCTGGGCTTAGACTAGGCCATTCCAACACATTTACATGTTTCCCCTTAAACCACTCAAGTGATGCTTTAGCAGTGTGTTTGGGGTCATTGTCCTGCTGGAAGGTGAACCTCCGTCCTAGCCTCAAATCACGCACAGAGTAGTACAGGTTATGCTCAAGACAATCCCTGTATTTAGCACCATCCATCTTTCCCTCAACTCTGACCAGTTTCCCAGTCCCATCCCCACAGCATGATGCTGCTACCATCATGTTTTACTGTGGGGACGGTGTTCTTTGGGTGATGTGATGTGTTGGGTTTGTGCCAGACATAGCGTTTTCTTTGATGGCCGAAAAGTTCAATTTTAGTCATCAGACCAGAGCACCTTCCTTCATACATTTTGGGAGTCTCCCACATGCCTTTTCGCAAACTCACAACGTGCCTTTTTGTTTTTAGCTGAAAGTAATGGCTTTCTTTTGGCCACTCTGCCATAAAGCCCAACTCTATGGAGCGTACTGCTTATTGTCGTCCTATGTACAGACACTCCAGTCTCTGCTGTGGAACTCTGCAGCTCCTCCAGGGTTACCTTAGGTCTCTGTGCTGCCTCTCTGATTAATGACCTCCTTGCCCGGTCCGTGAGTTTTGGTGGGCGGCCGTCTCTTGGCAGGTTTGCTGTTGTGCAATGTTCTTTCTATTTGGTTATGATAGATTTGATGGTGCTCCTGGGGATTATCAAAGATTTGAATATTTTTTTATAACCTAACCGTGACTTGTACTTCTCAACAACATTGTCCCTTACTTGTTTGGAGAGTTCCTGGGTCTTCATGGCAGAGTTTGGTTAGTGATGCCTCTTGCTTAGGTGTTGCAGCCTCTGGTGTGTATATGTAATGACAGGTCATGTGACACTTAGATTGCACACAGGTGACATCATTTCACTAATTATGTGACTTCTGAAGGTTATTGGTTGCACCAGAGATTTTTAAGGGCTTCCTAACAAAAGGGAGGAATACATATGCACATGCCAATTTTCTGTTTTCTATTTCTAAACAATAGTTTTTTTTATATATTTTTCTCATTTCACTTCACCAACTTAGACTATTGTGTTCTGATCCATCACAAAAAATTCAGATTAACAAAACATTGAACTTAAGGCTGTAATGTAACAAAATATAAAAAAAGTCAAGGGGGGTGAATACTTTTGAAAGGCACTGTATACCACATAACTTCAGGGCAGGCACCAGACTTTGTTTCTTGAATCTTTAGATTGTAAGCTTTTTTTTCACTCCTATTGTATATTATAACTGGTATATTAAACTTCTTTTAGCATAAACATTGTGGGGGACCTTTTCTATGCTATATACTTTTGTGCAGTCAAAAAGTCGCAGTTTTCTCCCCGCAAAAAAAAAAAAAGGCAACGTACAGGTATGTGGAGGACAGACTGGAGATCAGTGGGGCTAAAAGACTGGAAGAAAGACAAGACAGAGGGGATATGATAGAAACTTTTAAATACATAAAGGGAATCAACAAGGTAAGAGGAGAGAATATTTAAAAGAAGAAAAACTGCTACAAGAGGACATGCTTTAAATTAGAGGGGCAAAGGATTAAAAGTAATATCAGGAAGTATTACTTTACTGAGAGAGTAGTGGATGCATGGAATAGCCTTCCTGCAGAAGTGGTAGCTGCAAATACAGTGGAGTGTAAAGCATGCATGGGATAGGCATAAGGCCATCCTTCATATAAGATAGGGCCAGGGGCTATCCATAGTATTCAGTATATTGGGCAGACTAGATGGGCCAAATGGTTCTTATCTGCAGACACATTCTATGTTTCTAATGATATGCGAGCTAACACAAGCATTTTGCGAGTATATCTAAAGTGTTGCGGATATCAATTAACTCACTGTACTTCACTATATAGAAACATCAATTACATTTTTTTGGGGGAGAAAAACCTGGTTCACCACAAAGGTGGTGTAGTGGAGATGTACACCAGCAATTGGTTCTGTCAGTAGGGAGGAGAATCTGTGTGTGCAGTGTGGAAATATAGAGTAGCGCAGATCATGTAAGAAAGGTTTTACATATAGCGAAACACTGTTGGTAAAAAGCGTAGTTTGACTATTTATTGTGCGTAACATAACAATTATGGATTCCACTTACTGTATCTCTTTCCATGGGTGTTTGAGAGAGATATTTTGAAGGGATGTTGATTCCTGGGGAACTGGCATGGAAGCCACAGTCAATCCTACCACTTCAGTTGGTGTCTTCACAGGAGACAAAAAGTCACCATCTAATAAGAAAATGTTTTTGTACTATTAGAACATACTGTATTTATAAATAACAGTAAAGGGCATCTGTCAGCAGATTTGTACCTATGACTGGTACTGGCTGACCTGTTGCATGTCTGCATGGCAGCTGAAGGCATCTGTGTTGATCCCATGTCCATATGTCCCCACATTACTGAGAAAAAAGAGGTTGTTATACTATTCAAATGAGCCTCTAGAAGCAACGGGGGTGTTACCATTACTCTTAGAGGCTCCACTTTCTTTACTGCTGCCACACCCTTTGTACTTTGATTGACAGGACCAGGCAGTGTAAAAGTGATCACACCTGGACTTGTCAATCAAAGTGCAGGGGGCATGGCAGCTGCAGAGAAAGCGGAGCCTCTAGGTTTTACGTCAACACCACTGTTCCTCCTAGAAGCTCATTTGTATATATTAAAGCATAATCTTTCTCAGGAATGCGTTATATATGAACATGGGACCAACACAGATGCCTTCATCTGCCATGCAGACATGCTACAGGTCAGTCAGTTTCATAGGTACAAATCTGCTGACAGATGCCCTTTAAGACTTAACATTAGTTTCGAGAACATCTATATGACATTTTATTTTCTGCATTGCTTATCTTCTGAAGGTAAAAAAAGATCAGGAATGATAACATATCTAATACAGGGAGTGCAGAATTATTAGGCAAATGAGTATTTTGACCACATCATCCTCTTTATGCATGTTGTCTTACTCCAAGCTGTATAGGCTCGAAAGCCTACTACCAATTAAGCATATTAGGTGATGTGCATCTCTGTAATGAGAAGGGGTGTGGTCTAATGACATCAACACCCTATATCAGGTGTGCATAATTATTAGGCAACTTCCTTTCCTTTGGCAAAATGGGTCAAAAGAAGGACTTGACAGGCTCAGAAAAGTCAAAAATAGTGATATATCTTGCAGAGGGATGCAGCACTCTTAAAATTGCAAAGCTTCTGAAGCGTGATCATCGAACAATCAAGCGTTTCATTCAAAATAGTCAACAGGGTCGCAAGAAGTGTGTGGAAAAACCAAGGCGCAAAATAACTGCCCATGAACTGAGAAAAGTCAAGCGTGCAGCTGCCAAGATGCCACTTGCCACCAGTTTGGCCATATTTCAGAGCTGCAACATCACTGGAGTGCCCAAAAGCACAAGGTGTGCAATACTCAGAGACATGGCCAAGGTAAGAAAGGCTGAAAGACGACCACCACTGAACAAGACACACAAGCTGAAACGTCAAGACTGGGCCAAGAAATATCTCAAGACTGATTTTTCTAAGGCTTTATGGACTGATGAAATGAGAGTGAGTCTTGATGGGCCAGATGGATGGGCCCGTGGCTGGATTGGTAAAGGGCAGAGAGCTCCATTCTGACTCAGACGCCAGCAAGGTGGAGGTGGAGTACTGGTTTGGGCTGGTATCATCAAAGATGAGCTTGTGGGGCCTTTTCGGGTTGAGGATGGAGTCAAGCTCAACTCCCAGTCCTACTGCCAGTTTCTGGAAGACACCTTCTTCAAGCAGTGGTACAGGAAGAAGTCTGCATCCTTCAAGAAAAACATGATTTTCATGCAGGACAATGCTCCATCACACGCGTCCAAGTACTCCACAGCGTGGCTGGCAAGAAAGGGTATAAAAGAAGAAAATCTAATGACATGGCCTCCTTGTTCACCTGATCTGAACCCCATTGAGAACCTGTGGTCCATCATCAAATGTGAGATTTACAAGGAGGGAAAACAGTACACCTCTCTGAACAGTGTCTGGGAGGCTGTGGTTGCTGCTGCACGCAATGTTGATGGTGAACAGATCAAAACACTGACAGAATCCATGGATGGCAGGCTTTTGAGTGTCCTTGCAAAGAAAGGTGGCTATATTGGTCACTGATTTGTTTTTGAATGTCAGAAATGTATATTTGTGAATGTTGAGATGTTATATTGGTTTCACTGGTAAAAATAAATAATTGAAATGGGTATATATTTGTTTTTTGTTAAGTTGCCTAATAATTATGCACAGTAATAGTCACCTGCACACACAGATATCCCCCTAAAATAGCTAAAACTAAAAACAAACTAAAAACTACTTCCAAAAATATTCAGCTTTGATATTAATGAGTTTTTTGGGTTCATTGAGAACATGGTTGTTGTTCAATAATAAAATTAATCCTCAAAAATACAACTTGCCTAATAATTCTGCACTCCCTGTATACCTGATCCTTCTTTCTCCTAGTAGCAGACTTCAGGGGACAGTCAAGCATCCCCATACAAAATGGATACGCTTGCAACTGGTGGGTTTGGAACTAAGAACTGAGCATGCTATTGAAGCACTCCCACAAAACTTTTATTTTTCTGAACCATTAGAAAGGTAACTGCTTACCATCCCCTCCTTTCTGGTCCTCGGCTTTGTCATGGGACATGGGACACTCTGACTCCCCAACTGACACAGCATCTTATATGTGATAGTATTTTCCAGACTAAAGAATGTTTCCAGAAGACATTATTCACAGGGATTCCAGCTGTAGAGAGTTTACCCTAGTTCATATTTTTTAGCAGAAGAGGGATAAAGCTAGACGTTACCAGCTCTGTGGCATCCACTGACGGGGGCCAGGAGTGAAGAAGGTAAGAGCACAAAGACAGTATTTTCTAACCTGCTTATATGACTAAATATATTCACACATAGTTAAATTATGTACATATAAAATTGGTCAGAATTTGCTGTATAGTGTTTTCATATAATAAATGGGTCATCGATGGGTTATTTAGATTAGAGAAGACTGTGAACCTGCCCCCAAAATGAACCATTATGATCCAAACAGTGCATCTGCTAGGCTCCATGCCTTCTTCTCTAGGTTGTAGTTTATCAGATAATTTACCAATTCATAAGAAAACTAGGAACAATCTACTGAGTTCCTGTAATCGACCTACTCTTTCTATGGAAGCAGTAGCGGTACTTAATAGGCCTATTACAACCAAGTAGATTGCGGAGAGATCTTATAGAAGACCTCCAAGAGGCGAAAGCACCTGGTTTTCATATCTCTGTTATAAAATCTTTAAATTAGAATTACTTTCTCACATGTCCTCTCTTTTTAACTCTTTTCTGCAAGGCAATTTGGTCCTTACTTGTATGCCTCACTCATATCACTCTAATTCTAAAACCAGGGAAGGACTCTCTAGAATGCCAGAATTACAGACCTATGGCCCTCCTTAACACTGATCTTAAAATATTCACAAAGGTTTTGGCCTCTTGATTGAATTATTTTCTCCTTTCATTAATTCACGAGGACCAAGTTGGTTTTGTACCTTGTCGGGGTGGAGGTAATACATGGAGAGCTATTGATTTGCTCGAGATTGTAAATTGCTTATTGTTAAGTTTGGATGCTGAAAAAGCATTTGATTGATTAGATTGGCCATTTATGTTTGCTGCCTTGAGAGCTTACGGTTTCAGTGGCCCCTTTCTTGAGGCCATACGTGGTCTGTACTCTACCCCAACAACGACTGTCGAATTCCTGCATGCATATTCCCTGCCAATATCTATTAAAAACGGCAGACTTCAGGGATGTCCCCTGTCCTGCTAATTGTTTGCACTTTGGATAGAGCCTCTGACTGCTGCCATTAGGTTAAATCCTAATATTCAGGATGTTATGGTTAGAGACAAGGAATGTAAAATCTCTCTAGTCGTGGCTGACGTCCTCCTAACTCTAACTACCTTGCATATCTCTCTGCCTAATCTCCATTCTACTTTACAGGAATTGGGAAGCTATGGGGCTATAAGGTCAATACTATAGGGAAACTCCAAATGAATTTTCTCTATCAGTGAATACGGACTCACTCTGCTATCTAGGGGTCAATATAACCCCTCCTTACGCAGATTTATATAAATCCAACTTTCCCACTGTATACTGTAATAAACAAGACCAATTTAAGAAATGGTCCAAGTTGCCACTATCACTATTTGGCAGACTGGCAGCTGTTAAAAGTACAATCCACCATAAATTCCTATATTTATTGGAGACCCTACCAATTGCAGTCCCCATGCAAAACCTTAAATGATGCAAGCCTGTCTGATCAGGTTTATTTGGCCCTTGTAAGAAGGTACAAGGAATCATCTTAGATGATAGGTATGTGTCACCGAGGTTCCTGGCCTCGGAGTAAGAGCCAGTTTTCTGTGTCAGCAGCAGTTGCTGTTTGACACCTTGCTATCTAGTATGGCTGTAAATAGCTGATCCGGGACGTCTCTTACTGGGAGTAGTCAAAGTGCTGGGTGAGTGAATTATTCCTCTCTGACGCTGTAGCTGTGTGAAACTCTGCTGAGATCTGAGGCCTGTGTGTTGGCTGGAAGCTGAAGACAGTGTGTCAGGCGAGCAGGCTGCCTAAAGCCTGCAGGTGGACTTTCTGAGGCTGAGCATTCAGCCGGGTGTGGATTAAACACCCAGGATCAAAGGTGAATGTTTTTTCTGTATGAACTGTTTTGGGTGTGAACTAACACCAATACTGAAATATGGACTGCCATACTGTAAACCTGCAACTAGTGTCAATATACACTGCAGTTTTTGAGTTACAAACGTGTCTTTGCCTCTATACTGCACCCTCTTCTCCTATCTACCAGAGCGAATCCCCACACCCTTTACAGGTTTATTTGGGCTTTTACTAAAACCATTAGGAAGACTTGTAGTAGCCGGCTTCCCTTAGCTACACAACATTCTTCAATTACCTATTTTCTTTATCAACCCTTAATTCCGGATAGTGTTACAACACATATGTCTAAGCCTTGGTTTCAAAACAAACTCTTCCATTTTGCTGATATTGTAGACCTGATAACAAGAACACTCTTACCTTTTTCATATCTTCAAGCTACGTTATCTTCCTTATCATTCTAGCTCATTCATCGAGTAATCGACTCATTCATGTGGTCAGCTAAATCGTCATTTGCAGGCAGCAGATCGTGCTTCTAAACAGGGATCTTCTGCCGGCAAACAGCGAGTCTCTATGGGGACGAGCAATCGCAATAGCGGAAAAAAACTTCTAGTGCTACTGGAAACAAACTAACCCTCCAACCCTATTAGACTTGTACGCTAGAATTGCAGAAATTAAATCTATAAAATATATTATTGCTTTAATTCAGAATAAAATTGAACTCTTTGGAAATACTTGGGGAACCTGGTATACATAAAATGATACTAGGCACTTTTACCTTATTGTGTATTATTTCCCCTCTCTATTAATCCTTTTCCTCCCTATTAATTTCTACCTTGTGTCCTGTCCGCTGTATTTGTTTCATCTGTTTACCTGAGCAGGTATTATTAACTATACACCAGCTTTTATTCAAATTTTGTAAAAATCTTATCTGCTAATTTTTGTCTACCCTCTATATGTAATGTACAGTGGATATAAAAAGTCTACACACCCCTGTTAAAATGTCAGGTTTCTGTGCTGTAAAAAAAAATGAAACAAAGATAAATCATTTCAGAACTTTTTCCACCTTTAATGTGACCTATAAACTGTACAACTCAATTGAAAAACAAACTGAAATCTTTTAGGTGGAGGGAAGAAAAAATATAAAAATAATAATGTGGTTGCATAAGTGTGCACAGCCTTTTATAACTGGAGATGTAGCTATGTTCAGAATTAAGCAATCACATTTAAAATCATGTTAAATAAGAGCATACACCTGGCATCATTTAAAGTGGCTCTGATTAACCCCAAATAAAGTTCAGCTGCTCTAGTTGGTCTTTCCTGAAATTTTCTTAGTCGCATCCCACAGTAAAAGCCATGGTCCACAGAGAGCTTCTAAAGCATTAGAGGGATCTCATTCTTAAAAGGTATTTTAAGGGTACAAAAGAATTTCCAAGGCATTAGATATACCATCAAGTGGAGAAAATATGACACAACAGTGACATTACCAAGAACTGGAGGTCCCTCCAAAATTGATGAAAAGACGAGATGAAAACTGGTCTGGGAGGCTACCAAGAGTCCTCCAGCAACATTAAAGATGCTGCAGGAATATCTGGCAAGTACTGGCTGTGTGGTACATGTGACAAAAATCTCCCTTATTCTTCATATGTCTGGGCTATGGGGTAGAGTCGCAAGACGAAAGCCTTTTCTTACGAAGAAAAACATCCAAGCCAGGCAACATTTTTCAAAAACACACCTGAAGTCTCCCAAAGCATGTGGGAAAAGGTGTTATGGTCTGATTAAACCAAGGTTCAACTTTTTGGCCATAATTCCAAAGATTTGTTTGGCGCAAAAACAACACTGCGCATCACCAAAAGAACACAATACCCACAGTGAAGCATGGTGGTGGCAACATCATGCTTTGGGGATGTTTTTCTTAAGCTGGAACTGGGGCCTTAGTTAAGCTAGAGGGAATTATGAACAGTTTCAAATACCAGTCAATATTAGCACAAAACTTTCAGGCTTCTGCTAAAAAGCTAAAAAGAGGAACTTCATCTTTCAGCATGACAACGACCCAAAACATACATCCAAATCAACAAAGGAATGGCTTCACCAGAAGAAGATTAAAGTTTTGGAATGGCCCAGTCAAAGCCCAGAACAGAATCCGATTGAAAATCTGTGGGGTTATCTGAAGAGGGCTGTGCACAGGAGATGCCCTCGCAATCTGACAGATTTGGAGTGTTTTTGCAAAGAAGAGTGGGCAAATCTTGCCAAGTCAAAATGTGCCATGCTCATACCAAAAAAGACTGAGTGCTGTAATAAAATCAAAAGGTGCTTCAACAAAGTATTAGTTTAAGGGTGTGCACACTTATGCAACCATATTATTTTATTTTTATATTTTTTCTTCCTAAAAGATTTCAGTTTGTTTTTCAATTGAGTTGTACAGTTTATCGGTCACATTAAAGGTGGAAAAAGTTCTGAAATGATTTATCTTTGTCTCATTTTTTTACATCACAGAAACTTGACATTTTAACAGGGGTGTGTCAACTTTTTATCTCCACTATATACAGTATTGCATATGATCTTACTCAAGATCTTGCCTAAGAATACTCTTTGGGGGAGATTTATCAAATTGGTATAAAGTAGAACTGGCTTAGTTGCCCATAGCAACTAATCAGATTTCCCCTTAAATTTTTTCCTTTTTTAAATAAAACAGTGCATATTGTACAGTGTATATATATATATTCTAAATATATAAAACAGCAATTATATACATGATGTGCAAGAAATAAGTATGCTAAAAATAAGTAAGCTAAAAATCCAAATGCTCAGGGTCCTCTCCTGGTGGTATAGGGTACCCTCTAAACGTCATTGTCTATTTCCAACCGCTTCCTAATACTACACGTCTTTTGGGAGTGTCCTGTGCTCGCTGGCTTCTGGGAAAAGGTATGGCGCATCTCTTCTAAATTCACATCTCATGTTCTCCCTAAGTCACCTGCCTTATTTTTGCTTCACCATAGGGACATCCGCTTGTCAACTGCGGCAAGGGCTTGTATCCCATGTCTGTGGAAACAGATGTTGGCTCCAACCATAGCTCTCTGGTTCAGTAAAATTCAGGAGGTCATAAGGATGGAGTACCTTACCGCTTCGGTGAGGGGCATACATGCCAAGTTTCACAAAACATGGTGACATTGGATTTAATTTCAGGGCTCACCCCCCATTTTTGTTCTCTCTTCTTGTTCTTCAGTATCTACCTCTATATTTGGGGGGGTACTATCTCTCCTCGGATACTTTGCTAATCCTGTTCAGATAGTAGATACTGCAGTATGCCTAATATGCCTTTTCAGTGATGCTGATGTATTTTTATGTACTCTTATGATCTTTCTGTTTCAATTGTTTTTTTGTATTTTTGCTTTCTGAAAACTTAAAGAATTTACAAAAAAATAAAAATAATCCAAACGCATTCAGTGCTCATACCAATTGGGAGATATCCATGTTTGAGTAGCCTTTCCTCTCTAGAAATCAGTTATATTGCAGAAAAAAACTCTCTTTTTTTATAACCAACCTTTAAACGCTATGTACACCTTTGGGGGCAATTTTTTTATCTTTGCATTTTACTTATTTTGAGCTAAAAATCATTTTTCAATTGGTCTTTATTAACAATATGGAATCCTTTTTTCTGCATTTTTTCTCTTTTCTGTCATCTGAGGAGCAGATGGACTCCTTATCTCTGCTCTCTGACATTATAATCCCTCAATAAAGTTCAATCCTTATCTTACTGATAAGAATGTGGCTTAAATGAGTGTTTATGACCTCTCAGTAGTTTAGAGATAAGGTGGCATAAAGAGAAAGTGAAAGTACCAGTCACACAGTTAGGGTCCATTCACATGTGTGCAATTTCGTTCTGCATTTTGCAGGACGGAAATTGCGGACCCATTTCAGTGCGGATTCGCACTTCCGGGTCCGCAATTCCGATACCGAAAAAAATAGAACATGTCCTATTCTTGTCAGCAATTGCGGACAAGAATAGGCAATTAAAGACTATTAAATATATATATTATATAAAATGCAAAAATCGCCGAAGTCCGTGTTTTGCGGATCCACGGATCGGCAAAACACACACGGACATGTGAATGGACCCTTAGAAAAACAGTTAACCCTTTGTGACTAAACAGCTCAATAGCCCAATTGAAAACATGATTTTTAGCCAAAAATAAGTTAAATGCAATCATAAAAAAAAGTACTTCAAAGGTGTACATAGCCTTTACTTCTGTTCATTTAACGGTAATATTTAAATTATAATGCTTCTTTAAAATAAAGAGTGTCATTTTGTTTTGTCTAATATGTGGACTGAAAAAAAATTGATCAGTAGTATGGTTGGTCCAAACATTGCACTAAGCATCTATAGGAAGATTAATAATGAAACAGATCCAAATGTAGTTGAGCTAATGTATCTTATACATACCTGCACTGTGCAGATCATCACTGTCAAGAACATCTGAAGACATAGTCATTTTTGACGTATTATTACAATATTCCCATCTCTTCCTCTGCAGTTGTTGCAACCAGTACATCTTGGCATGCTTGTTAATTGCCTTAGTGAAAATACAAATAAGATTAGAAGGACAACAACCTCAATTTGGCACAGTCTCCTGACAGTTCTGCTTGGCAAGCAAGGGGAATTTGAAATCCTTTGAGTCGTAGAGATTTTATGGGAACATCTCCAATAATAATACACAGTTAGGAAATTGCCATTGATACATTTCCTTAGCTTGTTACCCCAATTCTTTACATACCATTCCTTGATAATGTGGTTCCAGGTGGTGGGAACTCAAGCAATTAGCTATGACATCTACATTTTCCCTGCAAAGTGACTGGCCTTTACTTACTGTTCTAGAGTAAAATAGTAAAAAATGATGTAAAATAGTTACAGACCTTTAGAATATATGGTTTTGCCGGTGTTTTAATTTCAAATATTCCCTCTTCAGCTTCCATGCTGAAATGAAAAGTTGCAGTATGCAGATCTATACTTCCAAGTGGACAAACATCTGTAGCCATTCTGTAGTAGAGCAAATGGCACTTCTTGTCATTGTAACAAAAGAAGCGGTACTTCCAAGCTTTCAGGGGCCCTTTCATTCCCAGTTTATAAAGATATCCACAGAGCTTATTGGGCGTCCCTTCTTCACCCACTTTACTTGGAGTAAGACATGGAACATCAGTGGTAGCAACCGTGACCTGGTCTTCAGCCTGTACATCAGTCTCAGCGTTCAAAGGTTTCTCTGGAGCTCCAGACTCTGAAGGTGTCTCCTGAAGTATATCAGGTTCCTTGTCATTTCCATCTAGTTCACTCATTTCTTTCTGAAATAAGAAAAACCAATAACTCGATGCTGTGATCTCTGAGATTTATGTACTATTGTGTTTATCTATGTTTCTAGTAGTTTAATAAAATACATGTTCAGTTGAAAATAGGACAAAAATCAAGTGCGTATGGGGGGATCAGACTCCTCAGATGGCAGAGGAATAAAGGATCGGGTACATGGAATTTAAATGTGCCTTATGAGTTATCCCTGTTTTGAGCAGCGGCTCAGCGTAGCGCATGTTATTTGGGAGTCAGTTGAAATAGCTGTCGGCCAAATGAGTCAAGTACAAGAGTCAAGCAATCAAAAGAACGACTGTAGTGATAAACCTGGTCACCTCTGCATAAGGCTCTGTTCATATTTGCATCATGGCTACTATTCTGAATGGCACCACGACCAGTGTGACAGGCATGTTTTCATTCCTTTATTTCCTGTTACATATCTATAACCAAATAAAATAGACCAGGCATGCTCAACCTGCGGCCCTCCAGCCGTTGTAAAACGATAACTCCCACAATGCCCTGCTGTAGGCTGTTCGGGCATGCTGGGAGTTGTAGTTTTGGAACAGCTGGAGGGCCGCAGGTTGAGCATGCCTGAAATAGACAAATCAAAATGGAGCATTCAGGAGTGCAGAGAGAGGAGGTATGGCCTGAGCCATCAGAGGGCTCACCTCATGTATTTAATGCTGACGCAATCTTAAATGGTTTATTATCTATTATAAGGCCAATGCAAAAAAAAGAGGGTGTCAATAGCATATCATCTATATATCATAACCCAGTGGAGCCTAATAGTATGTGGGTAACCTCTACTGGTGAACATCAGCACTGACAACAACTTACAGTACACCCTCCAGCCTCTTATACAGTAGCTGCAATGTCCAGTTTAACCCTATGCAAACTGAGTTAGAGGACATCCAAATAAAAAAGAGAATGTATAGCTACCTAATATTTCAGAGATAAATTCAGAGGTTAGAAAAACAATACTGATACAGTACATACTGGTGCATGATCTAATACTGGTCTGGAACAGTTTCTCAATGTTTCCAAGTCATGTATCCCTACTGAAATCAATGATGCCTAGTACCCCCGATCAACCTTCTATACAGTGAGGGTATTGTCAACAACCTCTAGGCATGCACCCACTGGCCTATACCTAAGATCTAGAAGATACTGGAGGCCTATTCTGAACAAAGTGAAGGCGATAGCCATATACTTGCGTACTGGAGTCAAGGCAGCTCCCAGTGCTGAAGTGTCTGCAGACTTCCTGCTCTGTGAATCACCTGGGCAAGCTAACACATGAAACCTCAGGAAATTCCATGCAGTTCATAGAAACTCCTTCCTGACTGTCTCCTCAGCCTGTTGTCACACTGTTCCTGTCTGTCAATGCTTCTGTGTGTCTCAAGTACTCACACAATGACGTCTCCCAGAGGAAACACTCCCAGAGTCAGGGGAGGGTATACCATTCCTTCAAGCTCGTGCCTGCTGACCTCTGATATTGTGAAAGCAGGCAGTGAGTCAGCCAGCTGGTCTTGTGCATGTAGCATATACTTCTGGACTTCTCTGAGATGTTAAAATACATGTTGCTCAATGTTAGCGCAAGTAATGCAACCACAATGATGATAGGTTATAGTTAACCCATTAAGGACCAGGGCTCATTTTAGCGGTAGGATCACACCATCTTTTCTGGGTATTACCCCCTTTCTATGCCCTTTTGTTCTATAATGACGTTTTCATCTTAAAAGGAAGGCAGCATTTTGAGGTACATATAAAGTTGCATTCAACTAATACTACAGGACATAGCAGAAACGTATACATTCAGATTTTGTTTCCATAAAAATATTGATAACTTATCTTCAGGATAGGTCAATATCTGATTGGTGGGGGTCTAACTGCCATCACTCCCCCTGATGAAGCCATGCTGACAGCTATGTCTCAGGGCTGTGGAGTCGGTAAGCCAAAGTTAATACTCTTGCAATAATTTAGGGTACTTGCCTGCTGGATCCGTCAAAATGTATGTAAACTGATGGCATTTGTCAGACGGATCAGGATCCTGATTCGTATGACAAATGCATTAAAATGCCGGATCAGTCTCTCCAGTGTTATCCAGAAAAACGGATCCAGCATTTTTTTTTTCACATTTTTTGCGGTCTGAGCATGCGCAGACCACAATGCCAGATCCGTTTCGCTGGAAAACATGTCAATGGGAAAAAATGCCGGATCCGGCATTCCGGCAAGTGTTCCAGAATTTTCGACGGAGATAAAACCGCAGCATGCTGCGGTATTATCTCCGTCCTGAAAAGGCAAAAAGACTTGAACTGAAGACATCCTGATGCATCCTGAACAGATTGCTCTCCATTCAGAATGCATTAGGATAAAACTGATCAATTCTTTTCCAGTATAGAGCCCCTAGGACGGAACTCAATGCCGGAAAAGAATAACGCTACACTTGCGTTGTCCGGATCCGTCGTGTACTCCATTTGCCGGAATTACACGCCGGATCCGGAAAAACGCGTAAGAATGCATAATTTTTTCTTTCCGGATGCGTCTTTCCGGCTTTTTTGGTAAGATACTGATCCGGAAATCCTGAAGCCAACATCAACGGGTTTTTTCAGGATCCGTTGTACGGATCCGGTATGGGGCCGGATCCGTCGAAGCAGCGGATCCATCGTGTACTGATGAGCGGATCCGGTATGTAAATGATTTCTTATCAGAAAATTTCTAGTTTGTTTTACAACAAATAAAATATGCAAGGGACAAACACACACAATACTCACCTCCAGGAGATTCTTTCACGCCCTGTCTTCTCCCGCGCGGGTTGTCTAGTGGAAGTTTCCTTCCTACTTCCTGGCGCAGGCGCAGACGCAACTTCCGGATCAGTTGTCGCGTCGTAACAACTGAAGATGTTAGGACGGATCCGGAATAATACATTTCAATGGGCTATTATTCCGGATCCGTCGATGCGGCAAGTGTTCAGGATTTTTGACCGGAGCAAAAAGTGCAGCATGCTGCGGTATTTTCTCCGGCCAAAAAACGTTCCGGTCCTGAACTGAAGACATCCTGATGCATCCTGAACGGATTTCTCTCCATTCAGAATGCATGGGGATAATCCTGATCAGGATTTTTCCGGCATAGAGCCCCGACGACGAAACTCTATGCCGGAAAAGAAAAGCGCAAGTGTGAAAGAGCCCTAAGTAATATATTTACTGTAGTAAAATGGTGACATCGGGCATTTTCTTACTATCATGTAAGTAATTAGGCCACTTAGACAGAACTTAAAACCATATTTATTGGAATAAAATGTCTGAAATTTTCTAATTTCTTTTATGTAAATATGCAATGCATGATGTGTTTAATAACTGGAAAACACTGTTAGGGTCCATTTACACGTCCATAGTGTATTGCAGATCTGCAAATTGCGGATCTGCAATACACCCGGCTGGCACCCCCCATAGAACTGCCTATTCTTGTCCGCAATTGCAAGACAAGACTAGGACATGTTCTATTTTTTGCGGAGCTGTGGACTGGAAGTTCGGGGCCGAAGCCTGGAAGTTCGGGTCTGCGGCACGGAAATGCGGATGCGGACAGCACACTGTGTGTGTGAATGGAGCCTTATACATGTTATACACTGTTATTTGTCCTAGAAAATTTAGAAAAGCTCTATATGTATGTCCTGGAAATGCTGAGAATCATGTGCAAGTCTGAATGAAAATAAAAGAAACATGTAAAAAGTTGTTATCACCTTTCCTGTGTTTTCTGCTGTCCTTATACTATAAACAGTGATAAGCAGGCTGTTATAGTGGTGATAGATAAAACACAGGAAAGGTGCTAACTGATTTTCTATCATCACTAGAACATCTTGCTTATCAATGTTTATAGTATAATGGACAGGGGAGAACACAGGAGAGGTGAGAACTGATTATCTATCACCACTAGAAAACAGTGCTTATCACTGTTTATAGTATAAAGACAGCAAAGAACACAGGAGAGCTCAGAACTGATTTTCTATCTTCACTAGAGCATCATGCTCATCAATGTTTATAGTATAAGGACAGGGAAGAACACAGGAGGAGAGAGCTACCACTAGAACATCCTGTTTATCACTATTTATAGTATAAGGATAAGAAAAAACACAGGAGAGGGAAGAACTGATTATCATCACTAGAAATCCAAGGGCCTTGTAGTTGCATCAAGGTACCTAGTATAAGGGACAGAAGAGAACACATGAGAGGGAAAACAATAGTTACTCTTACCGGTAATTGTTTTGTTTTTCTTGAAACCCATGATGACACCCATGCAACTAGGACCTCCTATCCAGGACAGGAAACCTAAAGAGATATGGCATGCTATTCCATCCGTTTTGCGTTTAGTTGGACCATCATTTATTTTTCAACAGGACAATGACCCCAAACACACCTCCAGGCTGTGTAAGGGCTATTTGACCATGAAGGAGAGTGATGGGGTGCTGCGCCAGATGACCTGGCCTCCACAGTCACCGGACCTGAACCCAATCGAGATGGTTTGGGGTGAGCTGGACCTCAGAGTGAAGGCAAAAGGGCCAACAAGTGCTAAACATCTCTGGGAACTCCGTTAAGACTGTTGGAAGACCATTTCAGGTGACTACCTCTTGAAGCTCATCAAGAGAATGCCAAGAGTGTGCAAAGCAGTAATCAAAGCAAAAGGTGGCTACTTTGAAGAACCTAGAATATGACATATTTTCAGTTGTTTCACACTTTTTTGTTATGTATATAATTCCACATGTGTTAATTCATAGTTTTGATGCCTTCAGTGTGAATCTACAATTTTCATAGTCATGAAAATAAAGAAAACTCTTTGAATGAGAAGGTGTGTCCAAACTTTTGGTCTGTACTGTATATCTATATACCTCCCTTTAAAAAAAAAAAAATTCTATTTGCGAGAGAAAAATAGAAGATAAAGAATTTAGGGGGCTGCATCTGAGTCAAGATGGGGCTGCATCTGAGTCAAGATGCAGTCTGTAATGTCTAAAAATGGTATGGGGAGAGCTCCAAGTAGCAAATCTGCATATCTGGGCCAGAGAAGCAATCGCTCTTTCTGCCCAAGAGGCTGCCACAGATCTGGTGGAATGAGCCTGAACCCTGAAGGAGGAGTCAGGTTAAGGGAAGAATAGGCCAGGGAATCGGAATTCTTTACCCATCTAGCAATAAC
Source organism: Bufo gargarizans (assembly GCF_014858855.1). Taxonomy (NCBI): domain Eukaryota; kingdom Metazoa; phylum Chordata; class Amphibia; order Anura; family Bufonidae; genus Bufo; species Bufo gargarizans. Next base: position 313,609,675 of record NC_058080.1, read on the forward strand.
ACTAGTAGAGACTTTGCACCCTCTAGCGTTACCCAAAAACTGAATAAGGAGATTCTCATCTATTCTCCAAGATGAAATGGAGTCTAGGTAAAATACTAAACACAGAAAAATATAGGACGGCTCACCCCTGTGCTGGTGATGTATAGGTGCTCCAAACTAGTGCGACACCCTACTCACCAGGTTTAGACAAATGTATATAAAGTGAATGGGCACTCTGATAGATGGAGTCATATACAGAATTAATACCAGATTTATCCAATTTAATAATACAAGTATAAAATCCTAGCATAGATTACCATAAAAAATATATAAAATACATATATAAAATACACAACTTAAAATATTGGCACTGTATGGTACTGTAATATACTGAATAATATTGGCTGATGTTAGTCCGACAATTAATATCCTCACAATTGTTCGATGGACTTATACAATGTTCATGTGGAAAAAGGAAGAAAAAAGGAAGAAAAAAGAAAATCCGGAGTTCCTCAATATGGTTATGAATGCAGATTATTATACAGACTCATAGTGATCTTTGCAGAAAAATGATGATGGTAGCAATTGATATTGTTATTTTCAATATATGATGGTATATGTTAGTGATACCGCACTCAGACAGTTTCTATATAGATCTTTCCCAAAGAAAAAGGATGACAGCAAGCAATGCTTGCACAAATTTTGCTCAGCTCTCGGTATGAGCAGCTATTACTCACAGTTAGCAGCTTCGGTTCGTGGCGTCCCACGAGCTGTCCTTAAGTGGTGAGATTGCTTCTTTCTTGGAAATTTTTCATACAGTTGGTATACCGAATCTTTGTTCTTTCTATTGGAACACGGCTGTGTGGAACTGTAACACACGCGGTCTCAATATTTGAGCTGACTTCCTTTGGCGTTCCACGTGTCTCCGAATGTATGGAGCTTCAGTGTTTGCTGAAATACCTGCTGTAGACCGGTAGTTTGCAGGCTGTGGATACCGCCAGTGGATTTCTTTAGTGAAGCGCTTCACTTGTGGGCCATCTAGTCGATGTTATCCAACATATGTCCGGCTATTTGAGTCTGATGACCGAAGGTTACCGCCAGACGCGTTTCGGGGACTATACTCGTCTCCTTCCTCAGTGGCTATGTTCGGTCTCTGTATGTGGCCGGATTTTATACGTTTCCTCTCTGGATTGTCTGGAAAAAGTGGACTGAAAATCCATGGTGAGTCAATGTTAGAATGTCTTTGTAATTGGCTCACCCTGTCAGTGCGATATATGTGCGTCTTTCTATGATTTCAGAGGGGTCTGTGTCTCTTATTTCTCCAGTTTCTGTGCGTTATATGCAATCAGTTTGTGACATTTGTATAGCTCATTGTATCTAAAATAATAGATTGTTCGAATATTTATTCGGCATTATAAAAGTTGCCAATTCATAATACAGTCTGGAATAGGTATCAATGTAAGATCAATATAAAAAGTGCGATCAATGTTTAAAATCATTGCAATATATATTTATAAAATGTTTATACACAGTCATTCTCAAAGTTTCTAGACAATAATTTAAAAAATATTTTTAAAAAAAATATATGCATCATATATGGTTTTGAATTATATATTAATATTAATTGTCTACCATATTCTGTTGTTCTATTTGTTCTTTTTTCATTGCGGGCAAACTCCATAGATATTATGAACATGTCATTTTCCCATATATTCCCAAACTATTTATCTGGTGATCTCCTATTTCGTCCTAGATTCCTACCGCTGCGGTTGTCTTGCGGTATATATGCGTTTTGAATATATAGACCTTTATCTAAAATCTTTCTTTATTTCTCCGAACTGGAATTGCTAGCTATTATCCTAGCACTATATATATCATATAGGATATCTATTTAATCTGGATACTTTTCAATGCCTGATTTCATGCAAAATTAAGTGCAAGTTTAATAATACTAAAACAGTTCTCGGCAATATATATCTATTTCTAATGGATATTTCTAGTGTATCAATTATGTGACAACTCGTGGTGTGGTCGTGATACTATATATTAATGATACTATATATTGATACATACTATAATTATAGTGTGTTTTTATATTTTTATAAATTTATTTTTGGTTTAATTTTATTATTTTTTTTTTATTTTCATTAGGTGAATACCTGTGAGTTATCTATTACCAAAGTGTCCCAAAAATTATGTGAGTCTCTATAAGTGACTATATTCCTATAAGGTTGTTAAATATAGGTCTATATATTTATAAAATCCTAAATAGATATATTTTTATTCTTTTACAATTAGTCCTACATTTGTGATAGTTATAATGATGATGATAATTGAGTGATGGGGGTCACAGTGCTAGACCAAACAAGAATACGATTACATTTTGGGGACCCAACGGAGGCTACCAATATATTATTGTCTGCCGAAAATTCATAAAAATCTGACTGAACCTCCAGGACGTCCGATTATATCTGGAATTGGGTCCCTAACAGCCAACCTTTCACAGTATATTGACCGTCTTATTCAGCCAGCTGTAAAAAAGATCAACTCGTACATTAAAGATACCACACAGATTGTACAAATTCTGGAGGGTCTGAAAGTACAACCAAACTGGATAATTGGTACATTGGATGTACAATCATTGTACACAATTATAAACCACGAGCAAGGAATAGCAGCTTTGAAGGGTCAATTAGAAAAGAATGGAGATATGAATCAGAAACAGGTTGAATTTTTGGCAGAAGGTGTCAATTTTATACTGACCCACAACCATTTTTTCTTTGGAGGCGACCATTATTTGCAGATTCAGGGCACTGCGATGGGCACCAGATTCGCCCCCAGCTACGCTAATTTATTTATGGCTCAGTGGGAATGTGAGACCATTGAGCCTAGGCTGGGGACGGATCTGGTGCTTTGGAACAGATATATAGACGATGTCGTGTTCATTTGGCAAAAGGGAGAGCCTGAATTAAATATCTTTTTGGAAGAGATTAATAATAATTCTTATAATCTCATTTTTTCCTCTAATATTAATAAAGAAAATACAGAATTTTTAGATTTACAAATCACAAAAGATAAAGAAAAATATGTGTGCAATACCTATAACAAGCCAGTAGCAATAAATAGTTTTATACCCTATTCTAGCTGCCATTTACCAACATGGTTGCTAAATATACCGTACGGACAGTTCCGAAGAATTAAAAGGAATTGCACTGATAGGGATAAATTTGAAGAAGAAGCTATTAAGATGAGGTCAGAATTCCAACTTAAAAATTATCCTGAAAAACTGTTAGATGACGCGTTAAATAAAGCAAGAAATTTAGACAGGACTTCATTTTTTTCTCCGGACTTAGGGAAAATAAAGAAGAAACGAGATGAAGATATACTTCGTATAATACTCCCTTATAATGCACAGTATAAATCCATTGAGAGAATTATAAGGAAACATTGGCATCATATTAAGAAAGATAAAGTCATGGGTTCTCTCATCCCTATGGCCCCTGAGATAGTGTATACCAAAGCTCCAAATTTAGGACTCAAAATAGCTCCCTCAATCAAACATCATAAAAAAGAAAACCAATCGATCAATACATGGCTGAACATGAGTGGCTTCCATAGATGTGGAAGCTGCATCAACTGTAAAAATACATCGTTTCCCAGAAAAACCACCAAAGTGCAATCAACACAAAACTCATTTGTATGGGAAATAAAAAACTTCATGACATGTAGCACTTCCAATGTGATTTATTTAATACAATGTACCTGCTCCAAACAATATATTGGAAGAACAAAAAGATCATTGAAAGTTAGAATAGCCGAACACATCAACAACATAAAAAAAGGCTATGAGAAACATACACTATCTAAGCACTTCAAATTGGTACACAATAAAGACCCCAAATACCTGAGTTTTGTAGCATTAGAACAAATAACATGCGATTGGAGAGGAGGAGACCATGTAGCAAGAATGTCGAGAGCAGAGTCCAGAAGGATTTTTGACTTTGGCAGCCTGGTGCCAGACGGTTTAAATGCCGAACTAGAGATATTCGGCTTCCTATGAAGAGATAGATGCTTGGTGGAACGGGGGACCACAGTCAGGCTGTTTTTAGCCTAGCACTGTGACCCCCATCACTCAATTATCATCATCATTATAACTATCACAAATGTAGGACTAATTGTAAAAGAATAAAAATATATCTATTTAGGATTTTATAAATATATAGACCTATATTTAACAACCTTATAGGAATATAGTCACTTATAGAGACTCACATAATTTTTGGGACACTTTGGTAATAGATAACTCACAGGTATTCACCTAATGAAAAAAAAAAAAAAAAAAAATAATAAAATTAAACCAAAAATAAATTTATAAAAATATAAAAACACACTATAATTATAGTATGTATCAATATATAGTATCATTAATATATAGTATCACGACCACACCACGAGTTGTCACATAATTGATACACTAGAAATATCCATTAGAAATAGATATATATTGCCGAGAACTGTTTTAGTATTATTAAACTTGCACTTAATTTTGCATGAAATCAGGCATTGAAAAGTATCCAGATTAAATAGATATCCTATATGATATATATAGTGCTGGATAATAGCTAGCAATTCCAGTTCGGAGAAATAAAGAAAGATTTTAGATAAAGGTCTATATATTCAAAACGCATATATACCGCAAGACAACCGCAGCGGTAGGAATCTAGGACGAAATAGGAGATCACCAGATAAATAGTTTGGGATATATGGGAAAATGACATGTTCATAATATCTATGGAGTTTGCCCGCAATGAAAAAAGAACAAATAGAACAACAGAATATGGTAGACAATTAATATTAATATATAATTCAAAACCATATATGATGCATATATTTTTTTTAAAAATATTTTTTAAATTATTGTCTAGAAACTTTGAGAATGACTGTGTATAAACATTTTATAAATATATATTGCAATGATTTTAAACATTGATCGCACTTTTTATATTGATCTTACATTGATACCTATTCCAGACTGTATTTGAATTGGCAACTTTTTATAATGCCGAATAAATATTCGAACAATCTATTATTTTAGATACAATGAGCTATACAAATGTCACAAACTGATTGCATATAACGCACAGAAACTGGAGAAATAAGAGACACAGACCCCTCTGAAATCATAGAAAGACGCACATATATCGCACTAACAGGGTGAGCCAATTACAAAGACATTCTAACATTGACTCACCATGGATTTTCAGTCCACTTTTTCCAGACAATCCAGAGAGGAAACGTATAAAATCCGGCCACATACAGAGACCGAACATAGCCACTGAGGAAGGAGACGAGTATAGTCCCCGAAACGCGTCTGGCGGTAACCTTCGGTCATCAGACTCAAATAGCCGGACATATGTTGGATAACATCGACTAGATGGCCCACAAGTGAAGCGCTTCACTAAAGAAATCCACTGGCGGTATCCACAGCCTGCAAACTACCGGTCTACAGCAGGTATTTCAGCAAACACTGAAGCTCCATACATTCGGAGACACGTGGAACGCCAAAGGAAGTCAGCTCAAATATTGAGACCGCGTGTGTTACAGTTCCACACAGCCGTGTTCCAATAGAAAGAACAAAGATTCGGTATACCAACTGTATGAAAAATTTCCAAGAAAGAAGCAATCTCACCACTTAAGGACAGCTCGTGGGACGCCACGAACCGAAGCTGCTAACTGTGAGTAATAGCTGCTCATACCGAGAGCTGAGCAAAATTTGTGCAAGCATTGCTTGCTGTCATCCTTTTTCTTTGGGAAAGATCTATATAGAAACTGTCTGAGTGCGGTATTACTAACATATACCATCATATATTGAAAATAACAATATCAATTGCTACCATCATCATTTTTCTGCAAAGATCACTATGAGTCTGTATAATAATCTGCATTCATAACCATATTGAGGAACTCCGGATTTTCCTTTTTTTTTTCCTTTTTTCTTCCTTTTTCTACATGAACATTGTATAAGTCCATCGAACAATTGTGAGGATATTAATTGTCGGACTAACATCAGCCAATATTATTCAGTATATTACAGTACCATACAGTGCCAATATTTTAAGTTGTGTATTTTATATATGTATTTTATATATTTTTTATGGTAATCTATGCTAGGATTTTATACTTGTATTATTAAATTGGATAAATCTGGTATTAATTCTGTATATGACTCCATCTATCAGAGTGCCCATTCACTTTATATACAAAATACTAAACACCTTCTGACATCCAGGTAATGGAATCTTTCTTCCAACATATTGGTTGGATTGGGCATTTTCTTACTATCATGTAAGTAATTAGGCCACTTAGACAGAACTTAAAACCATATTTATTGGAATAAAATGTCTGAAATTTTCTAATTTCTTTTATGTAAATATGCAATGCATGATGTGTTTAATAACTGGAAAACACTGTTAGGGTCCATTTACACGTCCATAGTGTATTGCAGATCTGCAAATTGCGGATCTGCAATACACCCGGCTGGCACCCCCCATAGAACTGCCTATTCTTGTCCGCAATTGCAAGACAAGACTAGGACATGTTCTATTTTTTGCGGAGCTGTGGACTGGAAGTTCGGGGCCGAAGCCTGGAAGTTCGGGTCTGCGGCACGGAAATGCGGATGCGGACAGCACACTGTGTGTGTGAATGGAGCCTTATACATGTTATACACTGTTATTTGTCCTAGAAAATTTAGAAAAGCTCTATATGTATGTCCTGGAAATGCTGAGAATCATGTGCAAGTCTGAATGAAAATAAAAGAAACATGTAAAAAGCGTAGCTGTCATATTCACTGCTTGCCATAAAAGGGTTGTCTGGGAATAATTACATTTTCACAGCTGCCTGCTGCTTCCTGCATGATCATCTGCTCTGCTGCAGCCAATGATTGGCTTCAGCGATGACGTGTCCACAAGAGACACCACCACTAAGGACTCTGGCTGCAGAGGTGCAGATGATCATGCCTGTGCCAAGGACAAATTACACAAGCCGAGGACCAGGAGATGTACACATGCCAGCTGGAATGCAGGACCAGAGGGGTGGGGAGTAAGCAAGTATGATTTTTTCCATTGAGGAGGCAGACTGCGGGCACCTGTTAAAAGTTACTTATTCCCAGACAACACTTATAATGCTGTCTTATGTTCTGTTTAGCAGTTCGGAGATGAGTGCAGGCATGCCCAGTAGTGAACTTCCACTTCTTGTCTTTAGAGAAGGAACTTACTAACGAGCATGTGCAGCAGTTTCAGTCAATGTAACTGAGCGCCTTAGAGCAGCATGAAGATACCTAGAGGAGTATAAGGGACAGAAGAGGTGATAACAGATTTTCTATCATCACTAGAACACCCTGCTTATCACTGTTTATAGTATAAGAACAGGAGAGGGAAGAACTGATTGTCTATAACCACTAGAACATCCTGCTTATTACTGTTTATAGTATAAGGACGGGAGAGAACACAGGGGAGGGGAGAACTAATTGTCTATAACCACTAGAACATCCTGCTTATCACTATTTATAGTATAAGGACAGGAGAGAACACAGGGGAGGGGAGAACTATTTGTCTATAACCACTAGGACACTCTGCTTATCACTGTTTATAGTATAAGGACAGGAGAGAACACAGGAGAGATGAGAACTGAGTTTCTATCACCACTAGAACAGCCTGCTAATCACTGTTTATAGTATAAGGATAGAAGAGAACACAGGAGAGATGAGAACTGATTGTCTATAACCACTAGACCAGCCTGCTTATCACTGTTTAAAGTATAGGGACAGGAGAGAGCACAGGAGAGGTGAGAACTGAGTTTCTCTCACCACTAGAACACCTTGCTCATCACTGTTTATAGTATAAGGACAGCAGAGAACACAGGAGAGGTGAGAACTGATTTTCTATCATCACTAGAACACCCTGCTTATCACTGTTTATA